>NC_043013.1:7095388-7117888 GCF_006345805.1 Octopus sinensis
GTGGTGCTCCAGCATGGTCGCAGTCTGATGTCAGAAGCATAAACAGGATAAAAGGTAGCTCCAGTATGACTGCAATCGCACGGCTGAAACTAGTAAAAGAGTACATATATATATTGGGTTGTCCGAAAAGTTCGTACCGATTTTATAGTAGCTTACCTTTCGATTTACCCTCCTAGACACCTCAATTCTGAGAAAAGGGTATTTTCAAGTTAAAGGAATGATGGAGACGCATTGTGCAACAAAATGGTTCATATTTGGTTAATTTGTTTTTGTCCGGGAATTTCTTTTTAAAGTAGAGGGAATAGCTAAGGTTCTCTGGTTGCTATTTCTAAACTTCGGTATGTGGTAAAGCAAATCTTTGCTGAGCCCTAATTATAATATATTACTTAAAATTACCGAGAAATGGTCCCTTTTCATGCCGAATTCTACTTGGTGAAATTATGGATTACTAGTTAATTAATTAATTTTACCCTTTGTTATCATATATATACCACGCGCACACACACACGCACACACACACACACACACACACACACACACACACAACACAAACAGGAGTAAAGAATTGCACAGAAGAACGACAAAGGAAAACAAAAAACACGCACAAAACGTGGACACACTCATCTCTCATCAGTTAACTAAAAATACAATGTCGTGTGATTATATGTACCATATTTATTCATAAGACATTCGTCGATCCAGGCTGATAGCAGAAGATACTTGGCGAAAGTGCTGCACAGTGGAACCGAACCAGAAACTACTTTGATGCAAAGCGAGCTTCCTAATCACATATCCTTGCCTACACACACACACACACACACACACACACACTCACATACACTTTCTCACACACACACACACACACACATATACACACGTATATATATCCATCTCAAGCTGGCGCCCATGGCCACCACCGACTACTCAAGTCTAATGTTTATTTGAGTTCTAAGAAGTGGCTCACATTCCTCTAATAGCATAACAGCTTCCGGATTCAGTTTCTGTGGCCCAGCTACACCTATCAATACTTAAACTGATTATGTTTCAGTCGGTGTCCAGTAGCTAACAACCAGCTGAAAAATAATTTTTTTTTTTTGCGGGATGGGGTGCGTGTATGTGTGTGTGTAAAAGAGTGCGCAATTGATATTGACTGAGGATTGTTCTATGTCCATATATGATACTTGGATAAAGTTTCTGCTTTTAAATTTATATTAGCGATTAGAAGACAAATGCTTTTTCTAATATTGCCATATTTAGAAGGCGGCGAGCTGGCAGAAACGTTAGCACGCCGGGCGAAATGCGTAGCCGTATTTCGTCTGCCGTTACCTTTCTGAGTTCAAATTCCGCCGAGGTCGACTTTACCTTTCATCCTTTCGGGCTCGATAAATTAAGTATCAGTTACGCACTGGGGTCGATATAATCGACTTAATCCGTTTGTCTGTCCTCTCTGTGTTTAACCCCTTGTGGTTAGTAAAGAAATAGGTATTTCGTCCGCCGCTGCGTTCTGTGTTCAAATTCCGCCAAGGTCGACTTTGCCTTTCATCCTTTCGAGGTCGATAAATTAAGTACCAGTTACGCACTGGGGTTGATGTAATCGACTTAATCCGTTTGTCTGTCCTTGTTTGTACCTTCTATGTTTAGCCCCTTGTGGGCAATAAAGAAATAAGAAATGTTAGTATGCCAGGTGAAATGCTTAGCGGTATTTCGTCTGTCTTTACATTCGGAGTTCAAATTCCGCCGAGGTCGACTTTGCTTTTCATCCTTTCGGGGTCGATTAATTAAGTACCAGTTGAGTACTGGGTTCAATCTAATCGACTGGCCCCCCTCCCACAAAATTTCGGGCCTTGTGCCTATAGAAGAAAAGAATATTGTTATATTTCCGGGTGGCCATTATTATTTTTTTTCCCAAATAAACATACGCACTATATATTCGTTCTTCACTCGCTTATTATTATTATCATGATTATTATTTTTTTTTTTTTTAATCTTATGTCCATTGTTTGGAAATCCTTCATCGCACGTCTGTGACGTCGTTCACTAACTGTAATATAGCGTTGCTAAAGTACAAGGCAAAAAGATAGGTTACCTGTAAAACTGATAATTCTTTGGCCTGTAAGTACAAGTTTCAACACTCGCCGCGGCAGAAACTACACGAAATAAACTGATTTCATTAGGGGTCTTTTGTAGCCAACCAGACAGAAAGATAACGGCGATTTCATTGCAATAGCTGGCAATTCCAATACATAGCACCATGACGGCTTTTTCTAATTATTTTCAGAGTGTCTTAGCTAGAAATGTCACTATCTATTGTTAAATAGAGCACTGAACCAGATTACGCTTTTCGGTTTCCATTCCTGTTATTTCTCATAGAATTGGTGATTATACTAAGTGTTTGGCTTTTTGTTTTTTATGCTAAATACGATTTTAATGACTTCATTATCAGATTTACATGTATTATTATAAGATTTGTTATAAGATTTATTATAAGATTTGTGGAAAAGGTGGAAATTCATAATGAAATTCTTTTGATAAAAAATTATCAGCTAAATTATTATTGTTGTCCGACATTTTATATATGTAGTAGAGATGTACGTTAAATTTTCTAAATAATATAAACAAACAATTCTCTAAGATTAACTTGACGATTAGATAATTAACAACTCGAGAGAAAACTTCAATTGCGCTTGATACGTTAAGAGCTTAATTTTTTTTAAATTATAACAAGTGTGTATCTTTCCAATACCTATTGTTTTTTCTTTTGTTTACCAAAATTTCTAAGTTTAAGTGGACCATCCCGTGGCGCAAAACATTTGGCAATACTTAACCTCCATACTTAACCGTTTAATATCGTAATAACCTACTAAACACACACTCACTCACGCACACACAGATATATATATAAATAAATATGATATATATATATACGTAAATATTTAAGGACGACAATGAGAGCTCAACACTGCACTGGAGGATAAAATGTCTATATTTGTATATTAAGGCTATCATTGGTTTCATATTATATATATATATAGGTATGGCGTTACAGCATCATAACTTCTCTTTAATTTTCCCTGTCATTTGTACACTCTGTAATTAAGTCTTTGGACAGATTCCTTCAAGAAATCCCGGATAAACCCCCTACACCTGGATATGTCTCTGTAAACAATAACTCTCTACTTGAGTGGGCCATAGTGCCCAAATTCTGACTTGAAAGACTTCACCAGGTGGTGCTATTAAGTTAGACATGGCCTGGGCCAATAATGGCCGAAACCTATCAAAGTATCAAAGTATATCGATATCTATATATTTATATTTGAATATTCGTCGTAATTTTCAGTCTTCCGTTTCTTTATATATATATATATATATATATATATATATATATGTGTGTGTGTGTGTGTGTTTTATGTATGTATGTATGTATGTTGTATGTATGTATGTATTATGTATAATATTAAATGGCAATTTGACGTCTATATTTAGCTTATAGGCTATCCCTTTAGTGGTCATTCCTCTAATTTTGCGTGTATATATATACATATCTATATATATAATATATATATATATATATATATATATAATATATATATATATATATATCGATATCTATATATATATTGGGGGTGGGGTCGAAACAACCATTTTAAGGAACCTCAAATCTACGGTATACACACAGTTTCAAATAGTATATTTTAAATAAAGTATATGACATTTAGAGTTATGTCACCCCTGTACCCTTCGCATACACCCCCATAATTAAATACCCTAATTTTCTTTATTAATTATATAATCTCTAGCACATATATACTAAATTGTTTATGGATATGAAACACTTGAACATATTTCACTGTAGAAACCTTATTTAAAACATCTGATGAGTAAAGATAGCAAAAACATTGAGATATAAGACAACTGGTAGCTAGATATCCCTTCCACATGGTAACATTATAACTTTTCAATATGTATTAAATGATTTTTTTTATAAGGTATATATTTGTTTAATGATTTTCTTTTGTTTTTCAGATTATTTCAGAGCTAAATTGTATTATAATTTTAAAAAAGTATCTACATAAATTTAAACTGTAATAATTTAAGTGGATAAAATTATATAATGGCGTAGGAGTGGCTGTGTGGTAAGTAGCTTGTTTACTAACCACATGGTTCTGGGTTCAGTCCCACTGCGTGGCACCTTGGGCAAGTGTCTTCTACTATAGCCTCGGGCCGACCTAAGCCTTGTGGGTGGATTTGGTAGACGGAAACTGAAAGAAGCCTGTCGTATATATGTATGTATATATATACACACACACACACACACACATATATATATATATATATATATATGTATCTATGTATGTGCGTATATGTTTGTGTGTCTGTGTTTGTCCCCCCAACATTGCTTGACAACCGATGCTGGTGTGTTTACGTTCTCGTAACTTAGCGGTTCGGCAAAAGATACCGATAGAATAAGTTCTAGGCTTACAAAGAATAAGTCCTGGGGTCGATTTTCTCGACTAAAGGCGGTGCTGCAGCATGGCCGCAGTCAAATGACTGAAACAAGTAAAAGAGTAAAGAGTAATGGCAACTAGACGTAAAAGCCGTAATTCAGCATTTGGAGAAGTAAAATAACAAATTCTAAAAAGCATGCGACCACCCCTATCCCTCGCAAAGCCCCTACCAATTCTGCGTTTTGAATACTGAAACTGAAAATACAGCATCTGGATTTCCTGCAGAATTCCCTACAGCAATGACCCCATCAAGAACTGATGTGTTCCGACATCATTTACACATAAGAAAACGTTAAGAATAGATATCAAAAACTTCGCCCTCAGCGAAAGAATGCTACTGGTTTGTTGCTGCAGATGTGAACACAACATGGGACAAATTTTCTATTCCTTACATTGGATTTGAGGGAATAGCTCCAAAAATTGAGAGATTAATTGAATCTGCGTATAAATTAAGCAACATACTACCTATCAAGCAAAGAGATAGGTTTGATAAGAAATTAGAGGAGTTCAATGAAATGTTTCATATAGGCGTAGGAATGGCTGTGTGGTAAGTAGCTTGCTTACCAACCACATGGTTCCGGGTTCAGTCCCACTGCATGGCATCTTGGGCAAGTGTCTTCTGCTATGTGAGTGTCTTCTGCCTTGTGAGTGGATTTGGTAGACGGAAACTGAAAGAAGCCTGTCGTATATATGTATATATATATGTGTGTGTGTGTGTGTGTGTGTTTGTGTGTCTGTGTTTGTTCCCTTAGCATTGCTTGACAACCGATGCTGGTGTGTTTATGTCCCCGTTACTTAGCGGTTCGGCAAAAGAGACCGATAGAATAAGTACTGGGCTTACAAAAGAATAAGTCCCGGGGTCGAGTTGCTCGATTAAAGGCGGTGCTCCAGCATGGCCGCAGTCAAATGACTGAAACAAGTAAAAGAGTAAAAGAGTATACCAATCAAGCAAAGAGGGCATAGTATTGATAAGAAATCAGAGGAGTTCAATGAAATGTTTGATATATGCACCTGCACGTGTTATGACAAACAAACCAGAAGATCTGACTGCCGTGGCCAAGGAGTCGAGCATGTTATCAATTTAGTGACAAAAGCTTCTAAAGTCAGAATAGGCTTCGAAAATAGGCACGAATTCATATTAAGTGTGCAGACATCAAGTCAAAGTTTACCTCACTTTGACTGGAAAAGACAATGGTCATTTAAGCAAATAATAAATACTAATAATGCTTATTCTATAGCGTTCACTGTTCATTTATTTCGTTCGAGATTCGTGTATAGTTTTTTTTTTTTTTGCCTACTATAATAGTCATTAAGAATTTACAAAGAATATAAGCTTTTTTTTATATAAAAAAAGAAAGAATACAAACTATATAAATAAATAAAAATTCTAATCACTGTTTTTATTTTTTTTTTCAGATGGTGGGGGCGGGTTTGCATATAATTTATAAAATGTTGTATAGGTAATATTTAGCCAATACAAACTTAATAGCATTAAAACAAGCTTACAGTTCCTTACATTTTCAGTATTCAAAACGCAGAATTGGTAAGGGGGCTTTGCGAGGGGTAGGGGTGGTCGCATGCTTTTTAGAATTTGCTATTTTACTTCTCACAATAAAACGAAAACAGAGCAATATGTGGAATCAGAGTATAACATTTTGATCCCTCCGCCCCCTCCCCCAATATATATATACTCTTTTACTCTTTTACTTGTTTCAGTCATTTGACTGTGGCCATGCTGGAGCACAACCTTTTAGTCGAGCAAATCGACCCCAGGACTTATTCATTGTAAGCCTAGTACTTATTCTAACGGTATCTTTTGCCGAACCGCTAAGTTACGGGGACGTAAGCATACCAGCATCGGTTGTCAAGCGATGCTGGGGGACAAACACAGACATACAAACACACACACACACACACACACACACATACTCACATATATATATATATATATACATATATACGACGGGCTTCTTTCAGTTTCCGTCTACCAAATCCACTCACAAGGCTTTGGTCGACCTGAGGCTATAGTAGAAGACACTTGCCCAAAGTTCCACGCAGTGGGAACGAACCCGGAACCATGTGGTTGGTAAGCAAGCTACTTACCACACAGCCACTCCTGCGTCTTACCACACAGCTACTCCTGCAAGGGAACTCCTCACATGTTTCTATTTAAAGGATCTTTTAACCAATTACTCACATGCTATTATTTATAACTTTTCTTCTCTGAATTCAGTCTTTAAAAACGAACTATATACGTATGTGTGTATACATAGAGGCACGCTTGCAAACATACATACTTAAACTACCATTTAAGTATTATATTAAACTAGCAGTATCGCCCGGCGTTGCTCGGGTTTGTAAGGGAAATAATTATATAAGCATTTTTAGAGATGTAAAGTATAATAGCCATCTCAATATGGTTAACCACAAAGGGGGTGATACTGTAGCTTTTTACGTTCTGAGATTTAATAATAAATTTTTAGAGAGTTACTTCCCTTATATATGCCAAAAATGCATTAAAAATGGGAAAAATTGATGGTAATTTTTTTTTTTAATCGTAGACTCATCGTAGACGCGCGCTAATACCCAGAAGGGCTCGATATGAATCACGACTATAAGATACCCGCTTTTGGTTAAACTGCACCGCAAAATGTGGGAGTAGTTAGGAATCTAAATCGTAGGAGACAGACAGCACACAACCTCTCTTTTATATATAAAGATTTATGATATACACCGTTGAAAGGCATAATGCTGTGGTTTTTGCCTGAGAGAAAATTCCTTCACAGACATGTTGCGTTGAAAAGACAAGATTTTAATAGAAGCGGGGTGATCATCGTCTCTTAAATAGGTTTGTAGTATTCACGTGTAAAAAATAATCATTTAATATGGCTAGCAGTTCTATTTTACTAATTTGCTTTACTGTTTCTTTGGCTTTATATATCATATATACATAGATGGCATATATGCATATATCACATTTGGGTTTATATCTATAAGTTTCCTAGAGAATTCAGAGCCAGCACTGAAAGCTACGTTTCGGAAATAAATTCGTACTTCTAAACAATGCGATCGAACGTAGAAAAATAGGCGATGCGTATATATACATATTTTAAGAGTCATTGTTCTCCAGCCGACAACTAACCGCTATACAACAGTGTTGCACCGCTAAACTTAGTGACTGTTCTATAAACAGACCAACTTACGTATGAGGCACATTTCTGGTAACTGGGGCACAATCACATATCGTACAATTAAATAATTACAAAATTACAAAATACGCACACACACCACACACACAAGTAGTGCAAGGATCGGAGAATTTAGTAAGGTGCGTTTGTGGTATTTATGTATAAAATAAGCATTTGATATGGCTAGTAATTCTATTTTTAAATGTATTTGTTTCTCTTTCCATTCAGCGTTTGTATTACAGGCAATTTAAAAAAACGATATTTTTTGTAATTATGATATTGTATTTGATAAGAATGTTGGCTTGTCACTTTTGTACAAATGTTTTTCCTTTCATATATATATATATATATATATATATAAAATTCTTACTATAAATTCCTACTATAAATTCTTCCTATGACCTTAAACGATACTAAGCCAAACCACACGTAGATAAACAGCCACAACTCCCCCCACACACACACTCATACATACACGCTATCATAACACACATACACACATACACAGACCTGCGCGCACGCACATACACACACATATCTCCTTCTCTTGCACGCTCCTGTCTTTGAAAGAACTTTTTCTTCACCCATTCCATTCCGGTCAGTTCAATATGTGACCGCGTGTGTATCGTTGGCGATTTTCTTTCTCCGTCTTCCCTTCCTTGGACCTTTCCTTTTTCTATGTTTCTGACGAAGAGCTCCGCTCGAAACGTTAATCCTCCTTCTTTCTTTCCTTTCCTGGGTGTCCAATAACACTATACTTGTTCCACGTCCAACTGCTGTTGTGTTTTCTCTTTGTTCATGTTTTGAGTAACTATACACACACACACACACACACACAATACATATATAATAATATATATATATTATATAGGTATATATATATATATATAATATATAAATTATTAGAGAGTTATCCACTATGTGGATAACTCTAGTGCTAAAAATAGCTCCGAAGCAACCACAGAAGATCCGTTTCCAACTAGAATCACACACATTTAACTGAAGGGAAAGTGAAATACAACGAATAAATAGATTGACTCTATAACAATTGTTTCATTACTAATGCAATATGTAGTTTTACTTACACTTGCATCTATAAATCTTCGGTAGAGTTTGTCAGAAATGCAATTAATTAGATCGATTCGGGCGTCAAAAACACGAGCGGTCCAACCAATTACATTTTTAGTTATGTCTCAAATTCCGCGCCAAAAGCTGCCTAGACTCCATTGGAAACGTATGCCGCATCAAATAAAATATTGACTGCCGCGTAGTAAATTTATAAAATTATAAATGAGGGTGAAAAATCGATATTAATTTAATAATACCGTCAATTTAAACACCAAGTGGCTTAGCACCAAGTGGCTAGCACCAAGTGGCTTAGCATGCTTTTGGCGCGGAATTTGAGACATAACTAAAAATGTAATTGGTTGGACAGCTCGTGTTTTTGACGCCCGAATCGATCTAATTAATTGCATTTCTGACAAACTCTACCGAAGATTTATAGATGCAAGTGTAAGTAAAACTACATATTGCATTAGTAATGAAACAATTGTATAGAGTCAATCTATTTTATCGTTGTATTTCACTTTCCTTCAGTTAAATGTGTTGATTCTAGTTGGAAACGGATCTTCTGTGGTTGCTTCGGAGCTATTTTTAGCACTAGAGTTATCCACATAGTGGATAACTCTCTAATAATTTATGTATAAATTTGTATTCCTCCGTAGTTTTTTGGTGCTAAGCCACTTGTGTTAAATTGACGGTATTATTAAATTAATATCGATTTTTCACCCTCATTTATAATAATTATATATATATATATATATATATATAATACACACAGTGAGGTGCACGCGTAGCTGTGTGGTAAGAAGCTTGCCTCCCAACCACATGGCTCCGGATTCAGTCCCACTGTGCGGCAACTTGCTCAAGTGTCTTCTACTATAGCCTCGGGCCGACATAACCTTTGTGAATGGATTGGTAGACAGAAACTAAAGAAACCCGTTGCACATATATATATAATATATATATATATATATATATATATTATATATAATATATATAATATATGCAACTGGTTTCATATGTATATATATATGCTTGCGTGTCTGTATTTTGTCCCCCACCATCGCTTGACAACCGATGGTGGTGTTTTTTACGTCCCTGTAATTTAGCTGTTCGACAAAAATACCGATAAAAATAAGTCCTGGGGTCGCTTTGCTTGACTAAAGGCGGTGCTCCAGCATGGCCACAGTCAAATGACTGAACAAGTAAAAGTGTATAACATATATACAGATATAAATATATATATATATATATATATATATATATATACTAGCAGTATCGCCGGCGTTGTTCAGGTTTGTAAGGGAATAACTATAAAGCATTTTTAAGAGTTATAGCCCAAAAATAGCAAAAAAATGGAAAAAATGATGGTAATTTTTTTTTTTAGTTAAAAAAGGTGGAGTTGCGTCCCCTAGACAGTTTGCGGTTTGTGTTTCTGATTCTCGACCCTATGTCGAATTTATCGATTTTTTTCAGAACTGGGGGAACTTTTCAAAATTTTCGCCGCGTTAGTTTTGAATTATGACATTGGGGCTATGTGTGTGTCAAGTTTCATCATCAGAATCGGTTGAAAGCCGTGGTCAGGGTGAGGGTACAAGCAAACAGACACACAGAAACACGCACAGACAAACTGCCGTTTATAATATATATATATATATATATATATATATATATATATAGGCGCAGGAATGGCTGTGTGGTAAGTAGCTTGTTTACCAACCACATGGCTCCGTGTTCAGTCCCACTGCGCGGCACCTTGGGCAGGTGTCTTCTACTATAGCCTCGGGCCGACCAAAGCCTTGTGAGTGGATTTAGTAGACGGAAACTGAAAGAAGCTCGTCGTATATATGTATATATATATATATATATATATATATGCGTGTGTGTGTTTGTGTGTCTGTGTTTGTCCCCCTAGCATTGCTTGACAACCGATGCTGGTGTGTTTGTATCCCCGTTACTTAGCAGTTCGACAAAAGACACCGATAGAATAAGTACTGGGCTTACAAAATCGAGTTGCTCGATTAAAGGCGGTGCTCCAGCATGGCCGCAGTCAAATGGCTGAAACAAGTAAAAAGAGAAAAAAAATATGAGTGTGTGTATATATGTGTGTATGTGTGTTTGAGTGTATGTATATATATATATATATGTGTGTGTATATATATATGTATGCATATATGTGTTGTGTGCGGAGTGTGAAGGTAGGTATATGGGTATATGTATGTACGTGTATTATGTGTGTGTGTGTGTGTGTGTGTGTGTGTGTGTATGTTATTAATTTCCCGAAAGTTTTCCGTTTTATGTTTTAAATCTATTTGGAAAACGTAAAAGCTTCAAATCTTATTTTCTCGATCATTTTTAATAAACCATCTTTCAAGTCTTGTAACATAACATTTGGAGGATGCTATTTATGAGTATTAAATCTATACTTCTAGATTGATTTAATATCATTGATTCGCTTTTCACAGCAATAAACTCTCCGTCGGAGTCTTTTGACGAGGTGTTCAGTCTTTCAGCACAAACATTTCAAGCAAAACATATTTCAATAACAAAGCAATGTTTTTCTAAGCCTTACTTAAATCTTAAGCTCTCCGTTATTTTTATTAGTTTCAAATTTTGACATAAGGCCTGAAATTTCGGGCGTGGGGGCTAGTCGATTACATCGAACCCAGTGCTTAATTGGTACTCATTTTGTTCGACCCCAAAAGGATAAAAATCAAAGTAGGCCTCTATGCAATTTGAACTCAGAATATATTGTAGGTGTTGGTAATGCGTGTGTTATGATTTGTGGTTGTGCCAGCGTGTCTATGTTGTGGAAATGTGCTTGGATTGTGTCGTTTTTCTATTCAGAGACTTCTCTCCACTCTACTTGTTACATTGCAGGTTTCCGAGTCGGACTCGGGAAGGGGTTAATCTGTTGGGTTGGTGTCTTTTTCATTTGCTGCTGTTGTTGTCGTGTCTACTGTACTTTCACCAGTTGATTTTTCCGCATCCAGTGTTGCTGTTGCGTGGGGTATCCCTTCCACTGAAGATGGTACTGCTGCCGCTGTGGCTGCTTCTGTTGCCTTCTCTGCTGCTGTCTTTCTTGTTGTTGGAGTCCCCGCTGCAGCTTGTGCAGTCGCTGCTGCTTTGGGTGGTGTAGCCTTCAATGCAGCATGCGTCTGCTGCTGTGTTACCACCTTTGCTGGAAGGGGCGTACCCTTTCTGGTTCTCGCGGGAAAAAGGCTTTGAGATGGTCCTTCTGGCAGCAGAGATTGTACCTTGGTCTATGCCCCTCTACCTCTAGTACCCTTTCAAGCGCTTTCTGATCTGCCGGAATCAACTGCTCTAGTCTCTGCCCCCACCAATTCTGCTGGTGCGTTTTGTTTATTTGTAAAATTTCGATTTCCACTTCGATGTCGAATAGTGCGGCTGCTACTACCCAGACGATGTCAAATTTTGGGGCACCTCCCCAATTTTTAACTTTGGAACTCGCCGACCGAGGTAGGTCGGTAGGAGCGCCAATTCTTTTGTCTTTAGTGTCACTGTTGAGTGAAGCTTGGACTCGTCTTCCGAGGCGAACCCTACCTCCACAGTGCCATATCTTCTCCCTCCTTACCACGTACATAATTTTGTTACAAATTGTTTGTAGACATTTTTCAATCTGTTCTTTTGCTGCCTGTTCAAGTTTCCTGTCTTTTAAAATTAGCATTTTGTAGATGACTGTTCTACACGTAGTGACTTGTATGATTTCACCAGATGGGATGGGGTCAATGTGACATCTGTTCCTTTTCTTTTGATTAGACTTTTGAATTATTTTTAATTATCCAGGTTTATGTTAAGTGGTTCTTAGTAGACTTTAGCTACAGAAGCGAAACCGCGACTGTCGCATTTATTTCCCTTTATTTCGCTAGTATCAGTTGATTTGCTGGCTGTGGTGGTGTTGGAAATTTTCTGAGTGGTACTTTCAATTGCCGATACTTTTTTTCTTTCCATTTGTTCGCATTGTGGAAGAGGAGGAAACATTTCTTCATGCTTTCCAGTTTGTGGGAGCGTTTCCAGTCCAAGAGTGGTGGCCATGTTTGGAAGAATAAACAAATGAGTGCCAAAACTCATATACACAATACAGGATAGAAACTCGCTCCAATAAGGGTGAATTTGTATCGTCAAGGAAAACTCGCCCGCCAAGCAGGTTCAGTTATAAAGACTTTAAATGTCAAGAATAGATTAAACACAGTTGGAGGAACAAGAAAAATCAAAACCTCACGAGTACAAAAAGCACGTCCGTTCGGCAAGAAATTCAGTTCTTTATTTTCCACTGAGGGCTTTACACAGAGGGACAATACAGGACAGACATGGTGGGGTAATACATGTAGTCAATAACAAGCTTAAATAAACCAAGTGATAGCGTGTAAACATTAATAACAGGTGTGAAGATAAAAAAGGCGGTGAGCTGGCAGAAACGTTAGCACGCCGGGCGAAATGCTTAGCGGTATTTCGTCTGCGTTACGTTGTGAGTTCAAATTCCGCCGAGGTCAGCTTTGCCTTTCATCCTTTCGGGGTCGATAAATTAAGTACCAGTTACGCACTGGGGTCGATGTAATCGACTTAATACCTGTGTCTGTCCTTGTTTGTCCCCTCTGTGTTTAGCCCCTTGTGGGTAATAAAGAAATAGGTATGAAGATTGAATAAAACATCAGCAACAAGGAGGCACCCAAAAGAGGAAGTATGCTGGGTTAGACATGGAGACCCCACAAGCCACGAGCCAAGCTGGTCGTCAGGGTAAAACCTAGGAATTCAGGTTCAAGTTAGACATGCTACCTAACTTGGGCGAGAACTTGAGAGAAAAGAGGAGTTACTTACATTATGGGCTGTGGGGGTGGGGGTAAAGGATTTTCTCTCTCTCTTGAGTGGCTTGTGGGGTTCCCACGATTAGGTTTTTGTATAGGTGTTTGGTAATGGTTCTCTGTAGATTCCCTATGGCATTGGGATTGGTTTCCTTTAGGTGGATGTATTGGTTAATGTTTATTATTACTATTTGTATGTGCTTGTGGGGACATGCAGTAGCACAAAATCAAAATAAATTGAACACAGTTTTGCAACAGGCAAAAAAGACACGTCCGTTCGCGAACAATTCCCGAACCTCATACACACATATATATATATATATATATAGAATATATATATATATAATATAATTCGAGACAAAACCACTATTTTAAAACCAAACAAGGAAGACTTAATCATACATAAAATTTTAATATAAATTAAATTTAATTTATATTAAAATTTTATGTATTGATTAAGTCTTTCCTTGTTTGGTTTTAAAATAGTGGTTTTGTCTCGAATTATATTATATTATATTTTACTATAAAATTGGATTTAACCCTAAATCTGATTTTTCCCTGTAATTTTGGATTCATTCCCTAATATTTATTATTATTATATATATATATATATATATATATACATATATAATATATATATATATATATATATTATATTAATATATATATATATATATACGACGGGCTCTTTCACTTTCTACCCACTAAATCCACTCACAAGGCTTTGGTCGGATCGAAGCTATACTAGAAGACACTTGCCCATGGTACCATGCAGTGGGACTGAACCCGGAACCATGTGGTTGGAAAGCAAGTTTCTTACCACACAGCCATGCCTGCGCATATATATATAATATATATATATATATATATATATTATGTGTGTGTGTGTGTGTGTGTGTGTGTGTGTGTGTGTGTGTGGTGTGTGTGTGTGTGTGTATATAATTATGCATATAAATATACGTGTACACAGCATATACATACATACATAAACGCACTTGGTATATATATATTAGAAAATGTTACCATGGTTATAACCGACGTACTTAAGAGAAAGACCAAGCCTTGAAGCTACGGACAAATCGGACACATTTTCTGCAGGACATGAAAGACAATGACTTCCAGCATGTTTGGAGTAGTTGCAGCTGCATCCGTTTTGTTTTGTTGATTGGTTGAGAGAAAATCTTGCTGTAGTATGGGCTAAATTAACCCGGACCTTCTTCGGTAGCATCAATGCTACTGCATGTAACCGCCCTTGTTGAAGTGGCACTGTCAAAGTGCTGTCTTCGAAATCTCTTTGCTATGATTTTCAAACCCTGTGATGGACCAGCGTCCCGTCCCGGTGTAAAATATATACAACATGAAAACCGGGAAACCAGCCCTAGGGGTCTACGTATATGACACGAGAAGGAACTTTACATTTTTTTTTATTTACTTATATATAATCACATAGACACACCACACACACACAACGGGGTTTTTTTTCTGTCTACCAAACCGACCCACAAGGCTTTGTTTGGCCTGTAGCTATAGTGGAAGATACTTGCCCAAAATGTCGTAGAATGGAACTGAACACGAAAGTAATCGATCGGGAAACGGAATTTTAACCAAACACGCATGTCAGCAAAGAGATAACACAATATCAGTAATAAAAAAATTGAGAAATTTGAAAAGAAAATACGAAACTGGTTATTTCTCCAAAAATCAATGTTACTATACACAAAATTTTCTAACATTTTTCTAACATAACGATTTAAACATATTCTTTAACCATATAACACAAGTCTTCTGTAGTTTTTCACTTTATTTTGTTTTTTATACATCCAACCACGTGCTTTCACGTACCAACTCTCTCACACCTATATATATATAAGGAGAGGAGTTGATAGAGGGTTGAAAGGAGTTCCTGGAAATTTCCGAGGAAATGGAGGAGGGAAGGAAGGACTTCCTGGAAACTTCCACGGAAAAGGGGTAGGGACTTCCTGGAAAGTTCCGAGGTACGGTGTAGGGACTCCGAGGAATGGGAGGAGTGGAGTTGGGTGGGTTGATGGACTTCCTGGAAATGTCCAAAGAAGTGGGTAGGGACTTCCTCCGAGGAGAGGAAGCGGAGAAAGGACTTCCTGGGAAAGTCCAAGGAGGGCTAGGGACTTTTAGCACACTTATCAAGGCCAAAATCCACCCGATCTCATTGCTGAACTCTTTAAAAGTTGTTAGCAGCTCTACTAGCTCTTCGTTATTTCTAGAAACAGTTTCAGATCATCCATATAAAACAGACGCTTTATTGTCGAATTATAAACTTTGAACTCATACCTGGTGTTATTCAGTTCGTTTGAGAGTGGGAACAGTGGGAACAGAGTAATGGGGAGAGGGGGCCATTTAGAAAGATGCGGGATCAGTGTCATGGAAAATTGTAATGGGGAGAGGGAGTCACCTTGAAAGATGCTTTGTTTGATGTTGATGTTGTTAGATTGGCTCATCCCATTGCTATGGTTTAGAAGGAGACGTGTTCCACTTGGCCATGCAACCTTGTAAGAATATGGAGACGACAGGAGAGATCTTACATGTCTCAAGGGCCTTGAGTAGCCAATTGTGTGAGGCACTATCAAACGCTTTCCTGTAGTCTATCCATGCCATACTCAAGTTCTTCTTTTTTGCTCCGGCAATTCTTTACAATTATTTTATTTACGAGTAATTGATCATTGCACCCATAAGAATTCCTTGTACAACCTTTTTGAGCTTGTGGAAGGATAGACTTCTGTTCAAAGAAAGCGTGTTCTTTCAGTTAGAATGGATGTGAGGATCTTGTAGGCGGTGTTGAGACATGTTATTGGTTGGTAGTTCTTTGGATTTTTTTGTGTCTTCACTTTTTGGTAGAAGGTGTATTGTTCCTTCAGTCAGTCAGGCAGGTATGTACTCATCTGGGTTCTGGATTACTACACAGTACAATGGAGTCAGTTGGACACCGTCTATGAAAAAACAGCACCATTACACAATTCATTTTGCCAGAAATTTCGAAATGACAAGCTGTACTGCTCCTCCTTCGCGCCGGAAGCTCCAATATCAACATTTCAGAGTGTTTGAGTGTCAATATGAGGACAGTGCAATCTGAGGACATGTACTGAGAATGATAAAAATCAAACATCCACTCAACAACCTTCAGTGATCACTAGTGATGGCAACGTTATGACTCCATTCATCTTCCTACACGGCCTCAAACTCAACACGGAAGCCTACATCAAGTGCCTGGAAGAAGAAGTGCTGCCCTGGGTCAAAAGGGTGGCTGCTGGAAGACCCTATGTCTGGCAACAGGACTCTGCACAATGCCATACAAGCAGGAGAACCCAGTTATGGCTATCGAACGATTTCTTCGATCACATCACCTCTAACACCTGGTCACCTAACTCCCCAGACTGCAACCCTCTTGATTATTATGTGTGGGGCGCATTTGAGCGAGAGACCATCAAAACTCCTTATACCACCAAAGATGAACTGAAGGCAAGGATTTTGGCAGCATTTATCAACTTAAACAAGGAGATCGTCAGGAAGAGTTGCAGGAAATTCTGAAGTCATCTGGAGGTCGTGGCTGAAGCCAATGGCGATTTTATTGAATAAATTTACTCTTTAGTATTTCAAGATATTTTTCTGAAATTTTGGTAAATATTACTGTTAAAATGAGATGTCAGTGTTATTTTCATTTTTGCGTAATTTAAACGACAATATATTCACTGCACCCTGTATATGTATATATGTATAAAGTTGAAATTTACAGAAAAGCAAAAGACGAAGACAGGTATTTAAACAACAAACAGGTGTAATAGTTGACGATCAGGAAGATGAGAGAGTCATTTTCGTTTCGAGCCTACGCTCTTCAACAGAAAGGAACATGAAGAAATAAACAGAGAGAGAATGAAAAACTTAAATGTGTGTGTGTGTGCGCGCGCGCAATGGTTGGAGCAAGCTGAGGTATCAAACCACTTTCTTAAATAGAAGTTGCATCAAAAAGTGGTTAGAGTTACTTAGGTGGTCGGCAACTGATCCCGGCAGTGAGCTGGCAGAACGGTTACAGCACCAGACAAAGTCGACCTCGGCGGAATTTGAATCCAGAACTGAATACGGACGAAATGCTGTACAGCATTTTGCCCGGCATGTTAACGATTCTTATTTCTTTGTTGCCCACAAGAGGCTAAACATAGAGGGGACAAACAAGGACAGACAGACGGATCAAGTCGATTATATCGACCCCAGTGCGTAACTGGTACTTATTTAATCGATCCCGAAAGGATAAAAGGCAAAGTCGACCTCGGCGGAATTTGAACTCAGAACGTAACGACAGACGAAATACCTATTTCTGTTTCTTTACTACCCACAAGGGGCTAAACATAGAGGGGACAAACAAGGACAGACAGACAGACGGATTAAGTCGATTATATTGACCCCAGTGCGTAACTGGTACTTATTTAATCGACCCTGAAAGGATAAAAGGCAAAGTCGACCTCGGCGGAATTTGAACTCAGAACGTCGGCGGCAGACGAAATGCCGCTAAGCATTTCGCCCGGCGTGCTAACGTTTCTGCCAGCTCGCCGTCTTGCTGCAGAGAAATATCATCAAGGAACGAATAAAATGTACTGCAACATTTGCGCCTTACATTCAAAGGACCATTTCTCTTCAACGGCAACGCTCGATAACATGTTTCACAAATGTCAATGAAGAAACTGAACGAATTAGGCTCCGAAACGCTATCTTGTCCATCTTAATCCCCCGTATTCTCTTCGACCAAACGACACCCTTTTTTGGTTTTCCTTTTATTTTTCGTGATAATTTCCGGCCAAAGAGATTCTTCCACAACCAAGCAATAACTCAAAACGCATTCAAAGAATTCGTTCACTGATACTATACAATTCTAAGCTATCAGAATATGTATACGTCTTCTTTGTTGGCAAAAATATGTAGCTTCAAACTTATTCTAAGCTAGGACAATATACTATTTTGAATTTGATGATTAAAAAAAGACAAATAAAAAAGTTATTTTTGCGTCAATCCGATATTTGTATATAATCATGTGTGTGTGTGTTTATGTTTGCTCCTTCTCAAGCCATGCCTGGCTCATAAGGCCGGTTTCCCGGTTTCTTTGGCGTATAGGTTCCCCGCCTGGGCGGAACGCCAGTCCGCCGCAGGTGAGCTGCATGATGCAGGAGGAAAGAGTGAGAAAAAGTTGTGGCGAAAGAGTCAACAGAAGTTCGCCATTACCTCTTGCCGGAGCCGCGTGGAGCTTAGGTGTTTTCGCTCATAAACACACACATCGCCCGGTCTAAGATTCGAACCCGCGATCGCTCGACCGCTGCTCTAACCACTAGGCCATGTGCTGCCACGTGTGTTTATATATATATATATATATATATATATATTCATTACACATGCGCGCGCGCACATATCTGAAGGGAAGTGGACGCTCAGATATATATATATATGTGCGTATATATATATATATATATCTATATATATACACATGGTTTTCGGACTAAATTCGACAGTTTGCATAAAGAAAAAAAAACAACTTTCTCTCCCAAAATAAAAGTATATTACAAAAATCAAAATATATCAACTTGATTATGTCTGGGAGATAATTTATTCAAAGAAGCCGCCCTGCAGTTTCTACCACGGTCTCAAGACGACACCAGAACCTGGAGCATGCGATCTTCATTATGCCCTTGGGGATGGGAGTCTTCGAACGTCTTGATCTTGCCCATCGGCTGGGACTGGGTATTGCAGGCAGAGCAATTGGTGTCTTTTTCAACTGCGCCCAATAGTTAGTAATCTATTGTAATGGAGGATTACAATCGGAGGAAAAATTCTTTGGCAAACTCTAACTTTTTCCAGATGTATGGCAAGAAACCGAATCCTGCTGCCACACACATACGACCTTCCAACGGCAACCCTCTCCAGCCATGGTTAGACCACAGTTTCCAGCAGCTTCACATGGCCGATTGAATTGAGCCTAAGGCCCTGGTCAAAGATATTGGGCGGCGTGACGTCACCCGCCCTGGTGTGTTATGTATGTATGTATGTATGTATGTATGTATGTATGTATGTATGCATGTGTATATGTATGTGTGCGTGTGTGTATTTTATATGTATGTGTGTGTAGTGAAATTGGTTGTATTTTGAATAGGTTATAAATTGTGTGTGCAGTGTAGCCTATTGTTTTCGTTTGTTTGCTTTTCTTTTTACAATAGGTAAACGAATGTATATCTGCGTGTGTATATTGTGTGTGTATGTGTGTGTGTGTGTGTGAAAGTGTGTGTGTGTGTGTGTGTGAAAGTGTGTGTGTGTGTGTGTGTGTGTGTGAAAGTGTGTGTGTGTGTGTGTGAAAGTGTGTGTGTGTGTGAGTGTGCATATCTGTGCCTGAGCTTGTGCACATCTGTGGGTGTATTCACGTGTGCGTGGATGTGTGTAGTTGTGTCCTTGTTTGTGTGCGTATTTTCGTGTGTGCATACGTGTGTGTGTTGTGTTTGTGTGTGTGTGTGTGTGTGGTGTGTGTGTGTGTGTGTGTGTGTTTGTGTGTGTGTGTGGATATGTATGGCCGTTTACTGGAATCGCTCATAATTACAGGTATTTGACTTTATGCGTTTCTGAATCAAATTAGAATCGAAACCTTGTCTAAACACCCGAGAGACTCATCGAAAAGACACATGTGTGAGCGATTACTTATGTGTAATTTGATTTCATTACAGTGTAGTTTTAGTTTCCACCAGATGAGAACGTGGCCGGAGTATGAGGAAGAATTTTTCTTCTGCCTCTCCATAGTATACTTATTATTACATCTTGTAGTACAGAACATGTCATACTTCGTAATGTAATGTGACACATGATTTTGGGGAGCTTTAATCGAAATAACTTTGGCTAATAAATCCCCTCTTCTCTTCCTGACAGATAGTTCTGGGAAATCTCTTCACGGCTTTCCAAGCAGTATTTTAGGCGAAGGTAATGAAGAGATCTGACCTTTCGTAAGCTATGACGTCGGTCGCTTTGATCTTCATTTCTTTCATGCGTGGATCATAGAATTCCTGTAAAACTAATTGAAAGAATTCACAACCCTATTTGCCAGCCCCATTGCCGCCAAGTGTTAATATAATCTATATGATTAATCTGAGACCATGTGTTCTATTATTTTATTTCTCCTTTTCATTTCTTTTTTTTTTTTTTTTTTGCGTGTGTCTATTTATAAATATATGGTAATTTTTCTGTCTCTACTATAAGTATACAAGCGGAACAAAAACTGATACCGTTACAACAGTTTGAAGTAGCTATTGTGAATCCTTAAGTAGCCTGAATAAATAGGCATGCATAACACCATCATTTGTTCTATGAACTTTAGAAATTCCAAAATGCCATCCATCTTCTCGACGCTCACAGATAAGCTGATATAAAATAATGCTATATTATATATGTGTGTCATAATTACACTTTTGGTGTTATTGTTCCGATATTTTAAAACAATGTCTCTTTTTCCATGCTTCTGGCCACTCGTGATGGCAGCAGATTCATTGCGGATTCATAAAAATTGAATAAAAAGGTTATCATTTGAAGTAACTTTTACTTGTTTCAGCCATTAGAGGGCGACCACGTTGGGATAAGGCCTTGAAAAGTTTAGTCAAACAAATCGACTCCAGTACTTATTTTTTAAAGTTTGGTACTTGTTTTATCGGACACTTTTGGTAATCTATCTGCGCCATCTATCTTAGCCGCCTTTCTGTGTCGTCTGGCCGGTAAAAATGTGCGCCAGATAGTATTCATAGGGGGATCGGAAGCCAAATTCTAGCATGTGTGAGAAAACCCTGTCCACGCCATAGCTTCATGGTGACTGGTTGGTTAATACACCGATCACGTGAAATCATGGTGGCTTGCTAGTGAGGTTTGACCGCGTACTCAGGGATCATCCTTTAGTTGTAGAACTGTTCCCGGATGGAAACGCAATCTTTCATGATGATAATGCACCAATTCACACAGCTAAAGTTGTTACTGAATGGCACGAGGAACATTCTAGTGAAGTTGAACATCTTATCTGGCCACCACAGTCCCCAGATCTCAATATCGTTGAACATTTATGGTGCATTTTAGAAAAGCAAGTAATGAGTCGATATCCTCCACCATCATCACTACAAGAACTGGAAACTGTTTTAGCTGAAGAATGGACAAAAATTCGCTTGGAAACAATTCAAACTTTGTACGAGTTCATACCTCGTAGAATTCAAGCTGTAATTACTGCCAAAGGTGGTCCTACATCATATTAAAATAAATTTGTTTGAAATTTTAAGGTGTTTCCATTATTTTGTCCAACACCTGTATATATATATTTACTATTTTACACTTTACTAATGCAAAGCAAACAGTATCAATACTAATCTAATAATATAATCATTTTAAAGACTACTATATCGTACAATAAAATAAGAGTACATTAGAATTAATTAAAAATTATATAAACACATTTTAAAATATATATATTATCTCTTTCCCCACAGGTAAGATATAAATTATATTTTTAAATCTCTCTCTCTCTCTCTCTATATATATATATATATATATATATATATATATATATATATATTAAATATAAATATATGAAAGAATGGATTTGAACGACGAATTAACGATTATCGCTATGGGCTCCGTGTGAGCAATCATCTAAAAGTTTTTTGTGCATTTTGATGTTGACATAAGTTTCTTGCTTTTCCTGATGAGAAAGCGGCATAATGTACTCCTTATTCCTTCGCAATTAGGAATATGCAGCCTTCGAAACATATGTCGAAAATAAAGGAATTTTGTTAATTCGTCGTTCAACTCCATTCTTTCATATATTTATATTTTTAAAATAACATACAAATTCCACACGAAAGCACGTAATCTATGCCCTAGGCACGTAAC
>NC_043013.1:7120388-7135388 GCF_006345805.1 Octopus sinensis
ATTAAATTTCAGGATATGATAAGTGGTACAGGCACCATCAAGAAGATGTAGTAAACGGCGAGAGTGTTACCATCCTTTGGAACTTCCCAATACAAACAGACAGAAAAATTGATGCCAATAGACCAGACATTGTGATCAAGGACGACAACAGAAGAACTTGTCTGTTAATAGATATGTCTGTCCCACAAGATTAAAATGTCTCAAGAAAAGAATACGAAAAGCTTTCTCGCTATAAAGATCTGCAAATTGAAATCACAAAAACGTGGAAGCTTAGTACTACAATAATACCAGTAGTAATTGGTGCATTGGGAATGATAAAGAAGGGAGCTGAGAAGTATATTAAGCTACTGCCTGGTGACTCCAAGTTCCGTGAACTACAAAATATAACCTCGATGGGTACAGCCCATATACTAGGGAAAGCACTCTCCATCTGAAATGGAATAAATGTGGTGTTAGTTTTATTTTAGCATGCATAGCAAAGACAAAAGTTCCCTTGCTACACTTGGCCTCCGAAGGATACCTTGTACGAAGGCAGCAGAAATAAAGTTATAATGAAAGGAAACCATTAATAATAATAATAATAATAATAATAATAATAATAATAATAATAATAATAATAATAATAATAATAATAATAATAATAATAATATAATAATAATAATAATAATAATATAATAATAATATAATAATAATAATAATAATAAAAAAAAAAAAAAATGATGATGCTAAGATTCTCTCTGGTCGAACACAACTTCTCTATTCACAAACAATACAGGACACCCCTTCCTTAATTTTTCTTAAGGCTAATAGTAGTAAACATCTGAACTTTTTTTGACCCCACCCAAAAAAGAAAAAAAAAAAAAAGATAGTAATAGTTCTATCTATCTATCTACACACACACACACAAACCTCACCTCGGCTCTATTGTTAACCAAATATGAAAGTATTATTTGACAGGCAAAAACTCTGGCATTGAAGACAGTCAGCCAGCCAACGAGACAGACAGACACTACTGTGATGGTGATAATGATAAAAAACAAAAATAACAATAATAAGATACTGCTGTGACTACACATAAAACAATATCATTGATGATGATGGTGGTGATGGTGATGGTGATGATGATGATGATGATGGTAATGGTGGTGATAATGATGATAGTGATGGTAATGGTGAAGATAATAACAATAATAAGCCGACTACGGCTGCTATAATGGTACGATTATAATTGTAACGGCAATGATGGCCGTCTCCCCACGAGCCAATCAAAGCTAAAAAATGATAACATTATCGTAGCACCAAAATGTTTTTGGAAACTAAAAGGAAAACTAAATCAGTATACCAAATCGCTTGTCCTATGGTTAATCTGGAAGCGCGTCCCCCAGGGAACAGCCAGCCTGGGATCGAAAAGTCATCAACTGGCACAAACTCTTCTCCGGATACGGACATGGATGGTCACTTGAACGGAAATCCCCCAACTCGAGCCCTCCAGTTCACCACCACAACCACCACAGAAAGAAATGTAAGCGGAACAAATGGACCCGAGAAGAGTATAAAGAAAATATACGCTTATTACTATGCATTAGGTAGGCCATCTCAAGAGGACACACACCGCAAACTCTTACAGTATATGGCGAACACGGAATCAAGACAGTAGGCCCTATTTGGACGAGAACAAATTAGCAAATGTGAGGAGGGATATCTTTAGAAATAACAGACTCACAGACAGTGAAATAAGTGCGATCAAGCACGCAACGGAAAATGACATAAATATAAGACACAAAGGAATGAAGAATCAGATGAACAGTATAGCCCGCCACGAGGCTTAATTGAAAGACTGCCATCTGACCAAAGTACGCAAAGGCCTGAAGATACAAGAATTCTATTATACCTGTTAAAGATAGCCAGGAAAACGAAAAACAACAGTAACTGAAGATCTCGCATTTGCTGAAGAACACAGAGAGTCTATGGCAGAAATGAAGCAGAAAATCCTGAATACGCTTGAAGTTGTAAGACATACAAGTATGAATGATAGAGAACCGCTTCATAAACTCTCAAATACAAACCAAAATAAAAAACAAATCCAAATTGCAACTATGTAACAAATGAAATAATACGAGAATTAAAACCTGATTTTACTGAGTTAAATGAAATTATTTACGCTTCTGCTAGGGCAATTGAAACCAGCTGTATGCCCCCGAAAAAACAAAGAAAACAAAACCGGGAAGAAATCAAACCTGGAGAAGTAAAATTGAAAAAGAGATTGAATTTATGAGAGGGGAAATATCAATATTAAATGAACTAATATGTGGAAATGATGTAAGATCCAGAACAGGAAGAAAGATGAAGAGAAATTTGGATCCTCACCAAGAGAAGAACTGATATCAATAAAAGAAACGCTGAAACAAAAAGTCCAAGCAAAAGCCCAAAGAATACGAGATTTGAGAAGAGAAACAAGTTTTACAAGCAAAATAAGCTGTTCACATCCAATGCCAAAAAATCTACAGAGAAATAGGGAAGGAGAAAGTAACCGTTAAAGACCCCCCTCCCATGGAAGAAGTTCAAAACTTTTGGGAAAGGATTTGGAGTGACAAGAAGACGTACAACATAAATGCAGACTGGATTATACAAACTGAAGGATCCTACCAAAATTTACAACAACAAGCATGGGAAGACATCACAATAGCAGACCTAAGAAAGGCACTCACGAAGGCCCATAATTGAAATCCCCCGGTAAAGATAGGGTGCCGAATTTCTGGCTCGCATCGCTCCCGTGCGCACACGGTAAGCTAGTTCAGCTGCTCAATGGAATTTTGAGAGACCCAAAGAAAACCACCTGATGGTTAGCAAGTGGCATTACTTACCTACTCCCAAAGAATAACGAAACCAACCTTCCAAAAAACTATCGGCCTATAACCTGTCTATCCACCACGTATAAAATCCTAACATCTATCCTGGCGGAGAAAACATATACATTCATGGAGAAGAACGATATTTTCCCCATTGAACAAAAAGGGTGCCGCCGAGGCTCTTACGGATGCAAAGATCAACTGCTAATCAATCGTATGATCCTTGAGAACTGTCACAACAAGCGCAGAAATCTCAGCACCGCATGGATTGACTATAAAAAGGCCTTCGACAGTATACCGCATCCATGGATCTTGAGATCGCTGGACATCTTTAAAATTTCCCCTGTGATTTCAAACTTCCTGAAGCACAATATGTCGTTGTGGAATACGAATCTCTCCATTATACCACTCTAATGGAGTACTTGCCTCAGAAAATATAAACATCAACTGTGGAATTTTTCAAGGTGACTCACTTTCACCTTTAATATTCTGCATAGCCCTAATACCCCTTACAAGTGAATTAACAGAACAGGGTATGGGTATAAAATTGCCAATAAAAAATAAGCCATCTATTTTATATGGATGACTTAAAACTTTATGGTAAAGACAATAATGAACTTGAAGGCCTATTGCGCACCGTGAAAGCATTCAGCGATGACATCGGGATGGAGTTTGGACTTGAGAAGTGTGCCAAGGCCACTTTCCAGAAAGGGAAAGTGAAGACCACAAATTCAGTCGTGTTAGATGTTGACACAGTCATAAGAGAGCTTGAGCAAGAACAGACATACAAATATTTAGGGATAAATGAAGGCTCTGGTATTCAGCATGCAAGCATGAAAGAGAAAATCAGGAAGGAATGTTATAGGAGAGTTCGTGCAGTCCTGAAATCTGAACTAAATGCACGTAACAAGGTGTTAGCTATAAATTCCTTAGCAGTTCCAGTTGTTACTTATAGCTACAATGTGTTGAACTGGAATATGAGTGAAGTAAAGAATATAGATAGAAAAATACGCAAGCTGCTGAGTTGTAATAGGATGCACCACCCAAGGCAGACGTAGATCGCCTTTACCTTCCCAGAGCCCAGGAGGTCGAGGCCTGATCCAATTTGAACTAGCTTACAAAACAACCACAATTGGACTGGCCAAATATCTCGAAATATCGAATGACTGGATGCTAAAGCTCGTGGAAAATCACGAGAGACGAAAGAAGCTTCATTCTATCATCAAGGAAAGCAAAAAATTTGCTATTGATCTCGTGCAGGATACCCAAACTGAACAACCCGAGGGAAGTACGGCAACTATTGTTGCAAAGAAGGTGAAAATGATGGCAATGAAAAAAGCGCACGAGCAATTGGCTGATAGGTGGGAGGAGAAACCTCTGCACGGCAAATATGTGACCCGCAGCAAACAAGCTGATGTTGACCAGAAGCAAACCATCAGTGGCTGCGGAGCTCAGGGCTAAAAGCAGAGAGCGAAGGTTTCATCCTGGCTGCTCAAGACCAAAGCCTATTAACCGGAACTACCAGGCCAATGTGATGAAAAATGGAGCAGACCCAAAATGCCGATTCTGCAACGACATGATTGAAACAGTGGACCACCTAATCTCTGGATGTAAAGTCTTAGCACCAGTGGAGTATAATTAAGACATGACAGAGTTGGCCAATATCTCCACTGGCTAATAAGTCGGCATTACAATATCAAAACTGCCGACAAGTGGTATAATCACCACCCTGAGGCTGTAACTGAAGGAGAATGTAACCATTCTGTGGGACTTTCCAGTACATACAGACCGAACCATCAAGGCCAATAAACCAGATATTGTTGTGAAAGACCAAAACAATAAAGTTTGCTTATTGATCGACATGAGCATCCCCTGTGATCATAATATCTCAGCGAAAGAGTTTGACAAGCTCAGAAATATAAAGACCTACTCATTGAAATTGAGAAAATGTGGCATCTCAAGGCGGTTACAATACCAGTGATCGTAGGAGCACTAGGAATCAAGAAGGGAACCGAAAATTATATGAGAATGATCCTTGGCTTACCATCCCTGCAAGAAGTGCAAAAGATTGTCTTAACTGGTACATCACACGTATTGAGAAGAGCATTGTCGATGTGAGAACTGTTGCTGCTCATGTATTTTAATTTACTTTAAAAAAAAAAAATTTTTAAAATGAACGAACTACTGAGTTTGGTTTAATGGCCTACCAATATATACTATGAGTTTCTTTCCCCTAGGAGTCGGGAAGACACTCGGCAAGAAATGGAAGAAAATTTGAAAGAAGAAAAAAAAAAGTATAATAATAATAATAATAATAATAATAATAATAAAGATAGTGCTCATGGGAACTGCTCATATCCTACGCAAAATACTTTCTATGTAATCTCAAGGTTTAAAACAAACATAATTTTGAGCGGGATGGGCTACTCAACCTGAAGAAAATTCTAACTGTACCCCACCTGCAAGGTCATGTGCTGTTTATCTTGATATGAGATCACCATGTCGCGCACATATGGTTGTGATGCATGTGCCTGGTGTACCCTTATCAGACGGGTAGTCATGATGGGTATATTGGGCTTTTATATTTTACCCCAGCGTCACTTTGATGGCATGCGCTGCTCTCTCAATCAACAACAACAACAACAACAATAATAGGCGCCTGCATGGATGTGTGGTTAAGGGGTTCTCTTTGCAATCACGTGGTTTCAAGTTCAGACCCATTGCACAGCACTTTGGCCAAGTGTCTTCTGCTGTGGCCCCGTGGCTGTGTGGTAAGTAGCTTGCTAACCAACCACATGGTTCCGGGTTCAGTCCCACTGCGTGGCATCTTGGGCAAGTGTCTTCTGCTATAGCCCCGGGCCGACCAATGCCTTGTGAGTGGATTTGGTAGACAGAAACTGAAAGAAGCCTGTCGTATATATGTATATATATATATATGTACGTGTGTGTGTGCTTGTGTTTGTCCCCCTAGCATTGCTTGACAACCGATGCTGGTGTGTGTTTACATTTTGTCACTTAGCGGTTCGGCAAAAGAGACCGATAGAATAAGTACTGGGCTTACAAAGAATAAGTCCCGGGGTCAATTTGCTCGACTAAAGGCGGTGCTCCAGCATGGCCGCAGTCAAATGACTGAAACAAGAAAAAGAGTAAAAAAAAAGAGAAAAAAAGAGAGTAAGCCGACCAATGTCTGTGTTCCGTAACAAAAAAAAAACAACTTTATAATTACATAATAGTAATAATAATAATCCTCTTTACTATAGGCACAAGGCCTTGTGAATGAATTTTGATAGACGGAAACTGTATGGAAGTCTGTCGCATGTGTGTCTGTTTGTATTTGTCCAATTTCGTAACTTAGCGGTTCGGTAAAACAGACCGATAGAATAAGGACTAGGCTTACAAAGAATAAGTCCTGGGGTCGATTTGTTCGACTAAAGGCGGTACTCCAGCATGGCCACACTCACATGACTAAAACAAGTAAAAGAGTAAAAGAGAATAAAAGATGGACACGACTTGCACGAAGGACTAATCCAGGATGAAGCAACCTCTACAACTCATCATTGGCTTTTATCTTTTGTCTCTTACTTGTTTCAGTCATTAAACTGCGGCCATGCTGGGGTACTGCCTTTGGGTGAGTTCTTAGTCGAACGAATCGACCCCCATATTTACATGCATTTTCTTCCTTTGGTGTTTGGTCAACACCAAATTTCTTGCCTTGCCTGTTGGAACTTTCTTCTTTTGCCACCATCTTCATGGCGAGTATCTTCCTTTTTCCACTTCTGTGAGATTATTACCCGACTTCTATAAGTCGCTTTTCTAGCTTTCTCATCTCTGCAAAGTTTTTCGCAAGCAAAAACCTCGGCACTGCTACTTTCCGCGGCAGTCGACGGTGCATCTCTTTGCCCCTGCACTTGCAGTTAGTCTTGGCTTTGCTATTGTCACCGCAGCTAACATTCTTCTCCCGTGTACCTGGATTTCCAGTTTGCTAGACGTGTGTCATCACGCTTGCACATCAAGTTTTGCTGGCTGCGCGACTTTGTCCATCTCTCTTTGAGCTTTAGACCTTAGTAAGACCTATTCGGATGTTAGGCAACATTATGAAAGTTCTTCTGCGCTCTTGTGCAATATTCATTCGAACCATGATGCTCTCATGCCTATTCCTCTATCCTTCCACATTGCTTTCATTTGAATCGTTCATTTCACCTCCCGGTTTATTCTCTGGGGGTCGCTCTGTAGCATGTCTGTAATGGCATTGGTTTAAAACACATTTTTTAAAATCTCCAAGTAGGCTCAGACGACACTGTAAGTTTACAGCTCTATTTGGTCTGTGTTTGGCCGAATAAACAAGCTCCCTGTACTACGTCTGACTGTCACTTATAATAATAATAATAATAATAATAATAATAATAATAATAATAATAATAATAATATAATAATAATGAGATTATTGTATACAGTGCTCAAGTGCACCACAACTTGTCAAAAATGCGTATAAAGTATATGCAGTAATGTACAAATGTCTGGGAAGTGAACAATGTATGAGTTAGATACATGCTTGCGTGTGTATGGCGGGGAGAAAATCAGGTGTAGTGTTGGCGAATCTCAGGAAGCATGGAAGTTTTGAAGGATGCAGTGCTCCGACAACTAAAAACTGATGCCGACAGTTTGTTCCATGCTTCAGCAACTCTCAGCGTGAAAAAAAAAATGTAACTGCGGCCATGTTTTGTTGAGTTCCTTTAATTCGTTTCCCTAAGGACTCCTGATTTGCAGTTTGGTTCCATCGCGTTTGCCTTGGCGTCTCACACACAAGAACAACTCTTCTTCCACGTGCGCTAGCATTATCGATAAAACTCAATACCGTTATCTCATGCTTACTAGAAACACTTCTATTAAGTCTCTTTCTCTAAAACACGCACTGGTATTAAGACAAGAGCATGGAGATGAGCTAAATACTGAACTTTAAATTATTTCTGCCTACAATTAGAAAAGGAAATTTTCTTCTCAGTTCCTGTTATGAAACAACCTTTTGTTGATTGGGTTTCCTTAAGTTTCCACTCAGTCATGAAATTTAGCAAAGCGCAATCAACCTTTTTATACCAATTCCAGACAGCTTTGCTTGGATAATTATACACCCTACGTAAGAACATTTGTTCTGTGTCCGAATAAATTTCTTATGCTTGAAGTTGTTACAAATTCACACGTGTTGTTGTTGTTTCTCATTGTACAAGTATTAACAGCTATTGAAGATGACTAGAATCTAACATTGAATTAGTGGGCTAAAAACCTACTACAGTGGGGACCTCAGGACCTTGTATTCATAAAGCAGCCTTCCTCGCTACAAGGTCAAAAACTTCTTTGTCAGTAGGGGAGATGGTTAACATCCATTTTCTTCAAATTAGGACAGAAACAGTATTCCTATTCTTTGCATTATAAAATTAAACATGGAGAAAGACTATTTGAAATTATTAGCAGGTGATTATGGATATCACACGCAAATTCAAAAAATTTCGGAAAGGAAGCTATTAATAAATATTAGGTGTAGGAGGGGCTGTGTGGTAAGTAGCTTGCTTACCAACCACATGGTTCCGGGTTCTGTCCCACTGCGTGGTACCTTGGGCACGTGTCTTCTACTGTAGCCTCGGGCCGACCAAAGCCTTGTGAGTGGATTTGGTAGACGGAAACTGAAAGAAGCCCATCGTATATATGTGTGTGTGTGTGTGCGTGTGTGTGTGTGTGTGTGTGTGTGTGTGTGTGTGGTGTGTGTGTGTGTGTGTGTGTGCGTGCGTATGTATGTTTGTATGTTTGTGTTATGTTCTTAACACTGTTAGAGCAGCAAGCCGGTCGGACCAAATGCCTTACGACATTTCTTCTGACACCCTTTTTAAGAGCAACTAAACCTACCAAAAATGCGTAAGGTTGTTCATAAACTAGAATATATAATTAGAAATGTCCCTCACTGGTTACTCTTGTGACAAATACAGAAACGATTAACATTTAGAACAATTACAACAAAATGAAAATTTCGCTTTTAGCGGATTTGCGTCGAACAAATATTAAGGGAGACAACTCAAGGTAGAGTTATTTCCCTTAGACTTTTTTTTATTATCTTCCGTGTGTACGTTTTATTGCAGATGAGTGATGCTGACAGACGAGGTTTTAATCATTAAGCCACTATTTTACTTTTTATGGTTTTACCATTCATCCTTCATTATTCTTGAATTATTTTGCATTGTTTTAAACGATTCGGTTATTAAGATAACAAACAGAAACATATTTCGGTCAAGAAATATTGCTTCAACACGTTCTGACATCAATGAACATAGAAATGTAAAGAGCTGGAACAAACACCACAGACCGCTACACAGACGAATTTAATAATGATTTCTGATCTAGGTACAGACTAGCCATTTTGTAGAGCAGTGATTTGTCGATTAGGATCTTTTCGGTTTGAACGACAGTTTTTAACATAATTTCTAGGTAACTAAAAAATTTTAAACTTCGTATACTGGTCGAATGTGTTTATAAAACATCTTTTTCTCTTGCCTTTATTGGGAAAATTCTATAGTTTGTATGATATTTGTTGGGTTTTTTTTCTTCAATTTCTGCAATTTCAACCGCTCACTGACGTCTATTGAGGTAAAAAAAATATTTTGTGCCGTATGAATATGTCCCTCGTTTAAGAAACAGATTGGGTTTATTTACATTTGTGAGGAAAAAAAGATACCCTTCCCCCCACCCCTAACCCTAACCCTAACCTTAAAACATATTGAAATGCAATAGATCGATTCTAGGGTCAAAATTATGGGTGACAATTTCATATGACACCGCTAGAAAAAACTGCCGTTCAAACCGAAAAGATCCGTCGATTACATTTATGCTCGTACTGAACTAGTACTTTATTAATCGATCCCGAAAGGATGTAAAGGGAAGCTGACACTGGCACGATATAAAAGATGGGTCACATAAATAATAATAAAAGAAGGGCAGAGTAGACCTCGGAGAAATTTGACCCCAGAGTGTAAAGACGGACAAAATGCTGCAAGCATTTTGCCTGGCGTGCAAAACAATCCTGCCAGCTCACCACCTTAATAATAATAATAATAATAATATAATAATAATAATATAATAATAATCATAATAATAATAATAAACACTAAACACTAAATACAAAACCAAATACATGGCACACTAGGCATAACAACAACATGAACTTCCAGCCTGTTGTCTCTTGAGGTCTCTGGGTGAGACTTGGAGCCTACTTGTACCAATATATAGCAAAAGTCAAACATAGAATAATAATAATAATAATAATGATGATGATGATGATGATGATGATGATGATGATGATGGTGAAGCTTTGTAAGGAATTTAAAAGTCTCTTGGCCCACAAGTTAAAAATAAGAATGACCAAAGACACCCAAATACTGATTTAGACCTACCATTGCTTCTCCTGATTTAGAAATTAACAATCAGAAACACCAGCAAGATCCAAATAGTGACAAACCTATCACTGATGCAAGACACATCAAGCAAAAAGCAAAAAAAGGCTTACATGAATAATATCGAAGACAGCCAGAAACGCAAACCCCTGCATGGAAAATACCCTAACCACCTGTCCAAGGAAAACGTTGTGTTAACAACAAACAAAATGAGGACAAATATCCGTCAATTGTAAAAACAAATATCCGTCAATTGTAAAAACAAATATCCGTCAATTGTAAAATACACCATCCAAGCGTGGCCGTTCGCCAGCCTCGTTTGGCACCTGTGTCGGTGGCACATAAAATCACCCACTACACTCTCGGAGTGGTTGGCGTTAGGAAGGGCATCCAGCTGTAGAAACACTGCCAGATCTGACTGGCCTGGTGCAGCCTTCGGGCTTCCCAGACCCCAGTTGAACCGTCCAACCCATGCTAGCATGGAAAGCGGACGTTAAATGATGATGATGATGTAAATAATGTAAATAATGTACACAATTCCTCATCTCTTAAATATAGAACTGTAGAATGTGGAATATAAAATGAATCTGATAGAAAAGGACATATTCTGGACTTTGTTATCCAATATAACCTTCCTTTTTTTTAAGAATATAGGGTGCTGCTGAGGCAGAATTGGTTGCTGCTTCTTGTAGGCTGATTAAGGTTTTATAGTGTGTGTATGTGCACATGTACACGTGCATATTTGTGTGTGTGTGTGTGTGTGTGTGTGTGTGTACGTGTATGCATGGGTACGTGTGTGTGTGCGTGTGTGCATGCATGTGGGTGTGTATTTAAGGTTTTGTATTATGTGTATGAGTTTCTATTGTCAGTGTATGTGTGTGCAGGTGTGTATATATGTGTGTGCCTGTGACTGTATAAATATGTGTCTGTATCAATGTGTGGGAAAGGAAGAGAGACAGACAGACAGACAAACAGGCAGGCAGGTAGGCAGTCAGTCAGACAGACAGACAAGCAGACAGGTGGGGGTTATGTCTGGTATAAGTCTGCTGTGAATGAGTTAACTTATGATGACAGACATTCCAGCTGTGCCCACTCTGTCTTGAAATTTCAGATAATGTATATTTAAAGAAAATGATTAGATATGTTCTTTTTTTATGATGATAGGGTTTGATTTGAGGGCAATTTAGCAGCTATTTCTTGTAAAACAAGGTTCTATTCTATTCTCGAAAAAGTCATTGCTGATGTTCAGCCGAAGGTCAAGACTTCATTAATCAACATGTCCTTCCTTTTTAAAGAAGATAGGGTGTTAATGAGGGTGATTTAACAGCTATTTCTTGCATACAGGTTGGATTTTAGCCCTAAGTCAGCAGTGTTTGAACAAACATATGATGAAAGACATTCCAGCTGTGACCACTTAGTCTTTATGTTTCCAACAGGACTACACAAGCAAATGTGTTCTTTCTTTTTTTTTCTCTTTTATTCTCTTTTATACTTGTTTCAGTCATTTGACTGCGACCATGCTGGAGCACCGCCTTTAGTCGAGCAGATCAACCCCGGGACTTATTCTTTGTAAGCCCAGTACTTATTCTATCGGTCTCTTTTGCCGAACCGCTAAGTGACGCGGAAATAAACACACCAGCATCGGTTGTCAAGCAATGCTAGGGGGACAAACACAGACACAGAAATATATACGACAGGCTTCTTTCAGTTTCCGTCTACCAAATCCACTCACAAGGCATTGGTCGGCCCGGGGCTATAGCAGAAGACACTTGCCCAAAGTGCCACGCAGTGGGACTGAACCCGGAACCATGTGGTTCATAAGCAAGCTACTTATTTTTTTTTTTTTTTCCTTTTTAGAAGCAGGTATGATTTGAGAATATTTTCCAGCTGTTTCAAGCAGGGCAAGGGTCCAGTATTGTTGACTCTCCCCAAAACCAACCCCAATCCAAGAAAGTTATTATTGATGTTTAGTCCCATGTCAAGCCCCTACCGAGCATATTTGTGACTAAAAGGATTCCTATTATGACCATCCCAATCTAGAACTACATTATCTGTTATGTTTGTGTATACTCTTTACTCTTTTACTCTCTCTTTTACTTGTTTCAGCCATTTGACTGTGGCCATGCTGGAGCACCGCCTTTAGTCGAGCAAATTGACCCCAGGACTTATTCTTTGTAAGCCTAGTACTTATTCTATCAGACTCTTTTGCTGAACCGCTAAGTTACGGGGACGTAAACATCGGTTGACAAGTGATGTTGGGGGGACAAACACAGACACACAAGCATATACACACACATACATACATATATATATATATATATATATATATATATATAATATATATATGTATGTATATATGTATACATATATATATATATATATATATAAGACATGGGATGAGGTAGTCAAGCATGACCTCAGAGCATTGGGCCTCACTGAGGCAATGGCGAAGGACCGAGATCTCTGGAGATATGCTGTGACTGCAAAGACCCGGGCTGCTTTCTGCAGCAATTCCACATACCCCCTACCCATTCAAAGTACCCCGGATCCCAAAAGTACCCCGGATCCCGTTGCCCCCGTGCCGCTGGCACGTTAAAAGCTCGAACCGATCGTGACCGATGGCGGACCCCCCGGCCCCTGTGCAGGTGGCACGTAAAAAGCACCCACTCCACTCACGGAGTGGTTGGCGTTAGGAAGGGCATCCAGCCGTAGAAACTCTGCTAGATCAGACTGGAGCCTGGAGCGGGCCCTGGCTTCCCAGACCCAGGTCGAACCGTCCAACCCGTGCTAGCGCAGAAAACGGACGTTAAACGATGATGATGATGATGATGATGATATATATATATATGTGTGTATATACATACATATATATAACGGGCTTCTTTCAGTTTCCACCTACCAAATCCAATCACAATGCTTTGGCTGGCCCGACGCTATAGTAGAAGACACTTGCCCAAGGTATCATGCAGTGGGACTGAACCCGGAACCATGTGGTTCGTAAGCAAGCTACTTACCACACAGCCACTCCTATGCCTATACGTGCGTGTTTTTTTTCTTTTTTTTCAAAAACAGCAGAATGGAAATTGAAGGATGATTGGAACTTCTATTTTTAGCAGGTTGACTAACCACATGGGAGCTCCCTTGTGAGTAAAAACACGAGATACAAAGGAAGGAGGGGCTTTACTGATATCTGATACTGTTTCAGTACATTACAATATTTGTTTCAATTTCTGCCATGGTTCATTTATTTTGGGCTCTCAAATTTCCAAGGGCTAATGATATCGGGGTCAAGCCACTTCAGCAGTGGCACACAACGAAGTCTTTTTGTCTCTTACTGTTGTTTTCTAAATTAACTGGTTCGGTACCTGACTCTCTCTTTTTTTTTACTCTTTTACTTGGTTCAGTCATTTGACTGTGGCCATGCTGGAGCACCACCTTTAGTCGAGCAAACTGACCCCAGGGCTTATTCTTTGTAAGCCTAGTACTTATTATATCGTTTGCTTTTGCCGAACTGCTTAGTTACAGGGACGTAAACACACCAGCATCGGTTGTCAAACGATGTTGGGGGGACAAACACAGATGCACAAACATATACACACATGCATGCATATATATATATATATATATATATATATACATATAAACGACGGGCTTCTTTCAGTTTCCGTCTACCAAATCCACTCACAAGGCTTTGGTTGGCCCGAGGCTATAGTAGAAGACACTTGCCCAAGGTGCCACGCAGTGGGACTGAACCGGGAACAAAGTGGCTGGTAAGCAAGCTACTTACCATACAGCCTATTGAAATTTTGCAGAGAAAAGTATCACCCCAGAAAGACCCTTTTTGTTGAATCAAACACAGTTCATTTTTTATATTCTACTTGTTTGCAATCATTGGATTGCAGCCATGATGGAGCACCTCATTGAAGGGTCAGCCAAACAAACTGACCCCAGTATTTATTTTTGAGCATGATAACTTGTTTCTTTTTGCTAAACCGCTTAGTTATGAGGAATTAAACAAATCGACTCTAATTGACAAGCGATGGTGGGCTGACAAACACAAACATAATGACACACACATTGATCTATATTGGTTCATCCCATAAATAATGCAGTTTTTTCAATTGCATAAACAAAAAGCCAGAGGTGGGCAGAATAAACTAACTGCATCAGCTTGCTATAAAAGCAAGTAGTAATTTTACCTTGTACTTATTCTTAGTGCAAATTTTGAAGAGTGCAGTTCGATTTTAACAGTTATTTTTCCAAAGCTATAACAGAAGTGACAAAGGAGCATACTCAACATATTTTGCTTTACGAGTTCAATAAAGGCAACAATGCAACAGAAAGTGTGAGGAATATTAATGCAGTATATGGGGATCGGACAATAAGTGTAAGCCAGTGTCACTGGTGGTTCCAGAATTTCCGAGCCGGAAACTACAGCCTAGAAGACGAGCCTCATCCTGGAAGATCTGTAGAGCTTGACAAGGACATCCTGCAAACCCTGGTGGAATAAAATCCCATTGTAACTGTTGAGGAACTAGCAGAGAAGCCTGGATTTGGTCATTCAACCATTCATCAACACCTGTGTACCATCAGAAAAGTCAGCAAATTGGGTCAATGGGTTCTTCACAAACTTTTCAAGTGTAACTATATGCAGAGAGTGGATGTATGCTCTTCTTTGCTGTCACATCTCATAAATGAACCTTTTTTGGACTAAA
>NC_043013.1:7140388-7170388 GCF_006345805.1 Octopus sinensis
AGTTTGTCCAAGAGCCTGGAGATGTCTGCGCAAATGTCTCTGGCAAGGGTGGAGGCACATTCCGCTCAACCGCCTTCAGCATTCTGCTAGGCAAAAAGTGAGATGCGTGAATGAATAGGCCGGTCTCAACATACCACGGCACATATGAGAAGAAAAAGACTTCATAATATTGAAACAGTTCCTGGACGAATTTCTCCATCAAATTCTAAATAAACCACCTACACCTGGATATATATCTGTAAACAATAATTTATAATTCGAATGGAATATGATGACCAATGTATGACTGGAATATAAAACAGGAGTAAATGTTTTTTCCAAGTGGTGCTATTAAGTGAATCAGGGCCTGAGCTAATTCTGGTCGAAACGGTGAGCCTGTAAAGGGGTCATAGGTAGTGGCGTAGCCAATAGGGGAGCAAGCGGAGCGACCACTTTCCTGAGCACCTTTTTCAAAATTGGCGCCTTTTCAACAATTCTTTCTTTAACTCTTTGGTTCACTTATGCGATAAAATCAAAATTTGAATTTTTGAAATGTTTTTTTTTTTAATCGCATGGCTTTGGAAGAACTCTATAGAGTCATTGCCTTATTTGGCCAATCTCCCATGTTTTTTTTTAATATCTGCTCAATCTCCTGTGATGTGTTGCTGGCCGCTGACATCTGAAGAATTCCAAAACAAACCCTGACGTCATAACTCTTTGACACGGAACGATCTCGCAGAGTTTCATCTTTTCCATGTCACATCTATATCAGTAGTGGCAAGTTCCATACACAATGACATTGTTTCTTAAACATGAAATTAATGAATGCATAGAATACAATTATGTATATCATAGTCAGTGAAATATTTTACCTAATATAAGAGGAATCGGTAAAACAATTTGTTTCCTGTGCGTCACAGCGCCATTTTTTTTTATGTGCTTAGGATCTGGCTACGCCCCTAGGCACGGGCACTCATTCTGAATCAGCAAGTAAAAAAAATCTAAAGAAACTAAGTAATCTTCTTTTCATCCAGATCAACAATCTTATATCGTCTGCAATTCAAAGAGACACTTCAAAGGTTACCTTCGAAAGGGCCAGTCATTCTTTTTTTACTTGTTTCAGTCATTTGACTGCGGCCATGCTGCAGCACCGCCTTTAGTCGAGCAAGTCGACCCCGGGACTTATTCTTTTGTAAGCCCAGTACTTATTCTATCGGTCTCTTTTGCCGAACCGCTAAGTTACGGGGACGTAAACACACTAGCATTGGTTGTCAAGCAATGCTAGGGAGACAAACACAGACACACAAACATATACACACACACTTATATATATATACATATATACGACAGGCTTCTTTCAGTTTCTGTCTACCAAATCCACTCACAAGGCATTTTTCGGCCCGGGGCTATAGCAGAAGACACTTGCCCAAGATGCCATGCAGTGGGACTGAACCCGGAACCATGTGGTTGGTTAGCAAGCTACTTACCACACAGCCACTCCTGCGCCTATGTCAGTCCTTTTTTCAATATCTTTCGTTAGTCTTTTTACGTGTTTCAGTCATTGGACTGTAACCATGCTTGGACACCATTTTGAACCGACCCCGGGACTAATTTTTTTTAAAGCCTAGCTTAAGTTTATTTTGTCGGTTTCTTTTGCCGAACCGCTACCTTACGAAGGTCGTAAAAAAGTTTCCGATTGTTAAGCAGTAATGGGAAACAAACACCAACACACATATAAATACGTACGTACACACTCACACACACATGCATATGCACATACGTATGTACATATACACACGCGCGCACATGCGCATACGTAGTACACACATGCATATACACATACCTACGTACACACACACATACGTACGTACATACACACATGCGCATACGTACGTACACACACATGCATATACATATATGTACACACACACACACATACACATACGTACGTAATACACACACGCGTGCACATGCGCATACGTACGTACGCACACACACCCATGCACATACGTACGTACACACGCACGCGCGTGCACATACACCAACGTACGTACACACACACACGTTCACATACATATACACATAAGTACGTACACATAGGCACAGGAGTGGCTGTGTGGTAAGTACCTTGCTTACCAACCACATGGTTCCAGGTTCAGTCCCACTGCGTGGCATCTTGGGCAAGTGTCTTCTGCTATAGCCCCGGGCCGACCAAAGCCTTGTGAGTGGATTTGGTAGACGGAAACTGAAAGAAGCCTGTCGTATATATGTATATATATATATATTTATGTGTGTATGTGTGTGTGTTTGTGTGTCTGTGTTTGTCCCCCTAGCATTGCTTGACAACCGATGCTGGTGTGTTTACGTCCCCGTAACCTAGCGGTTTGGCAAAAGAGACCGATAGAATAAGTACTGGGCTTACAAAGAATAAGTCCCGGGGTCGATTTGCTCGACTAAAGGCGGTGCTCCAGCATGGCCGCAGTCAAATGACTGAAACAAGTAAAAGAGTAAAAGAGTATAGAGTATAGATTCCATCAACCAGTTCGCTCATCGTAAGGCTTTGACCAACCCGTGGCTATAGTATGATGCCATTAACAAAACTCAAATCAAGAACTGGTACAACCGCTTTAAACGTGGCCGCACCTCAGTGAAGAGCGAGGCACGCCACCCATGAGTTAAAACGAGGAGCCGGTCGAAAAGACCGTCGTGTAACAATCCCCCAAATTGCTCGTGATGTGGAAATAAGCACAGGATCAGTGCATTCCATTTTAACGAAGGATTAGTGCCTGCGGAGTTGTTGGTGAAATTCACCCCCAAGGTGCTGACGAAGCAGCAGAAGCTACTCCGCATGGAAATCGCTCAGAACATGCTGGACTGTGCAAACCATGACCCAGACTTCATGAAGACCATCGTAACTGGTGATGAGACAGGATTATGGTCTCTACTCGATGTGTTCGATCATCCTGCCGGAAAATGAAAATCCGACAAGCGAACAATACACGTCTGTACTCTAGGCCTAACAACTAAGAACTGACACGGCTTACCAGCGCGAAAATTTGTACGCATTCGCAGGAAGTATGACGTCACATTACACCCCAAGGATTTTGCCCATGCGGCATTAGTTTTGGTGGGAACAAATAAAGTTTGATACTTTTTGAACGCACCTTGTATGTATGTTTTTTTTTTTGTGACCCCCTTTGGTCATGAATGACCCTGGGATTGCACCTAGAAAGTTACCCTCCGAGGCACAAGTCTGGGCAAGGTTGTTTATGCAAGACCAGTAGACGCGTCTCCACGCCACCGATGTTATCCAAGGGAATGGCAAAGGCCAATACAGGTTGGCACCAGTGACGTCGCAGCTCATTAACGTGCAAGTGGCAGAGCACTCCACAGACACGTGTACCCTTAACGTAGTTCTCGGGGAGATTCAGCGTGACACAGAGTGTGACAAGGCTGGCCCTTTGAAATACAGGTACAACAGAAACAGGAAGAAAGAGCGAGAGAGAAAGTTGTGGTGAAAGAGTACAGCAGGGTTCACCACCAACCCCTGCCGGGACCTCGTGGAGCTTTAGGTGTTTTCGCTCAATTAACACTCACAATGCCCGGTCTGGGAATCGAAACCGCGATCCTACGACCGCGAGTCCGCTGCCCTAACCACTGGGCCATTGCGCCTCCACATGTATGTATGTATGTATGTATGTATGTATGTATGTATGTATGTATGTATGTGAGCGCGCATGGCCTAGTGATTGGCTGTTGCCCACACGATCGCAACATCGTAGTTTCAATACCTTGCCCGAGTGGTGTGTTGTGTGTTTTTGAGCAAAACACTTCATCTTACTTTGCTGTGCGAAAACTTCGATACCTGACGTGTCGTACACCGTGATCAGGTAATGTCGATTTGGTGGAGGGAGTGAGCAACCGTGAGCACATATATTTGATCATATATTATATAAATAACCAAATCATTTGTGCAGGTTTGTTTAGCAAGAGAAACTGCAGAACCGTCTTTCTTGGCCTACGAGAGACCACCATCATCACGTGTGTGTGTGTACATACGTACGTAATGCATGTATGTGTGCGTATATCTTTCGCCGATGTATATCTGAGAAGGCTGTAAGGTCCGGCTAGAAAACATTAAAATAATAAAATAATAATAAAAGACAAAAGGAAAAAAAAAACGACACACTGAACGAAGTCCCTTATAATATTTGCTCTCCGCCGAATTTCACATACTTCCTTGTCACTGTCCTCATTAAAATGTTTGAACGAATGCTTGGCCTGTCCTAAACGCAGAATCAGTAACTCTGTTGCTCACAAGTTGCAATATAGAATGGTGCCTCTAGAGTGGGAGCAATACCATCGATAATGGCTGAAACTGCGTTTGACCCTCTGGCCAATAACTGGTGAAGATTTGGTGACCCGTTTCTATCCGACTGTGTATTTAGTATATGTTCGTTTGTTTATTTACTACCCGTTTTTTTTAAATTATATATATATAGGTTTGTCATATTTTCCGTTTGTTGACTTTTTATTTAATCCTATGTATATATATATATATATATATATATATTATATATATATATATATATATAATATATATATAACGGGAAGCTTTATGAAAATAAACAAAAGACGAAGGCAGGTGGAAAACAAACGAACAATTGTATTAGTATGGCGCTCAGGAAATATAAATAAACCAAGTCTTTAACGTTTCGAGCCTACGCTCTTCAACAGAAAGATACACAGAGAGAGAAAAACACAGAAAGAAGGAGAGAAAAAAAATGCGTGCAGTAGCTAACGAATCAACATGGCGATCTATACATGGCGATATATATATATATATATATATATATATATATATATATATATAGGCGCAGGAGTGGCTGTGTGGTAAATAGCTTGCTTACCAACGACATGGTTCCGGGTTCAGTCCCACTGCGTGGCATCTTGGGCAAGTGTCTTCTGCTATAGCCTCGGGTCGACCAAAGCCTTGTGAGTGGATTTGGTAGACGGAAACTGAAAGAAGCCTGTCGTATATATGTATATATATATATATATATATATATATATAATATATATATATATATATGTGTGTGTGTGTGTGTGTGTGTATATGTTTGTGTGTCTCTGTTTGTCCCCCTAGCATTGCTTGACAATGGTGCTGGTGTGTTTACGTCCCCTTAAGTTAGCGGTTCGGCAAAAGAGACCGATAGAATAAGTACTGGGCTTACGAAGAATAAGTCCTGGGGTCGATTTGCTCGACTAAAAGGCGGTGCTCCAGCATGGCCGCAGTCAAATGACTGAAACAAGTAAATGAGTAAATGCGGTCAATCAAATCGATTATACTCTGCAAATGTGACACGGTGTCTTTGTTTAAGAATCATTATAGTTGAGTCACATGTTACTCTTGATTAAACAGAGCTCTAATGAAAGCCATCTACCACCACCACTTTGTAACAACTCTATTTTCATTTGTTTTTGTTCTTTCTTTCTCCCGTTTCAAAAGTAAGAACGACGTCATCCGACAAGCGACCACCGTAGAGAATCACTCCTCGTTGACTCGTAACATACCAACTTGGTAGTAACTGTTGAATATAGGGAAACAGAGAGCTGGTTCGTTATCACGCCGAACAAGACATTTGGCAATCTTTTAGTTACAGTATCTTGATAATTAGTGTTTATTCGGTAATTTCCGTATACTTTAATCAAAAGATTGCCAGATGTTTCTTCCGGTTTCTAACGTTCTAAGTTCAAATCCCGCCGAATTTGACTTTGCCTTTCATCCTTTCAAAGTCGATAAAATAAGTACCAATTAAGCCCTAGAGTCGAAGTAACTGACTCCTCCCGTAAAATTTCACGCCCTCCACCTACAGTAGAAAGAAATGTTGGATAGCTGGCAGAAACGTTAGCACGCCGGGCGAAATTCTTAGCGGTATTTCGTCTGCGTTACGTTGTGAGTTCAAATTACGCCGAGGTCGACTTTGCCTTTCATCCTTTCGGGGTCGATAAATTAAGTACCAGTTACGCACTGGAGTCGATGTAATCGACTTAATACCTATGTCTGTCCTTGTTTGTTCCCTCTGTGTTTAGCCCCTTGTGGGTAATAAAGAAATAGGATATAGATTAAGTAAGGAGAACCGCAGCGTATGTTAAAAAAATAAAAGTAATTTATGAAAACATAGGAAATACCGAAACGAAAATATTGTTTACTATTTTTATCCACTTCAAGCACGACATAAACTTTCGTTTTAAAAGCACGTGCATTGCGAGAAGAGTTAAAAAAACAACAACAACATTCAGGTAACTTAACATTCAGGTGCTTAATTAGAAACACGTATTAAAAACAATACTAATTACAAGATGTAAAGGAGTCGGCAGAAATTTCGAAAAGATACAATGAATAAACAATATTTTATGTTCGTTTCGACAATTCAAGCAAACCATAGTATTTTTAATACATTCTCCAGTTTGTTGAAATTAACGGCGCGATCCTCCAAAGTTACCTGTTGTTATTTTTGTTGTTGTTGTTGTTATGTGGAGGCGCAATGGCCCAGTGGTTAGGGCAGCGGACTCGCGGTCGTAGGATCGCGGTTTCGATTCCCAGACCGGGCGTTGTGAGTGTTTATTGAGCGAAAACACCTAAAAGCTCCACGAGCCTCCGGCAGGGGATGGTGGTGATCCCTGCTGTACTCTTTCACCACAACTTTCTCTCACTCTTACTTCCTGTTTCTGTTGTACCTGTATTTCAAGGGGCCGGCCTTGTCACTCTCTGTGTCACGCTGAATATCCCCGAGAACTACGTTAAGGGTACACGTGTCTGTGGAGTGCTCAGCCACTTACACGTTAATTTCACGAGCAGGCTGTTCCGTTGATCGGATCAACCGGAACCCTCGTCGTCGTAACCGACGGAGTGCTTCTATCCATTGTTGTTATAGAAGTGGTAGCTATGGTTGTTTACTCCAGATTCAATAATGACCATCACGCCTTTTTTTCCCCATTTTTTTCAGTGGCACTGTGTACCGTTGACTATATTCTTTGTTATTGTTGTAGTAGAAAAACCGTACGTAGATTAATCTTGATGAAGGCATTCCAGTTCTGACCATCCAGTTTTCATTTCAGACAGCCTAATGAGTAATAATTAGTTACTGTTGTTTTGGTTCAACCTCAGGTTAAGTCTGATCCATGTCGTTCCAGCTGTGACTATCCCGTCTTCTATTCATATTCAGTGTAACTATATTATTCTTTTTGTAAGACTGTTAGGAAAATTTACCTGGTGTTTCTAGCAGAGTAAACAATCGCATAGATATTTCTTGCTGTTATTTTCTCAGTAGTGGTTATTATCATTATTTAACCCTAGGTTAGATCTGATGAAGCAGATCTATGATCAAAGACAAACCAGCTGAGACCATCCCATCTTTTTCCTATGTGTAGGAATCCGAGACAACATTATTCAACGCGTTTTTTTTTGTTTTGTTTTTTTGTTCTGAAGACCTTTGGGGTGTGTGGTTCAAGGGAGATTTGCCTGTTATTTCTAGCAAATAGAGGGACTACATACAAGCTCCAGCCTCACTTAGTTCCTGAGGTAGCGATTGTTGCGGTGTTGGCGGTTGTAAAAAAAAGTCGACAGTTCTCGTTTAGTAGTATTGGCGGTTGTTGTGTTAGTGGTAGCGGTTATGTTTTCTTGCTAACCCTGATGTTGTCACGGTGTCATGATTTAGGACAGGCGTGGGTAATCCTTTTTACGAGAAACGGACCGCACCAGACACGGCTCGTCATCAAGCGGGCCGAACCACTAAATGAAAATAAAATAAAAAATAAGCATATGTCATTTTCCTCGTGAAATTAGACTTACCATTTAGAAAGTCCCGCGGGCCACAGTTTGCCTATGACTGATTTAGGAAATATATTTCTTTACTATCCACAAGGGGCTAAACACAGAGGGGACAATCAAGGACAGACAAAGGGATTAAGTCGATTACATCGGCCCTCAGTGCGTAACTGGTACTTAATTTATCGACCCCGAAAGGATGAAAGGCAAAGTCGACCTGGGCGAAATTTGAACCCAGAACGTAGCGGTAGACGAAATACCTATTTCTTTACTACCCACAAGGGGCTAAACACAGAGGGGGCAAACAAAGACAGACAGACGGATTAAGTCGATTACATCGGCCTCAGTGCGTAACTGGTACTTATTTAATCGACCCCGAAAGGATGAAAGGCAAAGTCGACCACGGCGGAATTTGAACCCAGAACGTAACGGCAGACGAAATACCGCTAAGCACTTCGGCCGGCGCGCTAACGTTTCTACCAAGGAAATATATATATCTTTACTGCCCGCAAGGGGCTAAACATAGAGGGGACAAACAAGGACAGACAAAGGGAGTAAGTCAATTACATTGACCCCAGTGCGAAACTGGTACTTTATTTATCGACCCCGAAGGGATGAAAGGCAAAGTCGACCTCGGCGGAATTTGAACCCAGAACGTAACGGCAGACGAAAATACGGCTACGCATTTCGCCCGGCGTGCTAACGTTTCTGCCAAGGAAATATATATATCTTTACTGCCCACAAGGGGCTAAACATAGAGGGGACAAACAAGGACAGACAAAGGGAGTAAGTCAATTACATTGACCCCAGTGCGAAACTGGTACTTTATTTATCGACCCCGAAAGGATGAAAGGCAAAGTCGACCTCGGCGGAATTTGAACTCAGAACGTAGCGGTAGACGAAATACCTATTTCTTCACTACCCACAAGGGGCTAAACACAGAGGGGACAAACAAGGACAGACAAAGGGAGTAAGTCAATTACATCGACCCCAGTGCGTAACTGGTACTTAATTTATCGACCCCGAAAGGATGAAAGGCAAAGTCGACCTCGGCGGAATTTGAACCCAGAACGTAACGGCGGACGAAAATACGGCTACGCATTTCGCCCGGCGTGCTTAACGGTTCTGCCAAGGAGGAAATAATCGCTCCATCTCTAGTCATTTGTAGTTATAGTTCTGAGATTTACTACAACTACTATTACTACTGCTGAACGTAACACTGCCGTTGCCACTGTTGCTGCTGCTGTCCCAACTGAATGACTGCTGCTGCTGTTGTATCGCCACCGGCACCATCACCACCACCATCGCTGCTGCTCTGCTGCTGCTGTTGTTATCAACAGCCAGCAGCAAGGTGTGTCCTATTATTCCCGAGGCGCTAACATTGACGATTGACAACAGTTGGCAAGACAGAAAGACTTATATTTCTTTTTGTCACTCTTCTTTCTTTCATTCTCTGTGTAAATCGAGAGAGAGAGAGAGAGAGAGAAAGACAAGACGAAGCGTGACCCGGTGGCACGATGTTTTACTTTTTTTCCATTTAGTTCCGGGTACTCAACTCAAGCATAAGGGCCAATTTCTAAATCCGTCCTTTCCTACCCTACAGCCACACATATCATATATATATATATATATATAATATATATATATATTTCGGTGTGTGGTGAGGCAAATCGTTGCTAAAACCTTAATTACTTAGTATATATATATATATATATATATATATTATATATATATATATATATATATATATTATATATATATATATGTATGTATATGCGCACACACAGTAAATGTATAATACGTACACACATACTCTGTTTTCACCCGTCCCATTGTTGATTACAGACACTCGAGCTTAACACTCGATCATAAACAGTCAACCACGAACATCTCCGGACACTCTCATATCGAATGAAACTTGTTATACGGGGATATATATATATATATAGATATATACTTGTATCAAAACAACAACAAAACTTTTGATGGTAAGTGACTCACGAATTTATTTGATCATTTCCTCGATATTTCAATTGAAATGTTACAACAGAATACTTTATATTTCCTACCCGTAAGTCTTGGATAAGAAAAGCATAAAGGCATTCATTCTAGTTCCAGTTTTAAAGTAACAGATTGTTAACATGCAAAGTTCAAATATGTTTGCTTCCGTTAATATTAAATCAGTTAAGATAATATTTAACCATTGTGCAAATAGTGTCCAGTTCACCTGTTAGACTTTAAATAAACTTTAAACCATAGATCACTTGAGGATTGTTAATTAAGTTGCGAAAGATTTTTACTTTGTTGTTATTATTATTATTACCCTTCCCGTTTATGTAAAACAAGTCTGTTACCTTCAAGGATTCGAAACAGAAACTAACGGTATGGCCAAACAACAAAACTATTGATCAGGTGTTCGATGTAATGAAATGGTTATTTCCTTTCCCACCTTTCCGGTTTTGAAGTTGTTTTTTAATTTTTGTTTGTAAACTGTGTGTTTAGAACAAACTACATCGCCACTACAATAATAATAATAATAATGATAATGATGACGAAAGCAGCATCGATATTAAATTTAGATTAAAAACAAATGTAGTTATTATCGAATGTTCGATATTAAATAGTCGTTTTTATTTCCCTTCGTCTATCTCTATTTTTAGGTGGTTGTTATATTTATGAAAGAATGTGAATTTGAGGCACCGTTCTCCATTTTATTATTATTATTTGTGTGTTATTATTGTTCTTTTCTTTTCTTTTGAGACGAATTCCGTTTAAGGAAATGTCAAGTTTTAAAAATAACATAAAATAAATCAGAAAGCTGTCGAGTAAAAGATAGAGAATATAGAGGAAAGAGGGAGTGACCGATCGAAAAGGAAATGCTATAGGCAGAAAAGAAAAGGGAAACAAGAGGAAAGGAGATAAAAAAATAGGAGAAAAGAGGGAAAGAATGCAAAGTAGAAAGATACGAAGAGAAAATGAAACCAAAAAATAAAAAACAGACATACACGAAGTAAAGTGAGAAACAAATATGAACGAGAAATATACGGAAGTTGTGGAAACCCTCTTGGGTTTTTTTATTAGAAAACCTCACTTTCGTTGTATTAAACCCTCTTGTTTGTATTGTTGTTAGGGACCTATATGCCGTTATATATTGAACCCCAAATGATTTGTCTATGATTCTATAATTGTTATTGTTTTATGGCACACAGAGAAATTATTTCTTTTCTTCTGTTTAAATGTTGTTTGCATCGACGATGCATTTTAGTCCCAGCGGGGTCCGATAAATAGATGCCAGTTTAGTACCATCCCCTCCATAAATTTGTGGCTTTGTTCCAGAGATGGTAAGAGATTATATTCTAACTCTGGAAGTTTTTACTGAATTTAGTTGCATGTTTAAATCCCGCTGGAATCAGTTTGGCTTTTCATACCCTCCTGGGATCCATAATATAGATATCGGTTATAACATAGTTACATATTACATTTTAGCTGGAAATATCTCCTCTTACGAAACTTGGCTGAGTTTTGGAATAACTGTCACTCGAAATCCCATACCCACGGAAAAGGGGGAAAAAAGTTTAGTGTAGTATCTTTTATTATTTACTTGTGTCAATCATTGGATTGCGGCCATGCTGGGGCACCGGTTCGAAAGGTTTGATCGAACAATTCAAGCCTAGTACTTTGTTTTTTTTTAAGCCTTGTACTTATTCTATCAGTGTCTTTTGCCGCACCGCTATGTTACGGGGGACGTAAACAAACCAACACCGGTTGTCGAGCGATGGTGGGCGGCAAATGCATGCGCGCGCACGCACGCACACGTTTACACACAACACACGGTCTTCTTTCGGTTTCCGTCTACGAAATCCACTCACCAGGTACTTGTTGGATCAGGGCTATAGTAGAAGACGACGCTTGTCCAAAAATGCTGCGCATTGGAACTGAACGCAAAACCACATTGGTTGGGAAGCAAGCTTCTCGATCACACAGCCACGCTTGTATTGGTGTTATTGATGGTCGTTATTATGTTACGTTCATAATGACCACACTAATGCGTAAGGAACGTGGGTAGGGGCTAAAACGCTAAAAACTACACGATCAGGGCTTTTTAAAAAGATATACACTTTTCTCGCTCGTCAACATAAATCAAACAAATGAAAGAGTCTCTGTAATCGTTCGACAATTAGGCATAGCAGCTAAATCTTCCTCAAACCACATCCTACCGCTCATTAAAAAAAAGGTTAAACTGGAGTAGGTGTGTAGTAAGAAGCTTGCTTCTCAACCACATAGTTCCGGGTTCAGTTCCACTGCATGGCACCTTGGGCAAGTGTCTTACGCGACCAAAGCCTTGTGAGTTGGTTTCGTAAACGGAAACTGGAAGAAGCTCGTCGTATACATACATACATACATACACACACACACACACACACACACACACACATATATATATATATATATATATTATATATATATATTATATATATAATATATATATATATATATATATATATGTGTGTATGTGTTTGTCCCCCACCACCACCGTCACTTGACAAACGATCCCGGTATGTTTAAATCCCCGTAACTTAGCTGTTCAGCCTAAGAGACCGATAGAATAAGTACTAGGCTTACAAAGAATAAGTCCTGGGGTCGATTTGCTCGACTAAAAGACGGTACTCCAGCATGGCCTCAGTCAAATGACCGAAACAAGTAAAAGAATAAAAGATTATCGGGCAATATAGTCCTCGGTAGACAAAAAGGAGTTGGTTTCACTTGAATAAGGAAAACATTCTGTAAACATTTGAAAACTTCTACTTGTTTCAGTCATTTGACTGCGGCCATGTTGGGGCACCGCCTTGAAGTGTTTTAGAAGAACGTATCGATGCCAGAACTTATTTTTTTAGGCTTGGTACTTATTCTGTCAGTCTCTTATGCCGAACAGCTAAGTTACGGGGACGTAAGCACACCAACACCGGTTGTCAAGCGATGGTGAGGGACGAACACACACACACGATGGGCTACTTTCAGTTTCCGTCTACCAAATCCACTCACAAGGCTTTGGTCGGCCCGAGGCTTTAGTAGAAGACACTTGCTGAAGGTGCCACGCAGTGGGACTGAATCCAGAACCATTGTGGGTGGGAAGGAAGCTTCTTATCACACAGCCTGTTATTATTGATTCCTCTCTCTACACACGCACACAGGTCGGCTGTAATCGAGCGGACATATGATCAAAGGCAATCTAACCATGGCTGTCTCATCGCCTTTAAGAAGGTGTATATCTTCATCACACTTTTCAAGGATTGTAAGATATGAAGATTTAGCTGCTATTTCTAGCAGATCGATCCGTTTTATTTCTTTTATCTTTATCGCTAGGCTAGTTTTGCATGATCAGAATTATGATCAAACGCATTCCAGCCTTGACCATACCATTCCATTTTTTTTTTCCTTTCAGGTATTCGATTAGCTTATCCATTGCGTCCATCTGTTTTCAAAACAGCAGGGGACAATTTAAGGGAGATTTAGTTGTTATTTCTCGGTACACAAGCTCTATATCTGTGCCTTTCATCCTTTCGGGGTCGATAAATTAAGTACCAGTTACGCACTGGGGTCGATGTAATCGACTTAATCCGTTTGTCTGTCCTTGTTTGTCCCCTCTGTGTTTAGCCCCTTGTGGGTAGTAAAGAAATATATATATGAAAGACACGAAATAAAATGTGACATTCATATGGTTCCTAAAAGTATTAGCGATATAAATAAATAATGCAGAACGGTTTGCAAATCAGGCGCCAAAGCTATGGGTTGTATGTTCAGTTTACCCGTAACTCACTTCTTCAGTATGTTTGCTCGTTGTAAATGTCATATTTGGAGCGGGTAGGGGAAGCAAGACTCAGCAGTGTTCAAGCTTTTCTCAAGAGTATTTGTGATGTCTGCACTCGAGACAGTTTCCTGATGCTGACCTCAGCCCAACAAAAGCTTTAACACCTAATTATTTCCAGCGCACTTGACATTTTCTAAACGAAAATAGTTTATATTTATATTTTAAAGTATCATTAAAAACTTAATTACAGTGGTGCGCGCACACACACACACACGAACACACACACACACAAGTGAATTAATAAAATGTTGTAAAGAAGCTTAATAAAAATCAGATCCCTTAATTTACTCCTGTCATTCTATTTGAATGTTCCTTTTTATACCTTAATTTCTGTCCTCGACACGAAACAAAGGTGTATCTATCTATCTATCTATCTATCTATCTATCTATCTATCTATCTATCTATCTATCTATCTATCTTACTATTTATCTATCTCTATCTATCTATCTATCCTTCTATCTATCCATCTCTTTGTCCATCTATCTGTTCATCTGTCCATCCATCCATCCGTCCGTCCACAAATATACATACAAACACACGCACACACACACATACATAAATACATACATACAAACATAAATACATACATACAGGTAAGATCTGGAGACGCACAATATCGAAAACACCTAGCTGTGCTCAACTGAATTGAGCTTAGATTTCGAAGACTTTATCAAGGACTAGGTCTACAGAGTAAAGAGTGGCTATAAGAAAAACTCAGGTGAGATAATAATGATGCAGATAAACAGAATTAGGTTTGATATATGTATGTATGTATGTATGTATGTATGTCGGTAGGTAGGTAGATTGGTTGATTGATTGATTGATTGATTCAGAAGATAAACACATAAGTACAAACATATAGATATTTATGACAAATGAATTTACTTTAACATGAAGTGTAAAATATACAGAAAACTAAAGGCAGAATGCATACGAGTTTGTTTTTTTCACTCGATCTGCTAATTTTCCCTCCTGACGAAGGAAGCCGGTATTACTCTAGTATTTCGTTGCAACCATCTACTGATTGCATATCCACGACTCTTTGCACATTCCATCTGCTAATTATGAACATTACAACAATTACGTATTTCCGAACTCCCAGAAACCGACGACGAGCTAAAGAATTACGCATTCTCCCTTTAGTTTTCTATATTTTTCATATTCAATGTAAAAGTAAATTTGTTTGTCAACATATGGAAATATCTATATGCTTGTACATATTTTTCTTCTGAATATGTTTAATTTTTGTACCTAGCGTGGCCATAGTCAAAATTACTGAAACAAGTAAAAGATATATATCCCTATATATATATATATATATATATATATATATGTATATATATATATATATATACTTTATTTAAAGCAGCAAAAAATTCAACAAAACCTGTTCATCGGACAGTTTCTGCTAGAAAAAACTGTCCGATGAACGGCAACGGGAAACTCAGAGTAACAGGTTTTGTTGAATTTTGCTGCTACTTTAAATAAAGCATATTACTCTACCACTGGTATTTGAGTACTCTTTTTCCACCTTGTTTCACATTTATGTGTTTACTCCGGTATATATATATATATATATATATATATATATATATATATACACACGCACACAGGTTCATGTATATATATATATGTATACGTATGTATTCTTTTATCTGTTTCAGTCATTTGACTATGGCCATGCTGGAGTACCGCCTTTAGTCGAACAAATCGACCCCAGGACTTATTTTTTGAAAGCCTAGTACTTATTCTATCGGTCTGTTCTGCCGAACCACTAAGTTACGGGGACCTAAACACACTAGCATTGGTTGTCAAGCGATGGTGGGGGGGACAGACACAGACAGACACTCACACACACACACACATATCTATCTATCTATATATATATACGAAGGGCTTCTTTCAGTTTCCGTCTACCAAATCCATTCACAAGGCTTTGGTCGGCGCGAGGCTATAGTAAAAGACACTTACCCAAGGTGCCACGCAGTGGGACATGATGGATAGGCATATATTTTCAAACACACTCAAACACAAAAAGGCAAAAGGTATAAATTGCACACGTTGTTCATGATTTGTCAGCTACATCTGTTTCGGCCGCGTTGTTTTAGCTCATTTTGTTTATACTTGCAAGATGGTTTCATCAGGGTTTACTGTGTTGAAATAATGCATTGCAGTTTTGCAATATCTTTTCAGTTGAGCTCTTAATCATGGTGGATAAATTTTTTACGTTTAAACATCAATACCCTATACATAAGTGAGTAAGTGACCCCCTTCGGTCAGACACTGACCATGGGTTTGCACCTAGAGAGTTACCCTCTGAGGCACAAGTCTGGGCAAGGTTGTTTTTTATGGAAGACCAGCAGTCGCCCATGCATACCGGCCTCCCCTATCCACGTCACCGATGTTGTCCAAGGGAAAGGCAAAGGGGCCGATACAGCTTGGCACCTGTGACGTCGCAACTCATTTCTACAGCTGAGTGAACTGGAGCAACGTGAAATAAAGTGTCTTGCTCAAGACCCTATACATACACATATATAAACACACATAAACATGCATGTTTGCGTGTGTGCAATTCGAAGAGTGGAATAAATTTCATGCTGTTTTGGATTTGGACAGATCCATTTGTCGGAGAAGAACGTGTGTAATGCTGCAAAGGCATCGCAAAAGCTTGCTCAGAGTTTCACGTTTCCGTTCGTCGGACAGTTTTGGTTGAGAAATATATATATAAGTGCAGGAGTGGCTGTGTGGTAAGTAGCTTGCTTATGAAGCACATGCTTCCGGGTCCACTCCCACTGCGTGGCACCTCGGGTCTTCTACTATAGCCTCGGGCCGACCAAAGCCTTGTCAGTAGATTTGGTACACGGAAACTGAAAGAAGCCTGCCCGTCATATATATGTATGTGTGTGTATATGTTGTGTATCTGTGTTTGCCCCCCCCCCAACATCGCTTGACAACCGATGCTGGTGTGTTTAGGTCCCCTGTAACTTAGCGGTTCGGCAAAAGAGACCGGTAGAATAAGTACTTGGCTTCCAAAGAATAAGTCCTGGGGTCGATTTGATTCGACTAAAGCTGGTGCTCCAGCATGGCTGCAGTCAAATGACTGAAACAAGTAAAAGAGTATATATATATTTAGAGACAAACAGATAGATATGTCTTTGGCGGGGTATATGCATGTGTCCGTATATATATATACATGGTGCGGTGAATAGACTGTCGTCTAAATTACACAAACATATATATTAGGTGCAAGAGTGGCTGTGTGGTAAGAAGGCGTAGGAGTGGCTGCGAAGAGGTGGCTGTGTAATAAAAGCCTGTTTATCAACCACATAGATCCGGGTTCTGTCCCGCTGCATGACACCTTGGCAAATGTCTTCTACTTTAGCCTCGGATCCGAAAAAAGCCTTGTGAGTGGATTTGGTAGATGGAAACTGAAAGAAGCCCGTTGTATATATATGTGTGTGTTTGTGTGTCCGCGATCGCTTTGACAACAGTTGTTCGTGTATTTACGTTCCCGTAACTTAGCGGTTCGGCTAAAAGGACCGAGAGAATAAGTCCTGGAGTCGATTTGTTCGATTAAAGGCGGTGCTCCAGCATGGCTGCAGTCAAATGACTGAAACAAGTGAAAGAGCAAAAGAAAGTATAGATAGATATAAATTATGCAAATATATATATAGAGAGAGATACATATTTATAGATACACACACACACTTATTTTGATATTGGTATGATGTGATATATATATAGAGATAGATAGATAGATAGATAGATAGATAGATACATATATAGATATGATATATATATATATATATATATATATATATATATATATAGATAGATAGATAGATAGATAGATACACACACACACATATATATATGTCTAAATTACGCAAATATATATATATATCGAGACAGTCAGACAGATAGATAGATATGTGTGTGTATATATACAAGGAGCAGTGAATGAAATGTCTAAATTACGCAAACTGAAAATATCGCTGACATCACATTTTAAGAGATATATTTACCCAATTTTCATTAAAATATCTTGAAAAACTAAAGAGTAAATTTATTCAATAATATCGCAATTGGCTTCAACCACAGCCTCCAGACGACTTCGGAATCCCCTGCAACTCTTTTGGGCGGTCTCCTGAATAAATCACATCATGATGCCGTTTTTCTCACAGACGTTGGTGAATACTGCCATAATCCTTGCTTTCAGTTCATCTTTGGTGTTACAAGGAGTTTTGTTGGTCTCTCACACATAATAATCAAGGGATTTGCAGTCTGGGGAGTTAGATGGTCAGATGTTAGGAGTGGTGTGGTCGCAGACATTTTCTGACAGCCATGACTGGGTTTTCCTGCTTGTGTGGCATGGTGCAGAATCCTTTTGCCAGACATAGGGTCTTCAAGCAGGCATCCTTTTAACCCAGGACAGCACGACTTCCTCCAGGCACTTGATGTAGTCCTCTGTGTTGAGTCTGAGGCCGTGTGGGAAGATGAATAGAGCCATAACGTCGCCATCACTAATGATCACTCCAAATACCATGATGTTGACTGGATGTTTGATTTCTATCACTCTCGGTACATGTCCTCAGATTGACACCCAAACACTCTGAAATGTTCGTATTGGAGCTTCTGTGGCTGAGTGAATCGCATCATGATGCTGTTTTTCTCACAGACGGTGCACAGCTGACCCTACTATACTGTGTAGTCGACAAAATCAAAAACAAACAATGCGAATGCGTGAAATTAAAAATATAAAATGGCGACAATTTTGCCATCCTACCCTGTGGGTGTGTGTGTGTGTTTTAAAGTAAATTAAGAATAGCTGATGAAAGTCATCGAAACGATAGGAAAAAAGATTGAATACAAATACAGAATTGTAGTATTGGGCTGAAATTACAGTGTGCCTGTGACTTCGATGTTTCGCCGCGAACGGTTCATCAGACAGTCCAACTAACCTTTCTCTATGAAACTGAACTTTTAGCCTTCTGTCATAATTCTTTTCACAGCTATTATGTATTGTGTTAATGTTAATTAAATCGACACCAATACTTGGCTCATATATTAGATCAAACCACCGAGTGACGAAAGGCAAAGTCGGCCTCACCTCGGCAGAATTTGAACTCATGACTCCAAGTAACTAATACCACGAGTCTTTTAGTCTCCTTTCCAACGATACCATCTGTTTCATCTTAGCTGTTTAGAATGGAAAAGCAGTGTTGCTGCTAATGAAATTTGAATGGTGAACAACGTGTCAAGCCTGAGATTAGTTTTTCTAATGGAAAAAATTTCAGTATGCATTTTGAGTCATTTGAGGCCAAACAGAGAAATTTGGGGGTTATGAAAAGGTTTTAGTGTACGAAGAGAAAATTTAAGACGATCGTATGGTCGTAGAACAAGAAAGCTGTTGATAGTGACTCAAAATAGTAGGTATAATGAAAGTCAAAATATTTGTTATCACCGATATTCACATCTAAGTAGCACAATCAATGACCACAGGAGTTGGGAAACGTATAATCAATACAGACAAGCTTTCCTAGAAAATCACGTATCCCTTTTAGCCACGTATGGCTTTCGTCATATAAAGTATTATAATTTATAACAGTATATTATAAATTATTAATGTATTATATTTATACGTAATAATATGCAATATCATTGTGTGTGTGTACAATGCATCGATGCATTATGTGCATTAATTATAATTTTCTGTAATGTGCCCATAAGCTTTAAGTGCTTTTGTACCAAAAATTGTATGTACAAAGTTGTTTAATGCACTGTAGTTTACTTATAAGTATAAAGGGAGAAAATATCTATTGTTGCTTTGGTTGTATTTTATAGTTTTAAATCGAAATATGATTAAATCTCGATCCGCTGGAAAGAAAACAACGCCATAGTCACTTATGACTCACCCGAAACGTGCAGTTTATTCTGTAATTTATGCTAAAGAAATCTTTAGTAATAATTTCATTCGAGCTGGCATTCTTCCAACGTTTTTCTGGGAAGAAATAAACAGTCAATAGAATCGATCCTCACGATATTACTGGTGCTTAATACATCGACTCCTGTGAGATAATATGACCTGATATCATAACCACTTGGGACAAAACTAATTCTATTTAGAATATGAACTATAAGTCACAAGGGACAATACAAAATGCGTATAATCTAGAACTCTACAGAATCTACCATTTATTTCAATAAGAAATAGTAATGATGGAAATTATAGCGATAATAATGATTCCTTATATTGGTACGAAGCCATATATTTATTGGCAAGACGAATGGAAGACTAGATCTTCCCAGTACACGCCTGATATTTATTTAATCGATTTCACAAGTACACACGATGTAGTATTTTATTGCAGAAGTTTTAATTTAAAATAGTGTACACACAAATGTCCTGTGTAATTTTCTTTTGTTTCATGAGTTATGTATGAACTTGTGTTGTAAATTACCAAAGTTTCTTTTACTTTTTCTTAAGATTGGGTTTTTGTGCGGCGGATGTGCGTTTTTGTGCCAGTTGGTGTTCGGTTTCTCAAAAATTTCTCGGTATAACGTTATAAAGATGGCAGTTATAGGAAATTTTGCCGTAGGAACATTCACTGTTAAATATTTCGCTTTAAATGACCTAATCGCGTTTTTTTTTTTTCTTCTTTTAATGTTTGACGTTGAATAAAGACTTGCCTATGTGGCTATCTTTCGATAAAGGTAAAGGCATAATGAAAGTGTTTGTTCAGCAATTTCCGTAATAAATTTTCATTTAATATTTTCTTCAGCTATTTGTTTAAGTACTGTATATGTATGTGTATACACGTACGTACACAAATATAGATACACATAAACACATGCATGTATACGCAATAAATTCATAAACATAGTATTTACACAAATATACATACATACACAAAAATATATGAATCTATTCAATTTAACGGCCAGATTTTTTAATTGATTTTTTAAAAACTAAACACTTTGAAACTTCGGATACTGGTAGAATGTGTCACTGTTTACTCTTAACGTTTTTGATAAAATTTTGTAATTTAGAAGTTATTTCGTGTTAAAGCTGTCGTATTTGGGTAATTTTAACCAATCAATGATGTGTAATCAGCTGAAGAAAATGAATGCAGCTGTTTGCGAACGACGGCTGTCAAATTGAATAGATCTAAATATATAAACGTAAGTGATTCAGCTGAAAATAAAATTAAAGAAATATAAATTTTGTATGGAAGTTGCCGAACGTACACTTTCATTATCCCAGCGCTTTTATAAAACCCTTTTTTCATTTTTTTTTTTCAAACTGTTGATATAATATGCGTTCGTTCATACGGTGAATTTTCTGTATACAAAAGATGGCAACACATAGTTGCGAACTGTGGGCTTTGGCCACCCTGTGTGATAGCCAAATTGGCTGCCACCTTCTTTGAAATATTACATACCCCAACTACAGCAAACATGCTTAAAATATGAAGTGGGCTACCCTGTAGTGTGCGCTCACACCACGCTCTGCCACTGGCGTCAGATTGTTTTGAAAAGATGCAGTTAACGTTATCTAATGCACGTTTGATAGGATGTCTGTCATAAATGGGTATCTTGGAGTGGAAGAAATGAAATCATAGGGCTGGAGAGACTAGTGTGTTTTATGGTTGACCAAAATATTCGGATAATCCTTGTTGGAATCAAATTCAATAGCGTTTGCGTACCCAGAACACATATATACATAAAAACTCAGCAAGGGAGCTTCTATGCGTTCGCTCAACCTGCTAGAAATAGCAGTCGTTCCATTTTAGCAACCCCAAGCGGGGTGCAAATCAGTACAATGGGCCATGTAGTATTTATTGACAGCAAGCTGCAGCATATATGGATCAGAATTGGTTTCCTACACATGTGAGGCCTTCGGGCAACTGCCCAATAAGTCCATGTCTTCAGACAGCACTGAAGAGCAGCCAACTGTCCATCAAATCATATCTATTTTTTTTAAAAAAAGGACATCTTGTTCAAGGCAGTTTAGAGAACATAGATTGAATAAAAGATGGGATGGTCAAACTAGCGTAGCTAGAGTGTGTGCTACCCAGGGCAGTCTTTCTGTTTGCCACCCCCGGACCCCACAAAAAACATATTGCCTATAGCAGACCCAAAAGTACTGCCCCACCTAGCTACACTAGTGGATGGTCATAGCTGGAATGCCTTTGACAAGGGCTTGACAACAACATATATAGACCATACACCACAAGAGACTGATTGACTAAGGCTCATTAACTGTCATCTTTACACCTAACGTAAATCCTCGAGTATAATCCGCCATTTTTTCCCCAAAATTTTAAGGTCAAAATCCCTAGTGCGTGTTATACACGAGGTTAAAAATGAAAAATATTTTCTAAGCAATGTCCGAGTCTCTATTTGCTGTTCGGCAATGTTTATTCAGATTCATTTTGCGATGTTGGGCGCGAAAATACCTTTAGCTAAGCCTGAAAGCAATGAAGTCATAAAAGAATCATCCGTAACTTGCAGTAAGCAACATTTATTAAACGTTATTACTGTTATTTCTATTTTCTGCAAACAAAATGCACAAAAAAGCTACACGTTTGCATTATGTTATATGTACAATAATAATAAAGGACATTACCAGAAACATTTTTACAAACCAAGGACGTTATATACACCTCCTTGACTCAAATTAGAGAAGGGGAGGGGCGTATTATACACAAGGTTTAGGTTTTTCAGAGGTACAACCCCCTAAAAATCCCCTGCGTATTATACTCGAGGATTTACAATATTTGCACTCATTAACATGTGTTTCTGCTCTGATGAAGTAACAAGCTGCATGCAATCTCTGTAGAATCCCATTCAGTTTGTTTGCTGGTCCTTGTCTCATTTGTATCTCCACACTTCTTAAACCCTGCACCAAACCCCTCACTCAGATTCTCCTTACCACTGCAAATCTCTGGAATGCTCTTTCAGTCCTATATATCTTTGCATGTATCAGCCTGCAGCTGTTGAGACTTAATGTTAACTATCAACTTAACTCATCTGCAAAGGTCATTCAAGATAATGGTTACCACTCCTACTAAATAATAATAATAATAATGGATAACATCTGAAAACTTTAGAAAAATGCTACAATCTAGGTGTATTGCAAAAGTCAGCATTACTTGGAACTGCACACATATTGCGTAAAGTACTGTCTGTCTGAGGTCCTTGTTGTGACTTGACAAACAGTACAAACCCCCCGTAGACACAATATCTTTAATCAACAACTTTATGATATTGTATACTGTGTGATCATCATCATCATCATCATCATCATCGTTTAATTTCCACTTTCCATGCTAGCATGGGTTGGACGATTTTGACTGAGGGCTGGCGAACCAGATGGCTGCACCAGGCTTCAATCTTGATCTGGCAGAGTTTCTACAGCTGGATGCCCTTCCTAACGCCAACCACTCCGAGAGTGTAGTGGGTGCTTTTATGTGCCACGGGCACGGGGCCAGTCAGGCGGTACTGGCAACGACCTCGCTCGAATCTTTTACACATGCCACTGGCACAGGTGCCAGTAAGGTGATGCTGGTAATGATCACACTTGAATGGTATCTTTTACGTGCCACCAGCACGGAGGCCAGATAACTGCTCTAGCAACAATCACTGTGGTTTCACATTTTGGCACAAGGCCAGCAATTGTGAGTGGAGAGGATAAGGCTCAGCCTGCTAGAAATAGCTGTTAATTCACCTTCAAATCACCCCTTTCTATTTTCTTAAGAACACATTGGACTATTTGGATTTTGATGCACTGTGTTAAAAGGGGGGAAAAAATGAGATGGTGACATCTGAAACATTTTTGATCACTATTATCTTCTGGCTCATGACTGACCTAGGACTAAACAATAGGACATCAGTCTATTATTGATGACAGTCCAGATAATCTAGATGTTCTTAATTAACTGTTGTATTAACTTTGTTGTTCAAATACTCTTCAAAATAAATCGTAGGATTCACGGAAACTAGTGATGGTCTATTTCAGCAGAAGTTTCATGCTTGAAACATTTTTTTTTTTTTGTATTTTTTAAACTTTTTTCTCTTTACAAACAATCATAAATCTGAAGTGAAGAATAAATATAAAGCATGTGTGTGTGTGTGTGTGTGTTTTATTTGGCACAAAAACAAACAAAACAATGACCATCTGTTTCAACACAAGATAACATCAGGAATCTTACAAAGCAAATACATCTTTACAAAATGTTTACTGGAAATTTGACCTTAAAACGCTTGATCTGATCTTCTAATGTCATTCATACCTACTAAGACATTTTAGCCAAATCTGCTCCGGTTACATGCTAGGCATGTGTATATGTTTAAAAATGAATTTTATTTTTAGGGGCAAGCATGGCTGCATGGTTAAGAAACTTGCTTTGCAACCATGTGGTTTTGGGTTCAGTCCCACTGTGCAACACTTTGAGCAAGTGTCTTACATACAAGATGTGTTCAAAAAGAATCCAACTTTTTCTTTATTTCCTGCCAAAACTAATGCCCCATGGGCAAAATCGTTTTGTAGGGATGTGACACCACCCTTCTTGCACTTGCATGAAAATTTTCACGTCAGTATATTGTGTCAGTTTCCAGCTGTTATACTGACATGCTTGCTGGATTTTCATTTTCACCAAACACATCAAGCAGAGCTTTTGCATCAAGTTTTGCCTAAAGCTTGGTGATACGCAAGTTTGAACCTGCCAGAAGATACAGCAGGCCTTTGTTGATGCTGCCATGGATGAAACTCAGATTAAGGAGTGTTACAATTGCATCTGATGTGGCTAGGTCTGGTCGGCGTTTGTGAGAGATGCAGCATTGAGGATGAATGAAGCCAGCTCAACCCACCCCGGGTGAATGCTGTCTCAAGACAAGAAGAAGAAGATGTGGCCACATTTCAGTGGAGAGTGAGGCACATTCAGGCAGGTCATTCACAAGCCAAAACAAGGAGCTGGGTGAGGAGGTTCAGCAAATAGTCATGGAAGACTATTGTGTAACAATCCAAGAAATTACCCAAGAAGTGGGAATAAGCACAAGACCAGTGCAGTCCATTTTAACGGAGGATTTGTGCAAGTGGAGGGTGTTGCTGAAATTCATCCCCAAAATGCTGATGGAACAGCAGAAGCAACTCTGCGTGGAAATTGCTCAGAACCTGCTGGACCACAACCCAGACTTCTTGAAGACCATCATCTCTAGTGATGAGACATGGGTTTATGGTCTCTGCTCAATGTGTTTGGCCATCTTGTGTGAAAATGAAAATCCAGCAAGCATGCACTACATGTCTATACTCTCGGCATAACAGCCAGGAACTAATGCGGCCAACTAGTGCAGAAATTGTCATGCATGTACAGGAAGAGTGGCATCACTTCTCACTCATATGATTTAGCCCATGTACCATTAGTTTTGGTGGTAAAAAATGAAGTTGGATACTTTTTGAATGCACTTCATATATATATATTAGATAAGTGGAGGCAAATGGCCCAGTGGTTAGGGCAGCGGACTCGCGGTCATAGGATCGCGGTTTCGATTCCCAGACCGGGCGTTGTGAGTGTTTATTGAGCGAAAACAGCTAAAGCTCCACGAGGCTCCGGCAGGGGATGGTGGTGATCCCTGCTGTACTCTTTCACCACAACTTTCTCACACTCTTACTTCCTGTTTCTGTTGTACCTGTATTTCAAAGGGCCGGCCTTGTCACTCTCTGTGTCATGCTGAATATCCCCGAGAACTACGTTAAGGGTACACGTGTCTGTGGAGTGCTCAGCCACTTACACGTTAATTTCACGAGCAGGCTGTTCCGTTGATTCGGATCAACCGGAACCCTCGTCGTCGTAACCGACGGAGTGCTTCCATTCATATTAGATAAACACAAGCTTAGTGAGTATAAGGTGGAATACAAGATACAGAGTACAAAATAAGAATTCAAAATAAACGAAAGGAATTATGCAATAGTTTTATCTCGACAGCTGTTTCAGGTGAATCATGGCTTATACCATAACCTTGTACATTATATAATGAAGGCTCATAATGTCAAAGGTGCATGGGATAACACAAGCTCTTATGGATTCATTAGGCGAGGCAATGTCACCCTCATTGAATGAATGTGGCTAAATGCCAACACTATATATGTGTGTGTATGTGTCTATGTGTTTGTGTTCGTCCTTCCTACCTTTTGATAACCAGTGTTGGTTTTTTTACGTTCTCTTAAGCTGGCAGTTCAGCAAAGGAAAGTGATACAATAAGTATTAGACTTAAAATATAAGTACTGGAGTTGACTTGTTTGATTAAATCCTTCAAAGTGGTGCCCCAGTATGGCCACAGTCCAATGTCTGAAACAAGAAAATGATAAAAGATCATAGTAAACAATAATGGCCATCTCCTTTAGAATATTACAGTTAGAATGATGAGATTGATCAGTTAATGTGCTGGCAGATCAATGTCTGCATAAAAAAAAGAAGAAAATTGTAGAATGCAAACTTGTTGGTAAGGAGAATTCAGTCCAGAATTCATGCAACAATGAACTCTATTAAATGCATCAAAGAACCAGGTAGTAATATTTAACCAAATCACCTGTTCGAACAATGCTGAATTTGGTAAATGAAGAGACTCTAATTCAGAGAAGAAACTGTCGGCACTGATTTTCAGTACCCAACCTATTTGGTCGTTAAAGCGAATAGAGTTAATACTTAATCTCATTTCGTACACAATGTATTTCTTTAGAAATATGGTAATGAAAGAATTAAGAGAAATACATTTATTTTTCCTGCTATCCATCCTACTCCGTTGGGAATTATTTCAGATCTATTCAGCGCTATAGAAAGTGGGAGTTATTAAACCCCAACCCAATTATCGATCTTTGTGTTTCTTAAAGTAAGGTAACTTAATGTTGCACAGCAATTTGCATAATTGTCACAAACAGGCTTGTTTTGACATATTTATTCTAGCAATGCATTACCTGAATCTTCGGACAGCAATGATATAAAAAAGAAAAAAAACTTTAAAACCCCAAAGCTTTGTTCAAGGAAAAAAATTAGATGTTTGGAAGGTAGTTAATAAATCTTGTGATAATTTCAGGAAACTAGTCATTTAAAGAAAGCAGCAAACACATACAGCACATCTGTATATGCGAAATATATGTAGCTGAGACGAGACATCTCTAGTTTTAAGAAGACTCCTTTGGACAGTAAAGTTTTTAAATTGTTATTCATTTCACTCAGAGGAAGTTTGGTGGGTAAAAATGAAGTTGGATACTTTTTGACTGCACTTCATGAATATATATTAGATAAACACAAGCTTAATGAGTATAAGGTGGAATACAAGATACAGAGTACAAAATAAGAATTCAAAATAAACGAAAGGAATTATGCAATAATTTTATCTCGACAGCTGTTTCAGGTGAATCATGGCTTACACCATAACCATGTACTAATGTAATAAACCAATATATTTTAATAAATTAAAATTAGATCCTTCTTAAGGCATACAGTGGGGTGTGCATATGTTCTTTGGAAAACAGACATTAAACGATGATGGAGTGGCCGTGTGGTAAGAAGCTTGCTTACGAACCACATGGATCCGGGTTCAGTCCACTGCATGGCACCTTGGGCAAGTGTCTTCAACTATAGCCTTGGGCCGACCAAAGCCTTGTGAGTGGATTTGGTAGACAGAAACTGAAAGAAGCCCATCGTGTATATGTATATATATATATGTATGTATGTATGTATGTATGTATGTATGTATGTATGTATATGTGTGTGTGTATATATTTGTGTGTCTGTGTTTCTCACCCCAACATCACTTGACAACTGATGCTGGTGTATTTACATCCTTGTAGCTTAGCAGTTTGGCAAAAGAGACCGATAGAATAAGTCCTGGGGTCAATTTGCTCGACTTAAGTCGGTGCTCCAGCATGGCCACAGTCACATGACTGAAACAGGTAAAAGAGTAAAAGAAGGTATATTCATGGTGTAACTGTTACTCTAGTATACTCTATATTCTTTTCGTAATATACATTATAGTATGTGTCATAGTATTGTGCATGCTATCACTTCTTAAGGTCATCTCTACAGATTTTCTATAGAAATTATAGCCAGTGCTGAATCTGTAAACATTTCATTCTGCCATCATAATATGCTACAAAGTATATTAAACGTTATTATAGGGCAATACCATGTTCTACTGTGTTAGCAGTGCTATTACATTACTTGTTAAGGTTATCTATAGCCAGCACTGATTTAGTCTGATGTTTAATATGGTTTGTAGCATATTATGGTTGCATGGATGGAAGCACTCCGTCGGTTACGCCGACGAGGGTTCCGGTTAATCTGATCAACGGAACAGCCTGCTCGTGAAATTAACGTGTAAGTGGCTGAGCACTCCACAGACACGTGTACCCTTAACGTAGTTCTCGGGGATACTCAGCGTGACACAGAGAGTGACAAGGCCAGCCCTTTGAAATACAGGTACAACAGAAACAGGAAGTAAGAGTGAGAGAAAGTTGTGGTGAAAGAGTACAGCCAGGATCACCACCATCCCTGCTGGAGCCTCATGGAGCTTCAGGTGTTTTCTTTCAATAAACACTCACAACGCCCGGTCTGGGAATCGAAACCACGATCCTACAACCGCGAGTCCGCTGCCCTAACCACTGGGCCATTGCGCCTCCACTATGGTTGCATAATGAAATATTGTAACAAAAGCAGTGCTGGCTATAATTTCTATTGAAAAAAAATCTGTAAAATTGACCTTAACATGTGATTTAATAGCACTGCTAACACAGTAGAACATGGTATTGACTTATAAAAATGTTTAATATACTTTGTAGCATATTGTGGTTGTATAACAAAATACTTTGTCCCTACAAGTCATTAATGTGTATACTACCATGGTGTTGTTTTTCTTGTGCCCGTGTACTTATAAGGCTGTTTAACCAGTTTCCATGGCGAATAAGTGACCGAGATAATAATATTTCCGCTGAACGTGATGCCAAATGATTGCAAGGATCACAGTCACAGCCAGCCGTTTTGAGGGGAGGGGCAAGTCGACTATGTCGTCAGTAGTATTTGACTGGTGCTTTATTTCATTGACCCCTGCTGAAGGAACGAAAGATAAAGTCAATCACAGAGAGAATTTGAATTCAGAATGTTTCTACAGCTGGATGCCCTTCCTAATGCCAACCACTCCGAGAGTGTAAAAAGTCACCCTCTACACTCTCGGAGTGGTTGGCGCTAGAAAGGTCATCCAGCTGTAGAAACTCTGCCAGATCAGACTGGAACCTTGTGTAGCCATCTGGTTCGCCAGTCTTCAGTCAAATCGTCCAACCCATGCTAGCATGGAAAGCGGATGTTAAACGATGATGATGGTGGTGGTGGTGGTGGTGGTGGTGGTGGTAAAGCACCAGAAGAAACACTGCTAAGCATTTTATTTGATGTGCTAACCATTCTGCCTGCTTACCACTTTGGTATGATGCATACCATTGTACACATAGGACATGGTGAAATAGCTTCTTCTTTCTTTCTTTCTTTCTTTCTTTTTTCTTTCTTTTTTTTTCCCCTGCAAGAAGCAAGAGACTTCAACTAAGAGTTGTCAATGATTTCAATTGTCAAGTTGTTTAAATTTATATCCAAATCTGAATTTGACAGGATGTAATTATATTTCGTGACTGATTTCATCTTTTCTCTTCTTTTTTTTTTCTTGTTTGCTTTGTTTGGTTTTGTTATAGAAGCTGTGTTTTCTTTTATTGTTTGTTTATTTGAAAAAAAATTTTTTTTTTTGTTGCTTTCGTCATGTCTGATTACGTAACTAAATCGATGGCTCAGCGAAATCTAATGCTGTTATAGTGTCTTGTATCGTTGCTATACAAGACCTTTGCTAAACCTTGGCCACACCTTAGCAAACAAAGAGATTAGTTTATACAGGTAGATTTACCTGAAAACACACATGCACACACACACACACACATCTACACACAAACACAGGAATGGACCTCTGTCATATGGCAGTGATGATTCAACACACACACACACACACACACACTCATTTATACATAATTACAAACCCAAATAAGCATAATAGAAATGGATCTCTGTCATTTGACAGCGATGATTCAGTTAGTTATTCAATCAATTAAATTTTCTGGCCATTAAATTAATGTGTAAATTAACTGAGCATTCCACTGACACAGGTGTCCTTATCATCACTAGTAGTATAGCCCGGTGTTGCTCGGGTTTGTTTTCTTTTCGACCCTTTAGAATTGGAATTTTTGAAAAGTATAAATTTTGCATTATGTAGCTTGTTATTCTC
>NC_043013.1:7175388-7215388 GCF_006345805.1 Octopus sinensis
TTGCAGGAGGAGAGCCAACAGGCAGATGACAGCACTTTGACACATTCAGACACAGGTCCCAATCGTTAGACCATCTCCAAATTTGGTGGAGGCATCGACGAAGATCCTCTATATCACTGCGAGGAGCGACCAGTTTGACATTGTCGGCAAATAGAAGGGTATGTTGCGTGAGATCATCGGGCAAGTCATTTATGAAGACTAAGAACAATAAGGGCCCAAGCACTGAACCTTGAGGCATGCCACTGCTTGCATTGGAGACGTCGGACCGTGAACCATTAACTTGGACTTGGAAGGAGCGATCTGAGAGGAAGGCACCAACCCATCATACAAAATCTGGATGGAAACTATATGTTTGAAGCTTGACAAGTAATAGACGGTGGTTTACCGAGTCAAAAGCTTTGGCAAAGTCCAATAAAACAATGTCAACAGCATCACTATCATCAAGGATGCACATCACCAATTCTTCCATTACCAGTAAGTTGGTCAAGCATGATCTCTTCGGCATGAAGCCGTGTTGGGAATCAGAGATAGAGGCTGTGTTTTGGAGGTGGAGCATCATACTTTTCGTAGGATGGTTTCAAACATCTTGCTGATTATTGATGTAAGGGAAACTGGTCGGTAGTTAAGCGGGTCTTCGCGGCTCCCTTTCTTGAAAATTGGGCAGATTATCACTGTTTGCAGGTATAACACCTGTCGCCAATGACATATTGAATAGACGTGTTAAGGGCTCGCAGATGACCGGAGCCAACGCTTTGATAACCCATGGGTGTATGCTGTCAGAGCCGTGACCTTTGTTGACATCGAGGCCTTGAATAACGCGTTTGACTTCGTCCCGTGTGATGACCAATCGAAGCATTGGAGGTACCGATCTATCAAATGGAGGGGGTTCATGACCATCATCTTGTTTGAAAATAGTTGAAAAAGCCTCGGCAAATAATTGAGGTATCTCATTAGTTCGGAATAATATACAAACACAACAATATTAAATATTACACATGGTACATAAGTACCGACTGAACAATGATATTATTGCAGTGTATGTAGACAATTAGACCAAGCTGAGTGAATAAGGTCTCCCTCTTAGCTATTCAGAGATGTACTTTATATTAAATATACTGTCCACATTATTTACGAATTGCAAATTCCGAGATAAGTGAATAAAATATAAATGAGTAACAGAAAGGTACAGGTATCAATCCATACACCTGTACCTCTCTGAGACTCATTTATGTTATATATATATGTATATATATATGAACTCCGTTACACACACACACACACACGCAGAACATATGTACTGTCAGGAGATATAAACAAGTTGTTGGATAAAGGATAAAGTACAGCATAGCGCTAAGTCCCGAGTGTTTGTGTGTGTGTGTGTGTGTGTGTGTGTGTGTGGAGTGATAGTGGTGGTTGTAGTCGTGGTGGTGGTGGTGGTGGTGGTGAATGAGTGGAGGTAGTTTTTGTTATTACTTCAATAAGCAGTCACAGACCATGCTTTAAAAACAAATCAGGTGACACAGGTACCTCGGTTAGGGTGGCAATGGGGTGGCTGTGAAATCAGGTGAGCTGTTCATCTGACTAAGACAGGTCGTCACTGCTGCTGCTACTGGTTGCAGAAAACAGAGTAAGCAAATATGGTATGTGGCATATAAGAAGGTGAACAGCACACCTAACTACACAGCCAGCACCTGTATACAAGCCACATTTGTTGCTCTGCATCTGAGTGTGTGTGTGTGTATGTGAAGGTTATATGTATGAATCTATCTTTTTCTTTTACTATTTTTTTTATACTTGTTTTCAGTTATTAGACTGTGGCCATGCTGGGGTACCACTTGAAGATTTTTAGCCGAAAGGATTTGAGCCCAGTAAATTTAATTTTTTAAAGCCTGGTACTTATTCTATCAGTATCTTTTGCCAAACTGCTAAGTTACAGGAATGTAAATACACCAAGACTGGTTGTCAAACAGTGATGGGGAACAAACACAGATGCAAAGACACACACACATGTCATCGTCATCATCATATATATATATATATATATATATTATATGTGGAGGTGCAATGGCCCAGTGGTTAGGGCAGCGAACTCGCGGTCGTAGGATCACGGTTTCGATTCCCAGGCCGGGCGTTGTGAGTGTTTATTGAGTGAAAACACCTAAAAAGCTCCACGAGGCTCCTGCAGGAGGTGGTGATCTCTGCCGTACTCTTTCACCACTCTTTCTTCTGTTGGCCTGCTCGCTTAGCCAGCGGGGTGGTGTCATTCGAAGGCTAAAACAATGTGAACGCATTGTGACCAGCGATGTGTAGCAACATCTGATGGTCTGGTCAGTCACGTGATCACGTGACATATATATATATATATATATAATCAGCTGAAATTGCGAGGATAATCTGGTGCTTGACTGAGGAAAGAAAACTTCAAATGACCCATCCTTGTTTTCTTTGTATCGTCTGTCTGGATGTTTTGTTGTCCCTTTTTGTATCACCTAGCTGTCCGGATATTTTGTATTCTTGTCCCATTTTGTATTTTATATATCTATATATATATACATAGATGTGTGTATTTTTCCCTTGTTAAACATCAACACGGAAAAAATAGATAGATAGTTACCAGGGTAGCAAAAATGTCTTATTGACGAGTTTCATTTCTTCATTTTGCTGAAGAGAAGATTACATTGTTTTACACCATTTTGTTCTTTTGGAATAATACCAGTAATATCTTCAAAACATCTGTCGGAAGTAAAAGAATTTGAATAACACCTGCGTTTAACTCCATTTATATATATATATACGAATGGCATCTTTTAGTTTCCAGCTATCAAATCCATTCGCTAGGCTTTGGTCAGCTCGAGGCTATGGCAGAAGACGCCTGCCCAAGGTGCCACACAGTGGGACTGAACCTGATACCATAAGTTCATCAGAATCTCTTTGACTATATCTTTTCCTGCATTGAGAACATGTATCCAGTCTTTCCTCTCTTTCAGTCATCATTCTCATTGACTTGAAAACTCCCAAAATCATGGCACCCTCACTCATTGTCCACAGATACTGGGCAGGGGCTGATTCCTTTGTGGTTTTCGTCTCTTTACAGCGACTTGTTTCATTCCCTTCTCACTTTCCAGATTGATACACTGACACCCTAAATGTTCTTAATCTCTTTCTCACCTCCAAATCTAACTTATCCCTAACTGTAACTGTCTTTGCACTTATCAGATCATCCGCCCATACTTTGTCACAATTTCCCAGCATACAATCTCCTACTCACCATTACATTCAACAGTCCCTGTTCTTGACACAGCTTCATTCCTTCTTAACTTTTTTCAAATGAGCGTTATCCAAGAACAACCTAGAGACCACTCGGGTAACTTGCATTGGTTCCCTAAACTGAGACTTTAAGAGTGTTCTCCATTGGAACCATACCATCCTGCCTCTCTTAATAGCAAAAACCTCAAGCACTTCTCGTATCAAGAAAACACTACTGCTCTTCCCTTAAACATGATTCACTCTCAGCTAGAGCCCTCAAAGTTGTACCAAATACTCAATCTCATTATAATTGGGTATCTTTCCTAGCAAAAGCACATCCTTAACAAAGTTAGGACTGCTTCTGCCAGAAAAATATTTCAAACCCCAACAATCATTGATGCTCTACAAGAGCCCAAGGGAGCCTCCTCATCCAGTGAAGGTCCTCAACCGATTGTCATTAAATCGCATACACACACACTTTCATACTCTAGCTTTCGGTCTGCAAGCCTGCTGCCTCCCTTCTCTGTCTTTCTTATCTCTACTACAATGTGCTCTGTTCCTCAGAGCTTGCTTGTCTTGTGCTTCCTTCACTCAAGCACTCACAACTTACTCATGTCTCCATCTGTCATTACCCTGTCTCCAATCCCCTGGCCTAGGGTAAAGACCCCCTTCAATCATGAATGACCATGGGTTGCACCTAGAAAGTTACTCTCCGAGGCACAAGTCCAGGCAAGGTTGTTTATCGAAGACCAGCAGTTGCCCATGCATACCAGCTACACCTTTCCAATCCACCAATGTCATCCCAGGGAAAGACAAAGGTTGACACAGCTTGGCACCAGTAACATCGCAACAGATAGCCTAGCCCAGGAATTGAACTCACTACCTCATGATTGTGAGCCAGATGCTCTAACCCCTGAGACCTAGTCCCTTCTCAGAGGTCAGAGGTCCAGCTAAGATCAGAGGTAATGTACCTCTCTCCAGAACCAGGAAATAAAACGTGTACACCTGTCTATATATATATATATGTATATATATATGCATGTGTGCATGTGTGTGTTCATATGTCTGTATGTACATATTCACACACTTACATGCATATGCATGTAATGTAGAGTAGGGGGGAAACAAATCAATATAGATCAATATTGATTCATACACCAAACCATGGTAACAAAAGAAACTAACATGATTTCTTTCTTTGACAAATACACACACACGCATACACACACACACACACACACACACATGCAATAGGCCAGAACATACTGTATAAACAATCAAATTACAATCGTATGTTACATATATGTGTGTATATACATGTATATGTATCAATAATACATACCTGTATATATATATATATATATATATATATATATATTCCTCTGTGTGTGTGTGTGTGTGTGTACACATACGTATAGGCATGTCTATGTATATGTATACCTATATATATAAATGCATGTGTGTGGTACTGTGTCTTTCAAAACCAGACTGTACTTCTAAGCTTGTTAGTACATGGAGACATACTCTTCTGAAACCTTAAACTACAGAACACACACCTCACTAAAGAGATCAGGTAAGGCATGACATTTTAATTCAAACATAGGAGAAAAGACAGACTGTTTATCTGCCGGCAAGCAGGTGTCATAGAGTGGCTGGGTAATTTTGGAATGTAAATAAAAGCCATCTTGTCAATTAAACTTTATCACAAGTATTAAAGAAACAAAAAAAAAAGTAATTTATGACATATCCTAAAGAAACCAAAAAAAAAAAGAAGAAAGAAAAGAAATAGTAAAATAGGAGTAACTCTTTCTGTTGTTGGCACAAAGCCTGAAATTTGAAGAAGGGTCTAAGTTGATTACATCGACCCCAGTGCTTGACTGGTACCTATTTCATGAACCTCTGAAAGGATAAAAAAATGCCTAGTCAACCTTAATGACTACAATGATTAATGATTAATACAATTAATAATTTATCATCACCAACTTTTAATGTCCATCTTTCATGCTAGCGTATGTTGGATGGTTTGATTGGATGTGATGAGCCAGAGGGTTGCATCAAATAATAATAATAATAATAATGAAATTATTGTATACAGTGCTCAGGTGCACCACAACTTGTCAAAAGTGCATATAAAGCATATGCAGTAATGATAAAAAAAAGCCTAGTCAACCTCAGTAGAATTTGAACTCGCAATGATAAGCTGGAAGGTATGCTGTTGGGCATTTTGTCAGGTGCAGTAATGATTCTGCCTGCTCATCAAAATCTCAAAGCTACAAAATAATGCATGATTAACTTAAAGCAATGTGAATAAATAGATATTACTTTTGACAGAATAATGAGAATGATAAAGGGTTTAATAATCATCCTCAGTAATTGATTCGTAGTTGTATTTATTGATTCTAGTTGGGTGAAATATAATGTTGACCGTTGCGAGATTTGAACTGAGTATGTAAAAAAATATATGTAAATACTTCAAAGTGATTCTAGGACAACTGTCTCCAAATAATTATTGACCTCTGGGCAATTTTCCTGATTAAGAGTAAATTAAGAAAAAGCACAAGTGTGTGGGTGCAAATAAATATTAGTTAAACTAATTAAAGTTTTATATCATGTTTCATCTAATATCAAATAAGAAGAATTATCAAATAATAGGATTTATTCTTAGGTCACTATAATTATCCCTCTGAAATTGCTAACTGTGGACCGTACACAAATACAATAATTAATAGCTGCAACAATTGATAATTGCAAAAAATTAATGACTACAATGATTAATGATTAATACAATTAATAATTTATCATCACCAACTTTTAATGTCCATCTTTCATGCTAGCGTATGTTGGATGGTTTGATTGGATGTGATGGGCCAGAGGGTTGCATCAAATAATAATAATAATAATAATAATAATAATAATAATGAAATTATTGTATACAGTGCTCATGTGCACCACAACTTGTCAAAAGTGCATATAAAGCATATGCAGTAATGTACAAATGTCTGGAAAGTGAACAGTGTATGAGTCAGATACATGCTTACATGTGTATGGAGGGGAGAAAATCAGGTGTAGTGTTGGCGAATCTCAGGAAGCATGGAAGTTTTGAAGGATGCAGTGCTCCGACAACTAACAACTGATGCCGGCAGTTTGTTCCATGCTTCAGCAACTCTTAGCGTGAAAAAGTGTTTCCGAAAGTCATGGGAGCTGTGCTGTTTTCTGACTTTGTAAACATGTCCACAGGTGTGAGACAGGTGGAGTTTGAAAAGGTGCTCAGAGTTATTGTTAGTAAGATTGTTAATAATTTTATGGGTGTCTGCCAAGTCAGCTGCCAGACGTCGGAGTTTCAATGTATCCATGCCCAGTGTCTGTTGGATGCTTTTCCTATACCAACCATTTTACAGAGTTCAGAGTGGGAGTGCTTAGCAGTGATGTGTATAAAAGCAATGTTATTCACTAGTTCAAATATGTTTCTGGTACATTCGAACCCATAAGCAGGTTGTGTGTTGTTCACTGTGTTTTGTCAAGGAGATAATTTCTCACTGTAGACAAATGGTGTAAATATACCTAAATCAGCTCACAGCACCACCTACCCAGACTGTGTTATGTTAGCATTTCAGAGTGTGTTTCTGTGACTGAAGCTGATATAACCACTCACAGTCTGGGCAGGTGGTCCTGTGAGCTTATTTAATTGTATTTACACCTGTTTGTTAACAGTGAAAAATTTTCTCCATGGCGAAACACAGTGAATAACTTGTTTATGTGTTTGAATGTACCACAAACATATTTGAACTGGTAAATAAAATTGCATTTATACACTTCACTGCTTCGATCATGAGCTGAATGTCCCTAGCTGCTAAGTCACGTGCCTTCACTTCTGTCAAATGTAATGCTTCTTTATTCATTGTTTTGAATTAATCATGCATTATCTTGTAGTTTTGAGGTTTCAGCAATATGATTACCTGTTTTTAGACTGACATTGAAGTGTAGGTGTGACAGGCTAGATCTGACCAGTTTTAACTTAAAACAGGTGAAATATTGGACCTGATATCATCATCATCATCATCACCGTTTAATGTTCATTTTCCATGCTAGCATGGGTTGGATGATTTGACTGAAGACTGGCGAACCAGATGGCTGCACCAAGCTCAAATCTGATCTGGCAGAGTTTCTACAGCTGTATGCCCTTCCTAATGCCAACCACTCTGAGCGTGTAGTGGGTGCTTTTACGTGCCACCGGCATGAGGACCAGTCAGGTGATGCTGGCAATGGCCACGCTCAAATAGTATTTTTTATGTGCCACCTGCACAGGAGCCAGTTCAGTGGCACTGACAACGACCTCGCTCAAATGTTTTTTCATGTGCCAGTATGGCGATACTGGTAATGATCACGCTCGAATGGTGCTTTTTACATGCCACCAGCATGACTAGTTTAAATGCTAAAGAGTTAAAGTATGATGAGAGAGACAGGAACAGGGGTCTTGTTTCAGAGGAGATATACATGACTTCCAAAACTGAAAAGGGAGAAATGATGGTGGCAATGACGTGTCAGCATAAGCCTCAAGGCACAAGAAGATAAATATAGGATTATTAATATTTATTTGCACCTCTCCTCACCCCAATCCCCGTTATTGGGATTTCCAGGACGCAATTATCAGAGGTTAGTTTTACCCTCCAAAGTATCTTGTTCAACATTCAACTGATGTTTCCAGTCCACTACCAATAAAATAAATTCTACAATAAAGCAATATTGATGTCCTTTACAAACCCAGTTCTACACTCAAAAGTGCTGTACACACCTGTAAAACACAAAAATGCACCTGTTGATGCAGCAGAAATATAAACAAAACTATTGAAAACGTAATGAAAATTTTTTAAAAATTGGGGTTAAGAGATAATATGGAGATAAACTGTTGATTCCATCCAGGGAATTTTATATTTTCAGCACAGAAGAATAGAGCTTAAGTACATGCATTGCAATGTTGGTTAAGAAGTTTTCAGGTTCAATCTCGTGCTTCATTCCCCCCTTCGACTAGACCTTAAGTAAATGTGTTCTACCATAGCTTCAGGTTGGCCAAGGACTTGAGAGTTAAACTTAGGAGATGGAAACTGTGTGAAAGCTTAGCAAAGGAATGATTTTTGTTCTTGGCCCAAGAATGTTCTTATTTCTTTTTGTGGCCGAGGCGGTGCTGGCAACGGCCATGTTTGGATGGTGGCACATAAAAAGCACCATCCGAACGTGGCCGTTGCCAGCACCGCCTTGACTGGCTTCTGTGCCAGTGGCACATAAAAAGCACCATCCGAACGTGGCTGATGGCAGCACCGCCTTGGCTGGCTTCCATGCCGGTGGCACGTTAAATGCACCAACCGATCGTGGCCGATGCCAGACCCCCCCTGGCACCTGTGCAGGTGGCACGTAAAAAGCACCCACTACACTCGCGGAGTGGTTGGTGTTAGGAAGGGCATCCAGCTGTAGAAACACTGCCAGATCAGACTGGGGGGCCTGGTGCAGCCCCTGGCTTCCCAGACCCCGGTCGAACCGTCCAACCTGTGCTAGCGCGGAAAACGGACGTTAAACGATGATGATGATGATGATGATATGTCAAATGTCTACATCTGATTCAGGACTGATGATGTCTGTTGAGGCAGAAACACTTGGCCATAGCTGTTCCTCACATCTATCTTTTAATCTTTAATCTTTTAATTGTTTCAGTCATTTGACTGCGGCCATGCTGGAGCACCGCCTTTAGTCGAGCAACTCGACCCTGGGACTTATTCTTTGTAAGCCCAGTACTTATTCTCTCGGTCTCTTTTTGCCGAAACGGTAAGTAACGGGGACGCAAACACACCAGCAATGCTAGGGGGACAGACACAAACACAGAAACATGCACACATATATACGACGGGCTTCTTTTAGTTTCCGTCTACCAAATCCACACACAAGGCTTTGGTCGGCCCGAGGCTATAGTAGAAGACACTTGCCCAAGGTGCCACGCAGTGGGACTGAACCCGGAACCATGTGGTTGGTAGGCAAGCTACTTACCGAAAACAAAGATTTCATTTTCACTCAGCATGTTAATCCAACCATGAACTTATTCTTAATTTTTTTTTTTTGTTCAAATTGTCTCTTTCTTCTCATTCAAAATTGTCAACAATCACTGTTGGGTTTTTGTTTACTTTCTCTAACTGAAATTTTAATATATTAAGAATTTAAAGTTTACCCTACATTCTGTATACCTTCCTGCCAACTTGCATTTAATATAGAATGTATTACACCCACAACTGCAAAGAAAGGACTGAGGAAAGAAAGAAAGAAAGAAAAAGAAAGAGGGAGAGAGAGATTTGATTTAAGTGAGACACAGCTGGTGGTGGCGGAGAACAATGAAGTTTAGGTGAATTATGAGAGGTAAAAAAATAAACATTAGTGGGGGGTAGGGTGTGTTGTGAAGGGAAGATAAAGAACTTGTGTGGTTGGGTGGGGCGGAAGAGTTTCAAGTCCACAATTCTATTTGAAAATACTATTGTGAATAAGGAAAGGTATATGTGTGCATGTGTGTGTTGTATTGTATTGAATGAGAGAGAGAGAGAGAAAGACAGACAGACAGACAGAGAGGGAGAGATCCAAAATTTCAAACCTGAAGGCCAAGTTAACACAATAAGCATATATATGTATGAAGATATACATACACACGCAAGCTGGTCTTTTTTTTGTGAAAGGGGTTTTGTTTGTGTTTTTTTTTGTTTGTTTCCTATGAGATAAAATTCATTATGTCAAGGTCTGTTCTGTATTTGAGAGAGTTAGGTAAGATATAGTTTTTTTGTCCAACTCTAAAAATCCAAACCCACTTCCTCCTCCTCTGCTGCCGCCACCTCCTCCTCCCCCTCCTCTTTCTCTCCCCTCTGATATTTAGTTTCTTTCCGATAACCATAGGGTCATGAGTTTTAATCCCTGGACCAGGAGACATGTTCTTTGTTAACTAGGCCTTCAGGTTTGAAATGCTTGTACTCTCTCTCTCTCTCTCTCTCACTCTATCTATCTCTCTCTCTCTCTCTCATACAGTACAATACATACACACGCATACCTTACATGCTTCATTTCACATTGTTTCCATCTCTACTCAGCTGTAAATGAAACCCAGCCAAGAACTGGTGCAACTTTATCTGCCTCAAGCTGTTACATCTTCCGTGTTCTACTTGGTCAAAGTTATTATATTATGATACTATTAAAAATCCTTACAACTAAGAGCACATGGCATAAATATTTTGGGAGAGGGAGTCAGTTGGTTACATTGACACCAGTATTTAACTGGTACTTATTTTATTGATACCAAAAGGATGAAAAGCAAAAATCAAACCTCAGCAGAATAATAATCCGAGCTGGTGTAAGTTCATTAATCCGGTAATCATTAATTAATGAAGTTAACATTTTCGTTAGCAATTTAACTTTTAAGTTAACTTTGGAAATCATTATCAGACTAATTAACTTCCACTATATAAGCTTCCGTTAACTCAAGTCCATTAACCCCAAAATTTCATAAAAACCGGTAAATGTTTAAAAGTTTCTATTGGTTTCAGATTGTCTTAGCATATTTAATATTGTACATGTCATTCTTTCAACCCCAATATAATGCCACTTATTATTATAAATAAGTTGTAGGACCTCGTTTGGCCCTGCCTGGATTTGAAACCAAATCCACCCGCTTGTTACTTGCAAAGACAGCAGGAAATTTGTTTGTCCTGTCAAGGGGGAACAGCGTTTGATGTGTTTCCACTTGATCCATGACCTTGCTGAGGTGGATGTCAGCAGAGAAAATATTGACTTCCATGAAATGGAAAAAATAAAGGGAAGGAAAGAAATTGGTAAATATTTCGGTGTGGGGGCCTGCTAGAAAAAGGAGCTGTTTACATGTGATCTTGATGTCACTTTCATTGAAAGCATCATCATCATCATTGTTCGACCATGGTCGAGACAATGGAATTTACTTTGTTACGCCAGACTTCACGGTCCATCATAGCATTACGGAGGTCCTGTTGCTGGATGCCTGTATCCCTGGAGATTACATCAGGGTAGGAGAGTGTGCGCCCTCTGGTATTGCGAGTAGATGGCTTCCAGAGGAGAAGAGTAGAAATTACTTCTTTTTCAGCTCTACAACAATGTCCAGCAAACTGGACTCTCCTACCTTTCACAAGAGATGACACAGGTGGTAATTTCCCATATATTTGCATTTTGGTTGGATTGAAAGCATGCAAAATAACCTGGAAAAAAAAAAAAGACCCATGAAACAAAACTAACTTGGTGGAAAACTTTGAGGTCCCCACTACCCCTTCCACTTTCCTTTTCTGGAAAAAAGTGGCTTGTGGCAGGTTTTGGAGCTCAAATGCATTGAATACACCTGAAAAAACTGTGGAAACAAATTATTCCACACCAATGTACAAAATATTTTCTGAAAGAATAAAATCTTGTACCAATTGTATTCGTATTTTAATTAATTCAAATTAATGCACCTCATCTTGAAAAACAGCAAAATTTTTGTTGGTTGCCATCGGGGATAACTTTAGTAATATATTAAACAGGTAAGACACATTAAGAATGTCAATTTTAGTGTTTATCCATAATGTTATTCCTTTTACACCTGTTTATTAAGTTTACCTACCCATAAAATTCAAATTTACTCAGCAAGATCAGCTAAAATTACATAAGTATAAACTGGTGATATATAAAAGCACCCACTGACAAAATTTCAAATCTGTATGTAAAAAATTTACAAAGTTACAAGCAAATATTGTGGACACTCCTCTTGAACTTGAATAATTCAAAATAACTTTAATAAGCTTTGCATGTGACAGATTAATATGAACACTAAAGATGTTTATAGGTATTATTTTTTTTCTTACACACATAACGTGACCTCACTCATTGGGACTACATGTGAGTTACTTTGACATCATCATTCCATAAAATTTGTTTATGAGGAGAAAAATATTGAAAAATATCAATAGATGTGTGAGAAAGAAATCAGGAGAGAAAATTTGGGATATGCTAGAAACAACAGCCAGATCTCCCTTAAATCACACATTTTCCTCTGAAATTATTAAAAGTTTTTTTCAAAGCTGAAAATGTTTCTTTTGCGGGTTTTAAGTATGCAGTAAAAAACAAAAAAAAATGGCCAAAATCATTTTGGACTGGGGTGGTGAGGGGTGGTGGAAGTGAAAGAACTTTCGAAATTCTTTTATTTTTTTTTTTTCATGAAAAGATGCCTCCCTTCATTCTAAAGACTTTGGTGAAAAACACTGGAAAACAGCTCCATCAAAACAGAAAAATTCCAACTTATGTTGGGTCCTGTGAATTTTCTAAAACTCCTCTTCTCAACCCCTTGAAAAACTTTTTCCAACAAATCTTTACATTTGCTCGATCTACAGGATATAAGCAATTATTTGGTGAAAGTTTCGTTTAAAAGTATCTATTTTTCTGGAAGGTATGAGGCAACAAAGTTGGTGGGGTAATAAACTGTAGTTATGCCTTTTTTTCAATAAAAGTTAATGTCAAGTTTTTGATTGTTTGTTTTCTAAAATACCTTAGCCTCTGGATGGATATCTTTTATCAAGTGTCTTGGTCTCTGGTCTTCTGTTTTATTGCTTCTAGGTCCCCCCTTTTACAGTGCTTTAGCCCTAGAGCTTTCATTTTACTGTACCTTGACTTCAGATGCCCTTATTTTCAGTTTCTTGACTAGCTGCTCTGGTTAGACTCCTTCCACCCCAGCAACCATTCTCATTGTTAAAACCATTCACATTTGCATGTGTCCATTGTTAGCACACTTGCATATATATCTGCCATATGTGTGTTTCCAGTAAAAAAAGCTAACAACACCCCACATCAACAAACGACTGCTAAACAACTAAACCATTAATAATGGAATTGTACTAAATGACATTTATGTTCGGATGAAAACAATCAATAAGTTGATCTATCTTTTTTCCATGGTTGCAGTAGTATTGCAAATGTTATTAGATATAAACTGACGGAACCTAAATAATGGATTCAGCTTGTGTCCACAAAAATCTTTAGTTTGGCTAGTTTCCAAATTTTATTATTACAGAATTTGACTTTTACCATCTTGATTGACAATTTCAGAATTAACAATATATGTCTTGGGTGTGGGAAGATGTTACATCTAAATTACACAAACACAATAAAACTCATATATATATTAAATCCATATATTAATATCTGTTTAGCTTGGTGCAGGCATAAGTTGTGTAGTTACGAAGCTTGCTTCCAACTGCATGGTTTCAAGTTCAGTTCCATTATAAATCACCTTGGGAAAGTGCCTTCTAATTAATATAGCCCCAAGTCAACTAAAGCACTATGAGTGGATTTGGTAAGCAGAAGGTGGACAAAACCTGTTGTGTATGTGTGTATGTGTGTGTGCGTGCATGTGTCAAAATAAAAATCAAATGGAAATTGTAGTTAAGATACCTGTGCCGGTGGCATGTAAAAACACCTTCCGAACGTGGCCGATGCCAGCGCTACCTGACTGGCATCCGTGTCGGTGACACGTAAAAAGCACCAACTGATCATGGCCGTTTGCCAGCCAGCCTTCTTTGGCCCCTGTGCCGCTGGCATGTAAAAAGCACCCACTACACTCATGGAGTGGTTGGCGTTAGGAAGGGCATCCAGCTGTAGAAACACTGCCAAATCAGACTGGAGCCTGGCGCAGCCTCCTGGCTTTCCAGACCCTGATCTAACCGTCCAACCCATGCTAGCATGGAAAACGGAAATTAAACGATGATGATGATTATATATATATATATATATATATATATATATATATAAATGTGAGATCCAAGGATTGAGGTGTAGGAAGAAAGTTAGCTTCACGATCATTAAGCAAATTAAATAGCTACTTGGTGTTTATAAGAATGGAGAGGTTAAAACTAAACTTAATTCATCCATACCTTAAAGTAAATTATGTTAACAGTTACTCAAATTCATTCCCACTGCATTGTGCAAAAGTACATTTATATGTGTGTAGGCATCTTGAGAGTCTTTCAAAAATTCTATTAATGATCTAATTGGTCCACAAAATAGACAAGGATTCCTTGGAGTAGAGATACCACATGTATGTGTATGCTTACATTTTCATGGATGATTGTATGTGCGAGTATGCACACACCATGCATTTATACATCCATATCTGTTAACGGTCATTTTTAGTACTTTTCTTGCTGTATTGCATGTTTGTTTTTTTATGGCATCTATGGTTTTATTTTCAATCTTTTATATAAATAAAGACATTTCCTTCGTTTCACCGCTTTTCTTTCTATGAAATAAGATAGATTGCAGAACTGTTATTTTAACAAGTTGTATATATATATATATATATATATGTGCGGGTGGCACGTAAAAAGCACCCACTACACTCACGGAGTGGTTGGCGTTAGGAAGGGCATCCAGCTGTAGAAACACTGCCAGATCAGACTGGGCCTGATGCAGCTTTCTGGCTTCACAGACCCCAGTTGAACCGTCCAACCCATGCTAGCATGGAAAGTGGACGCTAAATGATGATGATGATGATGTATATATTTATCACCCAGTGAGACACATCTTTACCACTGGATGCTCCTGAAGAAGTTGTTAAGTGTCCTGTACATGAGGAATCAATGTTAGATGTGTTGAAACAATTGTTGTGATTAATAATAAAAATTCTGGTATATTCTATCTTCTGTCTTTCATTTACCATGTACATAACGAACACTATGAAAGTGACCGTGCTTTACCAGTAGGCTACCAGGTGTAACCCATTTGTTTTATTATCTAATATATATAAGCACAGGCGTGGCAAATTTCAAATTGCATTTAAGAGAAGAGGAGAAAAAAAGGACTTGTATGTTTAATCTTTTATCATTTATTTGTTTCAACTATTTGGTTGCAGATGACCACCTTGAAGAATTTTTAGTTGAATGAAACAAAATCAGAATTTTTTCTTTTTTTTTTTTCGCCTGGTACTTCTTCTCTCAGTCTCTTTTGCTGCACTGCTGTTATAGGGACATAAACATACCAACACTGTCGAGTGGTGGTAGTGGTGGTGGGGGAAGACAAACACAAACACAAAGAAACACACAGATAGATATATATACATATATGTGTGTGTGTGTGACAGGCTTCTTTCAGTTTCTATCTGTTAAATCCATTTACAAGGCTTTGGGCTATTGTAGTAAACTTGCCCAAAGTGCCATGCAGTTGGATTGAACCCAGAACCATGTGATTGGGAAGCAAGCTTCTTATTTCTTTACTGCCCACAAGGGCCCACACACAGTGGGGACAAACAAGGACAGACAAACAGATTAAGTCGATTATATCGACCCCAGTGTGTAACTGGTACTTATTTAATTGACCCCAAAAGGATGAAAGGCAAAGTCAACCTTGGCAGAATTTGAACTCGGAACATAACAGCAGATGAAATACTACTAAGCATTTCGCCCAGCGTGCTAATGATTCTGCCAGCTCGACACCTTCAAGCAAGCTTCTTAACACAGCCATACCTGCACCTATATAATCTCATAATTTTTTTTTTTCCTAATCATCATATCTACAGCTACATTATCCCATGTGTTCACGATTTTTTAAAAAATGACTTTGTAGGATTATATTGTTCCAAATGTCCATTTTATTGTGTGACCTTTGGGTGTGTAGGTGGGCAGGTGGGGGATATTTGGCTGTTATTTATTGCAGCATAGCAGCATACATATGACCTTGTCAAAACACCTTTGATGTTTCAGAGAGTTCCTCATTGGCACATGCTGTAGTGTCTCTTTAACAATAAGTGCATAAGATTAATTACGTACGTAGCATATCGTTGTCTAGAGCATATAAATTAAACCTGCAGTTACTCTTAAATCATTTTAAATCTGTCGAGGACCGTTTTATAAGTTTCAATGTCATTTTTACAATCCCGACATTTCCAGTCTTCCATCAAGGCTATAGTAGAAGACAGTTGCCCAAGGTGCCATGCAGTGGGGCTAAACCTAGAACCATGTGGTTGGGAAGCAAGCTTCTTACCACACAGCCTTGTGTGTGTGTGTGTGTATAAATATATATATATATAATATATATATATATATATACACACACACACACAAGCATATATATATATAATTATATACATATATATGAATGTAAAGGGTAAAGACCCCCTTCGGTCATGAATGACCATGGGATTGCACCTAGAAAGTTACCCTCCTAGACACAAGTCCGGGCACGGTTGTTTATGGAAGACCAGCAGTCGCCCATGCATACCAGCCTCCCCTCTCCACGCCACCAGTGTTATCCGAGGGAAAGACAAAGGTCGATACAGCTTGGCACTAGTGACATCGCAACTCATTTCTACAGCTGAGTGAACTGGAGCAACGTGAAATAAAGTGCCTTGCTCATATATATATATATACTAACAATATAGGATGAAGTCCCTTTCTCTACAGAAAAGGATTCCATCAAAAAGCATGGCAGTATATTAAAAAAGCCTTTACGGTTGAAGTATAAACATCTTATAATTAAGGGCTATAGAAGGTTATATATATAAGACATCTAAGACATCTGTCCAACCCATGCCAGCATGGAAAAATGGACGTTAAATGATGATGAGGTTGATGATGATGATGATGATAAAGATATATTTGTTATATTAAGAATTTCATGCCATTGTTATTAATGGTAAGCTTCCAACAAACTATAATCTGCTCAGAACTGATTTCTTGTTAAACCATTTAATTTTGTTTACTCAACATATTAACTATTTCTGGGTTCAGTCAAGAACTTGAACGGAGACAAACTCTTTCAGGCTGATCACCACTACCTCACTACCTTTGATATACTGCATAAAGAAGTATACTACATAATCCCCTACCTCTAGACACAGTCTGAAAATGTAGACTGTAGTGTTCTTCTTTAATTATATATTCATTGTTACCTGCGTCGCCTTACTAGCACTTGTGCTCGTGGCACGTGAAAAAACATTCAAGCGAGGTCGTTGCCAGTGCCGCTGGACTGGCTCCTGTGCATGTGACACATAAAAAGCACCATTTGAGCATGGCCGTTGCCAGTACCACCTGACTGGCTCTGATGCCAGTGGCATGTAAAAGCACCCACTAAACTCTCAGAGTGGTTGGCACTAGGAAGGGCATCCGGCTGTAGAAACTCTGCCAGATCAGATTGGAGTCTGGTGCAGCCATCTGGTTCACCAGACCTTATTCAAATCGTCCAACCCATGCTAGCCTTTTACCTTTTACTTATTCTTAGTGCAAATTTTGAAGAGTGCAGTTCGATTTTAACAGTTATTTTTTCAAAGCTATAATAGAAGTGACAAAGGAGCATACTCAGCATATTTTGCTTTATGAGTTCAATAAAGGCAACAATGCAATGGAAAGTGCAAGGAATATTAATGCAAATATGGGGATTGGACAATAAGCATAAGCCAATGTCAACAGTGATTCCAGAAATTTCAAGCCGGAAACTACAGCCTAGAAGACGAGCCTCATCCTGGATGATCTGTAGAGCTTGACAAGGATGTTCTGCACACCCTGGTGGAACAAAATCCCATCGTAACTGTTGAGGAACTAGCAGAGAAGCTTGGATTTGGTATTTCAACAATCATTGAACACAGCTAGAAGAAAAACGACCATCTCTGGTTTCAAGACGAAAGGTATTCTTCCATCAGGATAATGCTCGACCACATACAACGAGGATGACATTCCAAAGGCTGGAGCAGTTTGAATGGGAAACGATGCCCCACTAACCATATTCGCCAGACATTGCCCCATCTGATTGTCATTTATTCTGCAGTCTTCAAAATCATTTGGACGGAAAAAATATGTTTTCTGTAAATGAGATCAGAACAGTACTGGAGGAGTACTTTCCATCATGGACAAGGAAATTTTGGAAGAGGGGCCTTGCAAATCTGCCAAATAGATGGGAGAGTATTGTAGAACATGAAGGAGTGTATATTTTAGATTAAAAAAGAACTTTGTTTATCTTAATTTTGAAAAAGAAAAAAAGTATTAAAAAAACTGTATTGTTTATGGGATGACCCAATAATAATAATGATTTCCAATTTTGGCACAAGGCCAGTAATTTCGAGGAAAGTGGTTAATTGATTACATTGACCTCAGTTGCTATGCTGGTACTTATTTTATCTACCCCGAAAGGATGAAAGGCAAAGTCAACCTCGGCAGGATTTGAACTCAGAAACATTTTACGCAGCATGTTAACGATTCCGCCAGCTTGCTGCTTTCTACTGTCTTATGATGAAGTGATGTCAGATTTGTCTCTTTTTAATTGCTTGGAAACGGATGGCTTCTGCCAAGTTGAATACATACATTTTAATTCTTCCATTACCATATTTCTAACAAGAATAGATTGTCTGTCTTTAATTAATTTTCAAAATGATCCAAGAATTTAATTCAAAAAGAATTAGTAAAAATAACAGAAACTATTTTTAAACATTTCTCTACTCTTCCTTCTTTATTTTTGTTTTGTCATTTCTTTTCCCCCTTTCTTTCCTTTCTTTCTTTCCTTCCCACCTTCATTCTTTACTTCTTCTTACCATTCCTTCTTTCTACTGTCCTTTCTTTCTATCTGTCTTTCTTTCCTTCTCTCCTTTCTTTCCTTCTCTCCTTTCTTCTTTCCTTCCCACCTTCATTCTTTACTTCTTCTTACCATTCCTTCTTTCTACTGTCCTTTCTTTCTATCTGTCTTTCTTTCCTTCTCTCCTTTCTTTCCTTCTCTCCTTTCTTTCTTTCCTTCTCTCCTTTTTTCCTTCTTTCCTTTCTTTCCTTCTCTCCTTTCTTTCTATCTGTCTTTCTTTCCTTCTCTCCTTGTGTTCTTATTGAGACTCCTTCTGTAGAGGATGAGGAGGCGCGTGGCTTAGTGGTTAGGATGTCAGCATCATGATCATAAGATTGTAATTTTGATTCCTGGACCGGGCGACGCGTTGTGTTCTTGAGCTAAACACTTCATTTCAATGTTGCTCCAGTCCACTCAGCTGGCAAAAATGAGTAACGCTGTGATGGACTGGTGTCCAGTCCAGTCCAGTCCAGCTGGGGAACACATACGCCATTGAAACCAGGAAATCAGGCCCATGAGCCTGGCTAGGCTTTAAAAGGGCGCATTTATTTTAATTTTTTTTCTGTAGAGGATTACCAATCAAGGCTACAGGGTTCATCACCCTCCCTAAATAGTTTTTCTAGTTGTAGTAGCTGGTATTGTTTAACCCCAAGACAGCTATGTTTAAGCAATACCATGATCAAAGGTCTTCCAGTGTTTTTTTCTTTTGTCTTTTATGCTTTTTTTTCTCTGCTTTTTTTTCTCTGCATTCAGTCACATGGTTCTGGGTTCAGTCCCATTTCGTGGCACCTTCGGCAAGTGTTTGCTACTATAGTCCTGGGCTGACTAATGCCTTGTGAATGAATTTGGTATATGAAAATTGTATGGAAACTTGTTGTGTATATGTGTGTGTGTGTGTGGTGTGTGTGTGTGTGTGCATGTTTGTCCCCCATTACTGCTTGACAACCAGTGTTGGTTTGGTTACATCCTCACAACATAGTAGTTCAGCAAAAATGACTGGTAGAACAAGAACCTGACCTAAAAATAAAAACTGGTTGATTTCTTTGACAGAGCCCTTCAAGGCAATGCTGCAGCATGGCCACAGTCTAATGACTGAAACAAAATAAAAGATAAAAAGATAAAGCAAGCATAGGATCAAAGGTAGTCCAGTATGACCATCCCTTCGGTTTGCACACCAGGGACTACACTATTTGATATATTTTTTATTTTTTGATTTAAGTATGACAGGAAGAAAATTTAGCTGCTATTTCTAGCAGGTCAACTGGCTTTGTTTTGATACATTGTCATAACCATGTTTATATACACTATAATACACTAACCATTACAACATCAATAACTACCACCATCACCACTGCCACTCCACCTCAACCATATATAACAATACCACTGCATTGCCAACACAATGCCTATATCATCACTACTACTACTACTACTACTACTACTACTACTACTAATACACTATAAAAACCAATACCACCATCATCACCTTCCTCAACACCACCACTACCACTGCAGCATCACTAACCACTACAGCCATCATCACCAACACATAATTACCTATTTCTTTATTGCCCACAAGGGGCTAAACATAGAGGGGACAAACAAGGACAGACATAGGTATTAAGTCGATTACATCGACCCTAGTGCGTAACTGGTACTTAATTTATCGACCCCGAAAGGATGAAAGGCAAAGTGGACCTCGGCAGAATTTGAACTCACAACGTAACGGCAGACGAAATACCGCTAAGCATTTCGCCCGGCGCGCTAATGTTTCTGTCAGCTCGCCACACATAATTACCACCACCACTAAATCGCCACTCCAATAATGCCAATCCACAAAGAAAACCAGCAGCATCATCACCCACTATGCCACCGTTCTCTTCACTACCACTGCCACCACAACCACATCAACAATACCACTATGTTGCCAACACAGTTACTATACTACTATCACAAACATCACCCATACTGCCACCAACATGGCCATCACCTTCCACTAGTGGCTTAGTGATTAGGGGCATTCAGATCACAATCACAAGGTTGTGAGTTCAATTCCTGGCAGTGCATTGTGTCCTTGAGCAAGACACTTTATTTCACATTGCTCCAGTTTACTCAGCTGCCAAAAATGAGTAGTACCTGTATTTCAAAGGGCCAGCCTTGTCACACTCTGTGTCACGCTGAATCTCCCTGGAAACTACATTAAGGGTATGTGTGTCTGTGGAGTGCTCAGCCACTTGCATGTTAATTTCACGAGCAGGTATTTCCGTTGATCGGATCAAGTGGAACCTTTGTCGTTATAAACAGTGGAGTGCTTGTTATCCACTACCAACTCAACTACCACCCATACCACAGCAACCACCACGACCGAAACAACCTTTATTATCTACTACCAATACAGCTAACACCCATACCACAGTAACCACCGACACCACCACCACTACCACCACCACCACCACCACCACTTATCACCACCAACAACACACCACCACCACCATCATTGTACATTGTCTTTATGAGATTACTCAATCTACTAGAAAGAGCAGGCAAATTTTCCTCAAATTCCACTTTTATAATCCTTAAAAATAGATAGACTTTGAAAAATTCAGTGGGGTTGGTCACAATTAGAACTTCGTTGATCGTAGATTTTTCTCAGGATCAGGACTGACTCAACAACTTAAGAAGGTTAAATGCCTGGTACTTGGTGTCTTTTCTTATTATTATTGCATTTTATTTGCTTACCATCTCCTTGTTTTCCTTTTCTCTTCATTTCATTTCCTACTCTCTCTCTCTCTCTCTTTTTCTTCCTTTTTTCTCTACCTCCTTTCTTCTGCATTTTCTGTTTTTTTCACTCTTTCACACACACACACACACACTCTCTCTCTGTCCCCCCTCTCTGTCCCTCTCTCTCTCTCTCTCACTTTCTCTTCTCCTATCTCACCGCCTTCACTTTCACTTACTCTCTCACTTTCTGTCTTTCTCTTTCTTCACCCCTCTTCTCTCTCTCCTGACTCACTTATATCTTACTCTTTCCTCTCTCACTATTTCATTGTCTTTTCCCCTTCTCTCTCTCTCTCCCCTCTCATACACTCTTCACCACTCTACCACCACCACCACCACCACCACCACCAGCACAATATTTCCATTCCGCTTGCCCAAATTCAGTAAATATTACCATGATTCTTAATGCCGGCCAAGAACTCGGAGACAGGCTGATGCCACACGTTGCCATGCTTCCAGTAACTCTCAGAAATGCAATCAGGTTTCTATGTATGTGTGCATGTGTATTGATTATGTTTTGTTTTGGGGTTTTTTATTTCTCATTTTGTTTATCTATATGCAAATGTATGAGAAAGAAATTGTAATTAGAAATGTCTATATATGTGTGTGTATGTGTGTGCACGCGTGTGTGTGTGTGTGTGTGTGTGCTTTATATGTTTTGTTCACCCGAATATATTGACTTAGATATATCATCATCGTGTTTGTATACACGTGTTTCTAATATATGTACATGTATATGTTTCGCGTGTATATGTTTATATATATATATGTGTGTGTATATATATATATATATATATATATAAATGTATGTATATATGTGTGTATATATATTATATATATATATATATATATATATGTATATGACCATGATGTAATGTAATATATTTATAGTATATGTTTATATATATATGTATATATATATATATATATATACATACACACATACATACATACATACATGCATGCATACATACATACATACATACATACATACATACATACATGCATACATACATGCATACATGCATGCATGCATACATACATACATACATACATACATACATACACATGCACACATAAATACATGCACACATATCCATACATATATGTGTGCAGGCATATGTACATGTACATGAATGTATGCATGCCCATGTCAGTGTGAAATGATCATATATAATATGTGTGTGTTTGTGTTTGTGTGTGTGTGTATGCTTAATGTCTGTATGTGTTTATGTATGCACATACAAATTCCTTATTTTATATGATTTCTGCATCCAATCACACACATACACGCAAAAGCACCAGATTGTTTATACCCAAGCATATACATACATACTACATTATACATTCACACACACACATTCTACACACGCTGTCACACAGTTAAACTAACTGTTATCTTACAACGACATTGACTGTATTTTTTACTAATCCTGACACAAGTTTGCTTTACATTTTTATTATATTTATTTTTGTAGTTTTTCTTTTTTTTTTACTTTCATCTTTTCCCCACTCTATATGCATTGAGATTGTATAGTCAGCATATATGAGCATCTGTTTGTATTTTAGTAATCTATTCATGCATATTTCAAATTGCATTTAAGGAAAGGAAAAAAAAAGAAAGACTTGTATATTTAATCCTTTGTCGTTTAGTTGTTTCGGTCGTTAGACTGCCGCCACCCTGCAGCACCCCCTTGAAGAATTTTGGTTGAGTGAATTGATCCCAGTAATTATTTTTTAAGGCCTGGAACTTACACTGTCAGTCTCTTTTTGCTGAGCTGCTAAATTACAGGGACATAAACACACCAGCACTGGTTGTCAAGCAACGGTGGGACAAACACACACTCACACTTAATGGTCTTCTTTTCAGTTTCCATCTACCAAATCTTCTCTCAAGGCTTTGGTCAGCCCAAGGGTATAGCAGAAGACACTTACCCAAGTGCCATGTAGTAGGACTGAGATTGGGACTGAACCTGGGACCATGTGGTATGGAAGCAAACTTTTTACCACACAGCCACAGTCTCTTTGACATCATCATCATCATCATCATCATCGTTTAACGTCCGCTTTCCATGCTAGCATGGGTTGGACGGTTCAACTGGGGTCTGGGAAGCCCGAAGGCTGCACCAGGTCAGTCAGATCTGGCAGTGTTTCTACAGCTGGATGCCCTTCCTAATGCCAACCACTCTGTGAGTGTAGTGGGTGTTTTTTACGTGCCACTGGCACAGAGGCCAAGCGAGGCTGGCCAGGCGAGGCTGGCATGGCCACGATCGGATGGTGTTTGTTACATGCCCACAGCACGGAGGCCAGTCGATGCGGCACTGGCTACGGCCACGTTCGGATGGTCTTCCTATGTGCCACCAGCACCGGTACCACAAAAATACAAATTCCATTGATGTTCATCGATTTTGATTTGGTTTGACAGACACCTTAAAATCTCAATTTTAATGCTGAGCTGTGCCTCTCCTCTTGTTTCCGCTGTCATTATTAAAGTGTCTTCAGTTTGCTGAATATGTAATTTTTTTCTATGGTTTTCTGAGGAAAGGCAACATGCAGATAGTCTTTTAGAGTCCCTCTGATTAGCTGAGGAAAGTTATCTTCAGGCTGAAGCGTTAGTCTGAGAATTTGCAACATAGATTCTGCTAAAGGGCCAGGTGGTGCTTTTAAACTGAGTAAGAAATTAAGGCAAATGTGCCACATAAAAAGCACTACTCACCTCACCTGTGCTTGTGTCCATGTAAAAAGCACTAAGTCCACTCTGCTGAGTGGTTGATGTTAGGAAGGCATTCAGCTGTAAAATCCCTGCCAAAACAGTCACAGAAGTCTCGTGCAGGCTTCAGCCTGGCCAGCTCTTGTGGTACTGTCCCACCCATGCTAGCGTGAAGATGGACATTAAATGATGATGATGATGATATCTTCTTTTTCTACTTGCTATAACTTATGCTTGTGTTGGCTATGCTTTTCAAAGCTAATAATATCTGAGAGTCATTGCTCTTGTAAGGAATTTCAGTAGCCATTAGGGTTTATATACCTATTCCACCCTTGATATTTTGTCATCATATTTCTGTTGAAATACACTATTATTGTTTCAATTGATTTTGATAATAATAAAGAATTTAGTATTTTATCATTATTAAACTGGTGTTTCGAACATAAACTAATAGTCTTATGATAGGTTTTAAATCAGTGGTTCCCAAACATTTTTGAGTTGCTTCCCCTTTGGCACTTGGGCCACATTCCTAATGCCCCACCCCCACCCCCACCACTTACCACCACAAACATAAACTAATTTCTGCTCAAATTCAAAATAACTGTATTTCACAAATAAAAACTTAATCTAGTTAACCCATTATTTTGTTTACTTTTACATCCATCGCCCCCTTTTGGCCACTCTGTTATTACCCCACTTTTCTTCAATGCTCCTCTGGATCTTTCCACCACCCCCAGGTGTGGTGGGAGCAAACAATACTGCCCACTTTAGGAACCACTGTTTTAAACTAACATAACTTTAAATCAGGAAGTTTGTATTACAGGACCGTGGAGACGCAATGGCCCAGTGGTTAGGGCAGCGGACTCGCGGTCATAGGATCGCGGTTTCGATTCCCAGACCGGGCGTTGTGAGTGTTTATTGAGCGAAAACACCTAAAGCTCCACGAGGCTCCTGCAGGGGATGGTGGTGATCCCTGCTGTACTCTTTCACCACAACTTTCTCTCACTCTTACTTCCTGTTTCTGTTGTACCTGTATTTCAAAGGGCCGGCCTTGTCACTCTCTGTGTCACGTTAAGAGTACACGTGTCTGTGGAGTGCTCAGCCACTTACACGTTAATTTCACGAGCAGGCTGTTCCGTTGATTCGGATCAACCGGAACCCTCATCGTCGTAACCGACGGAGTGCTTCCACATTACAGGACCAAGACAATCTTAGTTGGGTTGATAACAAAAGGGCAAATTGTCTGCAAATTTGTTTAGGAATTTTGGTCATTGTTTCTTGCTTGAAGAAGCTTGAGACATACCAATGCCAGTTGATTAATTCAAATGCAAGTACTTGCACAGTACTTTACTTTATCAAACCCCAAAAGGATGAAAGGCAAAATTTACCTCTCTGAGATTTGAACTCAGAATGTAAAGCATTTTGTTTGACTCTGTAATGTTTTTTTTACCAATCCACTATCTTTAATTAACTAATTAACACTTTGAATTAATGAACACTTCCCAAATGTTTGTCTACCACCCAACCATATACTTATTGTATGTTTTTCTCGTTTCTGCTATTACAGCATCTTTTTTTTCTTTCTCTAAAGTACAAACAACACTTTTTTTTTAAATTTCACCAACTAGCCTCTGAACCAACTGTATCTTTCCCCTGTCTTTTCTACTATTGATACTGCGATAGCCTTCATTACTGACCCATTAACACTATTTAGCTTGCCTTTGTCTCTTCTTTTACTACTATTACCACCTACTACATTGTATTCATTCTAAAATAACTCAGTCCAAACACTGGCCCAAACTTCAGTCTGTGGTCTTCTGACACTTTTATTGATTACAAGGGCCTTAGCACTTTTGGTTATAACCCACCTTCTAACACTTATTCTCCTTCTACCCCCATCTACCATTGATTATTTAGGTATCTGCTTCTGTAAACTCTTTTGTTGATACTAGACTGGACAGTGGAGAGAATATATGGCCAGACTGAAAGATTGCTTCCCCCCATACAATTTACTACTGCACATTTGAGTGTACAGTATGGTCCTCAGCTAGGTGGAGGCATGCTGTATTCTGGAACATAAGAGCTTAGTATCCTACCTAGTTATTTGATGGTGTATCTGCATGTCTGAGATCAACTCAGAGCTAACCTGAGGATTTGAAACAACAACAGCTAATACTAGAAAGATATCAGTTCCTTCTTCTAAGCTTAAAACTGTTTCACCATAAGATTTAGTAATGATGATGCTAGCACGGTCAAATTGCATCAATGTGTAATCTGCCTAACACCAGTTATAATGCTATCTATATCAGGTCAGTGATCTGACCTGCAAAGGTCTGTTACTAGTAATTGCATAAGCCAATACAACCTTTCTATACTTGTGTTGATGAGAACTAAACTGGTAACCCCTCCAAGCTTATTTGGTAGGCAGGGAATGATTTTTGTATAACTCTGTGGGATGAAAAACAAAATCTGTTAAAAAGTGATGTCTAACAGACCTGTGGAATTGCAGGAAACACAACACCCAGAATGAAGTAATAGCAATGCATGATGGACCTCACTTTGTATCACTGTAGACAAAGCAGTATTTGGTAAACCAACAAGGAAAGATCAAGTCTAGCTTAACTGAAAATATCCCTCTTATTTCTTTTTTCTTTATTGCCCACAAGGGGCTAAACATAGAGGTGACAAACAAGGACAGACAAAGGGATTAAGTCAATGACATCGATCCTAGTGCATAACCATTACTTAATTTATCGACCCCGAAAGAATGAAAGGCAAAGTCGACCTTGGTGGAATTTGAACTCAGAATGTGAAGACAGACAAAATACCACTAAGCATTTCGCCCAGCATGCTAACATTTCTTGTTTATTTATTGCCCACAAGGGGCTAAAGAGAGGGGACAAACAAGAACAGACAAACGAATTAATTCGATTATATTGACCCCAGTGCATAACTGGTACTTATTTAATCGACCCTGAAAGGTTGAAAGGCAAAGTTGACCTTGGTGGAATTTGAACTCTGAACGTGAAGACAGACGAAATACCGCTTAGCATTTCACCTAGCATGCTAACATTTCTGCCAGCTCGCAGCCTTGCAAATATCCCTCTCGCTTCACTGTTAGAGCCATGCAATTAAACTTACAAAAATGTTTTCAGGTTCCCACCACTTGATCAGCTGTGATTTCATGAAGGAATTCATCACAATAAACTGGTCAGACCTGTTGCAAATGTTCAGGTAGTTTGGATATCTGGAAAAGGTCATGTTTATGACTTTTTCTTTCATACAGGCTTCAGGGCTTAGCATATACAGGTGAAGTTCAACTCTGCTCATTTTAGTGCTGCACTTCAAAGATAAGACTAAGGTTACGTATATGTTAGCGATAGAAATGTTATTTGCTGATGATTGTGCCATTGTATTTTGTAATGCAGAAGTTATGCACAGTTTGATATACGCTTTGTCTGGTGCAACCACAAAGTGTGGTTTGAAAATGAACCTCAGAAGACTGAAATTGTTTATCACCCAAGTCCTATCTTTGACCAGGTGGCACCATTTGAGTTCATTCTTATCAAAGAGCAGTAAGTGGTAAAGGTAAGCTAAGCCACTTAACCTATCCAAACAATACATTCAATAATGCTGGTAGGCTCAGTAACAAACAAGGTCACCGATTGAACAAGGTCAGCTTTTCTATTTGGAAGGTTCAGAGAGTGACCAGAGAACAACAAGCATTTGTCATCAATCCAAATGAAGTACGACGTATTTAGCAATAGTATTAGCCAGATGACTATATGGAGTAAAAGGATAGTTAATGTACTGCAAACAGATAAAAACCTACACGTTTCTGTGATGAGATACCTGAGACAACTCATGAACATTAGTCACAAAGACAGTCGAGAATACTATCATCCCAGAGAAAACCATTTTTCCAAGCATGGAAGAGATATTGGTGCAATGAAAACTTTGCTGATTAAGCATGTCCAAAGAATGTAAGAAAATTGGTTGCCTAAATAAATACTCATCTCACAGTTATCTTGTAGTACAAGAAATTTAAATAGACACCAATAGATGTGTAAGATATAGCGAAATGTAACACAAAGAACTTGATAATTGCAGCTGGACCATAGCAGCTGAGGCTAGAAGAACAATTGACTACTCAGAACAATTGACTTCAGATGTTTGGACTCAAGCAATTTCATATTGTTACTCATCATTGCCTATCAATGGCACGGTCTGCCTACAAAACAAGAACTGTTTACTAAAAGGAATCTCGGCTCCTCCAGTCTTAACTCTTTTCACTACTGCTCCACTATTAGGCGATGGTGATGCTAGCAAGCTCAGACTTGCACATTTTTTTTTTGTACTCTTCCTGACACCAATCACACAATACAGAAATGGAAATAATACTTGTTTTTCCACTAGTGTTTCTCACACTTGAAAACAACAACTCTAACCTAACCCATTGACTGATTTTGAACTCGGTGCCCTTCACTTCAATAATCTCACTGCTTCGCTTCTTAACCACACTTCTTCTACCTCTTAAAAAACGGATTTAGTCAGTCAGTAATTTCATTCTGTTTTTTTTTTCTTCCGTGATTTTTATTTTTATTTTAACAACTAGTTTTAAGCATTTCAAAAGACTAAAAATTACTTAAGCTGTATGACGATGCTGTAAAAATAGAACTTGATTATAAACTGTGTTATAATGTACCAATCATGTAAAGTATAAACTAAAAGAGAATCAAACAAAAAAGAAAATGTGATTAAAAGAAAAAGAAAGGAAAAAGGCTTAATTAATTAATAGGGAGGGAAAAAAAAATCTTTAATTACCCAAGTAACTTAATTTCTGTCTAGTTCTCTAGTTTTATTTATAATGCTAATCTGGAGGTTTATGGAGAGAGAGAGACTGATTAGAGGTAGTTTTGTAGCTTGCTTTGCTCGAATGAATAACAAATTGATTAAACAATAATAACAACTACAACACTATCAGCAATAACAACACTTTTATCTACTGCTGTCAACAAAACTTTTTACCACTACTGCCAATAATAACACTAACACAAGCCAAGCCAAAACAATGAGGAAACTTTGATGCAGTATTTTAGCCGGTTCCTTGAAGTAGCCAAATCTTTTCAATCCTCTCTGGTCAATCTCTCATCAACTTCTTCAAGTATCACTTGAAAAGGAAAGTGAGAGTAGAGAGGCAAGTTTTGTCTAGCGAATGTTTCAAAAAAGATGGGTAAAGATGAGTAGCAAGGATGGCACGTATGAATGATGAAGCCACCTTGAGTTTGATCCTATGAAACCGGAAAAATTTAAAAACAGAGTTACTTGCAAATAAATGTGTTAACATGTGACATCATTGACTGAGGTTACCATGGTCTTTTCTGTAGGCTTTTCTTTCCACGGATAAACCTCATCTGTTTCCCCCTTTACACTTTATATCAGGACATTTCTGTGGTACACAATCTCCATTGATCGTCTTTTTCTCTCTATTTTTCTTTCTTTTCTCTTTCTCTTTCTCTCTTCTTTCCTCTTTACTATCCCTTTTGATCGAAAACCTACCCCTCCTTTTTTTTCTCCCCAGAAAGAAAAGCTCTACCTTGTAATATGACCGTAATCTGAATGCTAAAGAGTTAAAGTGATCTAAGTTAAAATCTTCCTTCAAAATTTTTGTTAATTTATGTTCCAAACACTAGATTCAACATGACAGCTATTTTACCAAATTCTTCATTATTTTCAAAATTTATTGAAAGAAATATGTATTTCAGCAGGAGTATGGTAACAAGAATTAAATTAGCGACCTCATGTCTTAATTTATGAGCTAAGAACTCTATGATAAAGATGGTTGACCCCAGCTTGAAGATTCTATGTGGTTATTTGAACTATTTGAAATAATGGTCAAAACTCCCTTTAATTCCACTCTCATTTTTTTTTGAAAACTATTTGAATTTATTTAGATGATTTGCAAGGTTCGGTCTTATTCTTGTAGGAATTATGTGGATAGCAGGTTACTACCTGTAACCTTAGGCATCCACAAGTTTTCAGCTATCTTTCAAGTGCTTAGAACCATCCTGATAATCCTAGCTGTCCCTAAGATACAAACTTTATTATTATTATTATATTATTATTATTATTATTATTATTATTATTATTATTATCATTATTATTATTACTATTACTATTATTATTATTATTATTATTATTGTTATTATTATTATTATTATTATTATTACGATGGCAGTAGGCTGGCTGAATTGTTAGCCTGCCAAAGAAAATACTTAGCAACATTTCTTCTGACTTAACATTCAGGGTTCAAATTCTGCCGAGGTCAACTTTGCCTTTCATCTTTTTGGGGTCAATAAAATAAGTACCATTTCAGCCCTGGAGTCAATGTTATCAACTAGTCCCCACCACAAAAAAAAAAAAAAAAAATTTCAGGCCTTGTGTTTATAGTAGAAAGGATTGTTGTTGTTGTTATTTTGCTTTATTTGTTGTCTGGATATCAATGATTGTGGAATTGATCTGAGGTAATAGCCAATCAATAAGGATACTTATAAATAGTTATTTGAACTGTTCAATATAATAGCCAAAATCTACTGCAATGAACTCTTTGACCATCTTTGAAATTTTGTGTGTGTGTATGATGATGATGGTGGTGATGGTTGTGGCAGTGGTGGTGGATGTATTTTAACTGAAAAAAATTTGGTGGTCAGTATGTCTACAATTCAGATGATCAGAAACAAATAGAATTAGGCTTAGCTGATGATCAAGTTAGACCAACATACTGGTATCTTTTGTTTATTATTTTTTTATGCTTGATGCTTAACTTGACTGATATGGTAATAAATTTTAATTGATTTAAAATTACATATTTATCTCCCCTAACTTTCTTGACCAGAATTAATCTGGATTTGTAGGGGTTTTTTTTTGCTTGTTCTTTTTTTTTTGTCTTTTCTTTCCTGAATATAGGTGTAATAATAATTAATCTTTTTGGCTTGGTTCGCATTAAGTTAACACATTCTAATTTAAATCAACAATGGTCTAATTATATTAGCACCAATTTTCCCTCTTATTTTGGGTAGCCAACATGCACAGAAATCTTATTTTGTGCAAATTTACTATTCTATGACAAAGTACATGTGCACTGAATACATAAGTATAATTAGTAATTACTGAATGTGTAATACGTAATAATTATTAATTAGTACCTGATTTTAGGTAACTAGCTTTTTGTGTGCACATTAATTTCCTGTGCGCATATTCATTTCTTTTATGTACTGGTTGCAAAATGTGTATGTGTCTGTATGCACAGTTCATAGGTAAAAACAGTTAGCACCAACTTAACTATTTGTTTTTTGTCCAGAAAGCATCCCTGTGCAAAGCTTCTCCTCCAGTTTTTCTGTTATTAATAGTAGAAAGGTGGTGGATAGGCAGAACCATTAGAAAGTTGGACTAAATGTTATGGTATTATCTGTTCTGACTCTTTACACCCTGAGTTGAAAGCCCATCAAGCTCAGCTTAGCCTTTCTGGAGTTGACTTGATAAAACAAAACTGTCATTCTAAAACAGGGGTTGCCAAACTTTTTCAACCATCAACCTCCCTTTAGCCATTTCTCCTTCCGTATCGACCCCCTCTAGCCATTCCCCATTCTGCATCAACCACCCTCCTCATTTAAAGTATCTTAATACCCTACCCTACGTACCATATCTTAAATGCATACTGGGTACTGATGCTGGCAATTAAAATGTTAGCTAAAATATACATGTGCGACAAATTAAGAAATTCTATTGAAGATGACACACTTTTTACATTTAAAACTTTACTCTTTACTCTCTCTTTTACTTGTTTCAGTCATTTGGCTGGAGCACCACCTTTAGTCGAGCAAATCGACCCCAGAACTTATTCTTTGTAAGCCTAGTACTTATTCTATCGGTATCTTTTGCTGAACCACTAAGTTATGGGGACATAAACACACCCAGCATCGGTTGTCAAGTGATGTTGGTGGGGGGAGGGACAAACACAGACGCACAAACATATACACACACGTACATGTATATATATACATATATATACAATGGGTTTCTTTCAGTTTACGTCTACCAAATCCACTCACAAGGCTTTGGTTGGCCCGAGGCTATAGTAGAAGACACTTTCCCAAGGTGCCATGCAGTGGGACTGAACCCCCAACCATGTGATTGGTAAGCAAGCTACTTACCACACAGCCACTCCTATGCCTATATACAAGTATACATTATTAAACTTTAAATTTTTATGAAATTGTTTTCACGGTTAGAAAATGTGAAAAACACATCATATTGCTGGAATATCTTTTACTGAAATTGACAACATCATTGTGAGGGATGGTCATGTCGCTAACTAAGTATTTGAAGCAGTTCATCTGAGTGAGATGGTCTTTTGTACATCGACCCCCATTCGACCCTTTGGATATTACTGACCCCTGTAATTCTTCACCATCCCCTAGGGAGGGACCCTCAGACCCCCTTTGGTGACCCCTGGTCTAAAACTAGCATTTATAGTATCAACTAACCCCATTTCTCAAAAATTGCTGGCCTTGTGACTAAATCAGAAACAATAGGTGAAGAGCTGCCTACTAGCAAAATTGTTGGGAGGTGGATGTGCATGGCAAGCATGGTCTGAGTAAACAGGCCTACTCTGATTTTGTGCCCTTCCAAATGAGAGGGACAAATAGGAAAGGATTCTTGCTTTAGTGTTCAAGGCGACCATGGTTTTTGTGGGGTTTCCATGAATAGCCTTTGGAAGTCCTCCTCACCTTTGGGAAATTTTTGCGTTTTGAGTTTTTTGGGGGTTTTTTTTGTTATATCTCTACATGTTTTGCGTGTAACTCCACTCTATCATCTTGGACTATCTGCAACCTCTTTGTCTGCCCTTTATGGCAGTGAGCTGGGAAAGTTGCTGGAGCATCATCAACATGCCTTGTAATATTTCAGCTCTCTAATCTGTGCACTTCATTCAAAGTTCACCAAGGTTAGATTTACCTTTCATCCTTTATGGGGTTGATAACATAATGCATCAGTTAAGTACTAGGGTCAATATAATCAACAACATCTTCCTCCTATACCTGCTGGCAAATAGAAACACAGGGGGATGTGCTGGACAAAATGTTGTGAGGCATTTTGTCTGTCTTTAAATTCTAAGTTCAAACTTCACCAAAGTCACCTTTGCCTTTCATCATTGTGGGGGTTGATAAAATAGGTAGCAGTCAATCACTATTATCATATACACTTTATGTAGTTGTTTGATCAGCTAGAAATAGCAGACGAATATGTCTCCGATCATATTCTTTAAAAAAATGAAGAAAGAAGGATATTTTAGATAATGTAGCCTAATTATAAATGGTCTGAAAAGACATGATGGTCATGGCTGGAATGCCTTTGAGCAGAGGTTAGAACCATTGCTGACCTGGGGTTAAGCAGTAATAAAACTATGATGACCATAGCTCTCACATTTATGGCCACAACTACATGTATCACCATGACCACTATCACAATTACGACCACCACCACCACCACCAATACCACTATCATCTCTTCACCACCACTATCACCACAACGGATACCTTATCACCACTGCCACTTTCACGACCAACACTACCACCACCACCACAATCAGCACAACTAACACCACTATCACCTCTTCACCACCACTATCACCACAGGACACCTTGTCACCACTATCACCACAACCAATACAACAATAATCCACACCATTATCAGCAAATCACTATCAACTACATCACCACCACCACCACCACCACCACCACTGTTCTCAACACTTCTACTTCTACCAACACCACTACCACTGATACTACTACCACCACCACCACCACAGTGACATTAACAACAATCTATATTATTCATTGTTCTCTAATTTAATTAATATCTTGCAGTACTTCAAATACCAAACAAGCAATAGTGCTATTGTTGTTGTTGTGGTGGTGGTTGTAGTGGGGATGGTGGTGGTGGTAATGGTGGTGGTGGTGGTGGTGGTGGTTGTATTGATGATGGGGTGGTGATGATGGGTGATAGTGGTGGTGATGGTGGTATTGACGATGGGGTGGTGGTAGTGGTGGTAATGATGATGGGGTGGTAATGATGGTTGTGGTGGTGGTGGTAGTGGTGGTGGTGGTGATTGCGGTGGTGGTGGTTGCTTCCTGACTTCTCAGGATGTAGCTGGCTCTGCTGCTGCTGCTACTGCTGTTACTACTACTACTACTACTACTACTACTACTACTACTACTACTACTACTACTACTACTACTACTACTACCACCACTACTACTACTACTACTGTAAGCTGGCAAACAAGGTGCAAATGATATACAAACTTCACAGTTGATAGTTGTTACAAAGCCTTGTAATCTTATTTGTAGCATCTAATCAGATTGCCACACTTTAATGAATGTTAATTGATTTCCTGTTGTATGTTAATTTTATTTGGGCCAATATAGCCACTTAATGGTAGTGTTTGTTGTTGTTTGTGTAATAAGGGAGGGTAAGATGAAAACATTACAGGAGTGGCCGACTCAATAGGGTGGAGCCGAATAGTCAGGCAGATATAAGTGAAATAAAGACTAGCAAGGGAATAAATTGACTGTGTTTGTGTGTGTATATATGTATATATATATATATATATATATATATGGCTCTGTTTGTGTTTTGATATGTGTGCTCATATATCACCATCATCATCGTCATTTAGCGTCCGCTTTCCATGCTAGCATGGGTTGGACGGTTCAACTGGGGTCCAGGAAGCCAGAAGGCTGCATCAGGCCCAGTCTGATCTGGCAGTGTTTCTACGGCTGGATGCCCTTCCTAACGCCAAACACTCCGAGAGTGTAGTGGGTGATTTTTACGTGGTATATATATATAGGTATCATTATCTTCGTTTTACGTCCGCTTTCCATGCTAGCATGGGTTAGACAATTTGACTGAGGACTGGTGAACCCAGATGGCTTCACCAGGCTCCAATCTTGATCTGGCAGAGTTTCTACAGCACCTAACTGGCTTCTGTGCCAGTGACACATAAAAAGCACCATTCGAGCGTGATCGTTACCAGTGTCGCCTTACTAACACTTGTGCCAGTGGCACATGAAAAAACATTCGAGTGAGGTCGTTGCCAATGCCACTGGACTGGCTCCCATGCAGGTGGCACGTAAAAAACACCATTTGAGTGTGACCGTTGCCAGTACTGCCTGACTGGCCCTCGTGCTGGTGGCACGTAAAAGCACCCACTACACTCTTGGAGTGGTTGGCGTAGGAAGGGCATCCAGCTGTAGAAACTCAGCCAGATCAAGACTGGAGCCTGGTACAGCCATCTGGTTCGCCAGTCCTCAGTAAAAATCGTCCAACCCATGCTAGCATGGAAAGCAGACGATAAACGATGATGATGATGATGATGATGATGTAGGTATGTCATTATTCAGTTTATTTCAAGATTTCTTCCCAATAGAGAAAGAACCAGTTTCTAAACTAGATCCAAGGCTCCTTCATTGGAATTTCAACATCAACAACAGTGTATTTTGTTTGTTTGTATGTATGTATGTATGTATATAGGTAGGTGTGTATGTATCATTCTGAGTATATGTAGATATATGTGTTAATGTATATGTATATATATGCGTCAAGCCTAATTGTGTTTATCTGCATCACTGCCTATATATACATGCACACATACATGCACACATGCATAGCTGCAAGCCTGTCTGTGTTGTTAAGTAGTTCACTTTGCAATGATGTGGTTTCTGGTTCAGTCTCTCTATTTGGCACCTTGTGCAAGTGTCTTTTACTATAGCCCCAGGCAAGCCAATGCTTGTGATTGAAATTGGCAGCTGGAAACTGTATGGAAGCTTATCACACATGCACACACACACACGTGCACATGTATCATCATCATTTAACATCTGTCTTTCCATGGTGGCATGAGTTGGACTGTTTGACCGGAACTAGCAAGTCAGAAGGCTGCACCAAGCTCCTCTGCCTGCTTTGGTATGATGTCTATGGCTGGATGCCATTCCTAACACCAACCATGTTACAGAGAGTATATATTTATAAAATACTCTGTGGTAAAGGAGCCAACTTCTCAACCACATGGTTTCAGCCTAGTACTTATTCTATTATTCTCTTTTGCCAAACCGCTAAGTTATGTGGATGTAAACATACCAGCATCGATTGTCAAGCGATGTTGGGGAGACAAACATAGACACACACATACAAACATATATATATATATATATATATATACATATATACGACACACTTCTTTTCAGTTTCTGTCTACTAAATTCACTCACAAGGCTTTGGTCAGCCCAAGACTATAACAGAAGACACTTGCCCAAGGTGCCACGTAGTGGGACTGAACCCGGAACCATGTGGTGCGTAAGCAAGCTACTTACCACACAGCCACTCTTACGCCTATATCTTCACATTCTGAGCTCAAATCCCACCAAGGTCAACTTTACCTTCCATCCTATCAGGGTTGATAAATACAACATACCAGCCAAACAAACAATCGATTTAATTGACTGGTTTCCTGCCTCCTCAACCACCAAATTTTAGATTTTGTGTCTATCTTGTAAACAAATGTTAAGTGCTGGGGGTTCATCTGGTTCTTTACATTCTGAATTGAAATAACATTGAGGTTAACTTTGCTTTCCATTTCTTTCAGAATCAATAAAATAAAATACCAATCAAGTATTGTAATTGACCTACTCTTTTCCTCTAAAACAACTGGCTTTGAGCCAAAATTTGAAACAATGGCAGCGAGCTAGTAGATTCATTAGCATGTTGGACAAAATGCTTAGCCAATTTCTTTTGAACCCTTTGCCTTCTGATTTCAAATACTGCCAAGGTCAGCTTTGCTTTTCATCTTTTCTGGGTCAGTGAAATTAAGTAACAGCCAAGTACTGGTGTTAATGTAATCGTTTTGCCCCTCCTCTCAAAACTGCTGGCCTTGTGTGCCAAAACTAGAAAGAATTATTGTTTAAGGCAGTCAGCACTGGTGCCATATAAGATCTACGATGTGCACTCTGTTAAGTGGTTGGCATTAGGAAAGACGTTCAACTGTAGAAACGATGCCAAATAGACCTTGTTGGTGCTGGTGTGGTGCTGGTGCCATGTAAAAAGCATCTACTCTACTCTGTAAAGTTTGCTTTAGGAAGGGCATCCAGCTGTGAAAAACCATGCCAAGACAGACCTCGCCACTGCTGGTATCATGTTAAAACCGCCTTGTCCACCTTGTAAAGTGGGGTTGGCATTAGGAAGGGCATCCAGCTGTGAAAAACCATGCCAAGACAGACCTCGTCACTGCTGGTATCATGTTAAAACCACCTAGTCCACCCTGTAAAGTGGTTGGCACTAGGAAGGGCATCCAGCTGTGAAAACCATGCCAAGACAGACAGTGGAGCTTGGTGCAAGTTTTCTGGCTTGCCACTTCTCGTCAAACCATCCAGCATAGAAGACATGTTAAATGATGGGTGGTGGTGGTGGTGGTGGTGATGATGATGATGATGTGGTAAGCTAGCAAAATGGCTAAATCGTTAGCAGCTTGAACAAAATGCCTAGTTATGTTTCCCCTAATTCTTTATACATTCTGAGATTCTGAGTTCAATTACCACTGAGATCGACTTTGCCTTTTCGTCTTTCAAGTAGGGCAGGGGGACGATGAAATAAGATGAAATAAGTACCAGTCGAGCACTGGATCCATGTAATTGACTAAATACTCCCCCCCAACCCCAACCCCACCCCCAAACTTCAGGCCTTGTGCCTATCTGGAGTAGAAAGGATTATTATCGTTAGGTTGAATGATGTGGTGATGATAATGATGACAGATAAAGTGGTGTTTCCTTTCTTTCCAGTTGCATATTTATATGTTACTATTGTTAATTACAGGAGATTATCTCTCCCTCCCTCCCTCCCCTCTCCCCCCCGTCTTTCTCCATTTGTTTTTGCTAGCCACCACCACCAGCACCACCACCACCACTGCCACCACTCACTCAGATCTCCCTCCTAGGAGTATTGTCAGTCCCATGTGTAATCTCTGCTTGTTAAGTCAGCTGTTGAAATTTGGGATTAATTGTTTAAAGTGATACACGCTGCAGGATTAAATACTTACCATCATCATCATCATCATCGTCGTCGTCATCGTCATCATCAGCCCGCAGCCAGTGTCCCCCGAAACCTCCACCTCCACCTACCGGCATCTCCAGCATCACCACTGCTGTCGCCATCGGTTTGACCGTGTGCAATTAATTTGGAATCTCTCAAGTTATTCCTTCAAATTTTATTCATCGTTAGCAGATTAAGCTTGGGAATGTTAGCGATTTATTTATCTCTCCCTCTCTCTCTATATCTCTCTCTCTCTCTCTCTCTCTCATGTATGTGTGTGCACACACATATTTATACACACTTATGCATGTCTATACATACTCATACACACACATACACAGAACAGAGATACTCATACAAAAGGAAAGCCAAAAATAGTGGCATGATGATCCAAATGCTTATTATTTTGTTTATCTCTTTATATATCTATTTGTCTGTTTGTCTGTACATATATGAGTGTGTGTGTGTGTGTGTGTATGTATATATATATATTCACTTTTACTCTTTTACTTGTTTCAGTCATTTGACTGCGGCCATGCTGGAGCACCGCCTTTAGTCGAGCAAATCGACCCCATGACTTATTCTTTGTAAGCTCAGTACTTATTCTATCAGTCTCTTTTGCCGAACCGCTAAGTTACGGGGACGTAAACACACCAGCATCAGTTGTTAAGCGATGTTGGGGGTACAAACACAAACACACACACACACACATATATATATATATATATATATGTAGGCGGCGAGCTGGCAGAGACGTTAGCATGCCGGAAGAAGTGCTTCGCGGTATTTCGCCCGTCGCTACGTTCTGAGTTCAAATTCCGCCGAGGTCAACTTTGCCTTTCATCCTTTCGGGGTCGATAAATTAAGTACCAGTTACGCACTGGGGCCGATGTAATCGACTTAATCCGTTTGTCTGTCCTTGTTTGTCCCCTCTATGTTTAGCCCCTTGTGGGTAGTAAAGAAACATATATATATACATATATACGATGGGCTTCTTTCAGTTTCCGTCTACCAAATCCACTCACAAAGCTTTGGTCAGCTCGAGGCTATAGTAGAAGACACTTGCCCAAGTTTCCACACAGTTGGATTGAACCCGGAACCATGTGGTTGGTAAGCAAGCTACTTACCACACAGTCACTCCTACGCCTATATATATATGTATATCATCATCATTGTTTAACAACTGCCTTTCATGCTGGTATGGTTTGGACAGTTAGACGGGAGCTGGCCAGGCAGGAGACTGCACCAGACTTCTGTACCTGTTTTGGCATGGCTTTTATGGCTGGATGCCCTTCCTAACACCAATCACTCAGCAGAGGGGACTTAGTGCTTTTTACATGGCACAAGCACAGGCAAGGTCAGCTTTGGCATGATTTTTTACAGCTAGATGCCCTTCAAAACATCAACCACTTTAGAGTGAGGACTTTTTATGTGGCACCAACACTGGTAGGGTCACCAAGTAACTTGCAAGACAAAGATCATATATATATATATATACGATGGTTGTCCACT
>NC_043013.1:7220388-7245388 GCF_006345805.1 Octopus sinensis
TGGGACTGAACCCAGAACAATGTGGTTCGTAAGTAAGCTACTTACTACATGGCCACTCCTGTTAGTTCTATCAGCATTGGCCCAGGGCTATACAACAACAACAACATCATTAAATGTCAGCACAAGACAGTACATAAAGATTTCTAACATTAAAAATAATATCTTACATTGATACAAGGCTTTGTGTTTCAGGGGTAAGGGCAAGGTACATGTAGTTGATTAGATCGGCCACCCTCCACCACTAACTCAGGCATCTATATTTATTTAATTTAGATCACAATTAGTGCACAATAGCTTCAGTAGTTATAAGGCTTTTAGCTCACCAATTACTAGAGTTTACTGCATTTCTGACAACAGTGAGAAAGACAAGGGAGTGTCTGTGTAACTTTGGTGCAGAATAAATAGCAAACGGGATTTTGTTTGACAAGCACTGGTTTGTCAGTTTTCTTCTGCCTGTTGTTTACATTCTTTGCTAAGAAACATTGGCAAATGATACATATGTATATATATAGGTGTGTGTGTAATGTATATATCATCATCATCATCATCATCATCATCGTTTAACGTCCGTTCTCCATGCTAGCATGGGTTGGACGGTTCGACCAGGGATCTGGGAAGCCAGAAGGCTGCACCAGGCTCCGGTCTTATCTGGCAAAGTTTCTACAGCTGGATGCCCTTCCTAACGCCAACCACTCTGAGAGTGTAGTGGGTGCTTTTTACGTGGCACCTGCACTGGTGCCAGGCGAGGCTGGCATCGGCCACGGTCGGATTGGTGCATTTTACGTGCCACCTGCACGGAAGCCAGTCGAGGCAGCACTGGCTTCGGCCACGATTCGGATGGTGCTTTTTACGTGCCACCGACACATATGTATATATTTAAATTCTGGGTGCAGCTATGACTGTGTGGCTGAGAAGCTTGCATCCCAAGCATTTGGTTCCAGTTTCAGTCCTGCTGTGTAGCACCTTGGGCCAGGGTCTTCTTCTACTATTACCCTGAGCCAACCAAAACCTGGTGAGTGGTTTTAATACATATATATGTATGTATGAATTATATATATATATATATATATATATATTATATATATATATATATATATAGATGTATGTATATATAAATATATTTGTATGTATATACATATGCATGTATGTATGTATGTATATACATATATGTATGTTTGTATGTATGTATGTATGTATATATAGGCCTCACCAGCCACCTCCGGTCTCATAGCAGCAATTCCACCAAATGATGTCAATGGTCATCTTCAAACCCGAAGGACGAACTTTATGTATGTATGTATGTAAGCATCCATGCATATGCGTTTGTGTGTTTAAGAATTGTTGTCTCTTTGTCTAACTTGTGCAAGCATGGAAAAACAAATGTTGAAATGATGATGAAGATGATGATGATGATGATGATGATGATGACTTAATCAGAGTAGGAAGAGCAACACTTGCAACTTTTTCACAGTGTCTCTGTGATTAGAGGAAGGAAAAACCAGAAAACCCACTCTAAAAGCTTGCAGCTGAGTGGAGCCTGCAAAAAAAGCACCTGTGAGCTAAGTGGTCATATTAAACCAGGTGACAGATTAAGTCAACTCTCAGCTAAGCCCACCCCAAATACATGGTCTTTAGACATTAATCTAATTACTTTCTGATTACCCAACACTGTTAGGTTGTCATCGTGAGGGCGCGTGGCTTAGTGGTTAGGGCATTCGGCTCATGATCGTAAGGTTGTGAGTTCGATTCCCGGCGACGCGTTGTGTCCTTGAGCAAGACACTTTATTTCACGTTGCTCCAGTCCACTCAGCTGGCAAAAATGAGTTGTACTTGTATTTCAAAGGGTCAGCCTTGTCACTCTCTGTGTCACGCTGATTATCCCCGAGAACTACGTTAAGGGTACACGTGTCTGTGGAATGCTCAGCCATTTGCACGTTAATTTCACGAACAGGCTGTTCCGTTGATCGTATCAGCTGGGACCCTCGTCGTCGTAACCGGCGGAGTCTTAAGAGGTTGTCATCTGACAGACAGACTGGTTGCATGAAGTAAGTGGCAGAGGTGGTGAAGCTTATGGTGATAGAGATGGTTATTGTATTGGTAGTGGTGGTGGAAATGTTGAAGTGTTAAAAGTTAACAGTGGCTGGATTTTTGAAATCCATTGCTCAAGTAGGCACGGGAGTGGCTGTGTGGTAAGTAGCTTGCTAACCAACCACATGGTTCTGGGTTCAGTCCCACTGTGTGGCATCTTGGGCAAGTGTCTTCTGCTATAGCCTCGGGCCGACCAAAGCCTTGTGAGTGGATTTGGTAGACGGAAAGAAGCCTGTCGTATATATGTATATATATATATGTGTGTGTGTGTTTGTGTGTCTGTGTTTGTCCCCCTAGCATTGCTTGACAACTGATGCTGGTGTGTTTACGTCCCCGTCACTTAGCGGTTCGGCAAAAGAGACTGATAGAATAAGTACTGGGCTTACAAAGAATAAGTCCTGGGGTCGATTTGCTCGACTAAAGGCGATGCTCCAGCATGGCCGCAGTCAAATGACTGAAACAAGCAAAAGAGTAAAAGAGTAAAGAGTAAGTTCTCAGAGCTGTCGGTCAAATATGAAGGTTGGTAGTGAGGTAAAAATACACCTACGCTGGTGCCATGTAAAAAGCACCCGTGCTGGTGCCATATTAGAAGCACTTGTGTTTGCACCCCATGAAAAGCACCCAGTACACTCTTTAATATGCTTGGTGTTAGGAAGGGCCTCCAGCCATAAAAACCATGTCAAAACAGACAGTGAAGTCTGGTGCAGGTTTCTGGGTTGCCAGCTCCTGTCAAACCATCTAACCAATGCCAACATGGAAAACAGACATTAGCCCTTGAAAATTCAGATTACTCTGTTAAATTTAATACTTTTTAATTCACATAGGCACAGGCGTGGCTGTGTGGTAAGAAGTTTGCTTCCCAACCACATGATTCTGGGTTCAGTCCTTCAGTCCCACTGTGTGACACCTTCAACTATAACTTCAGGCTGACCAAAGCCTTTTGAGTGGATTTGGTAGATGGAAACTGAAAGAAGCCTGGTGAGTTTGAACATAAAACTGGTAGAATATTCTTTTCTACTCTAGGCACAAGGCCTGAAATTTGGGGGGAGGGGGCCAGCTGATTAGATCGACCTCAGTACGCCACTGGTATTTAATTTATATATATATCATCAGCATTATTGTTTAATGTCCACCTGCCATACTGGCATGGTATATATCTATGTGTGTGCGTCTTTGTGTCTGTGTTTGTCCCCTCATCACTACCTGACCACTGGTGTTGGTGTATTTACGTCGCTGTTACCTAGTGATTCAGCAAAAGAGACTGATAGAATAAGTACTAGGCTTTAAAAGAAATAAGTCCTAGGGTCAATTTGTTCAACTAAAACCCTTCAAGGTGGTGCTCCAGCATGGCCACGGTCAAATGACTGAAACAAGTAAAAGAATAAAAGAATAGTTTTGACTTAATCATTTAGTATCTTGCAACTTTGAGATTTCAGTGAGGTGGTTGTATAATTTTAGAATGGCATTGTAGGATAGGTACAAGAGGCCAGATCTGGTGAGTTTGAACATAAAACTGGTAGAATATTCTTTTCTACTCTAGGCACAAGGCCTGAAATTTTGGGGAACAGGGCCAGCTGATTAGATTGACCCCAGTACAAAACTGGTACTTAATTTATCAAAAAGAATGAAAGGCAAAGTTGACCATAGCGGAATTTGAACTCAGAACATAAAAACAGATGAAATACCATTAAGCATTTCACTCAGTGTGCTAATATTTCTTATTTCTTTATTGCCCACAAGGGGCTAAACACAGAGGGGAGAAATAAGGACAGACAAAGGGATTAAGTCAATTACATCGACCCCAGTGCGTAACTGGTACTTAATTTATTGACCCCCAAAAGGCAAAGTCTACCTCGGCGGATTTTGAACTCAGAACATAACGGCAGACAAAATACCGCTAAGCATTTCACCCGGCGTGCTAACGTTTCTGCCAGCTTGCTGCCTTAAAAGTGGTAGAATATGCAGGTCAGATATGGCTGGTTTAAATGCTAAACGGTTAAGTGATGATAATGATGATGTAGAAAAAAAAAGAGTAACTGTTTCTGACTTGTAAAAATATCTTTATCTACTGATTGACACATGGTATGAGAAGACTTGAGATGATTAATGTTTCACTAACAAGGTCCAAGAACATTATTTGCATTATTTACATCTGACGGATATTTGTCCTCATATTGTTTGTTGTTAACACAGCGTTTCGGCTGATATACCCTCCAGCCGAAATGTTGTGTCAACGACAAACAAGATGAGGACAAATATCCATCAAATGTAAATAATGTACATAATTCCTATCTCATAAAGGTCCAAGAAGTCATACTGGGTTACATTATACTGTGTTCCTGTTCTTTAAGAAAGTAAGGAGTTATCTGGCTCTGATTTCACTCTGATTTCAAATCCTGCCAATAGAATAAAGTTCAAATTTAAAAAATATGCACTAAGGTTGATTTCTTCAAGCAAAACCCCTTCATGACAGTGCCCCAGCATGGCCACAGTTCAATGACTGAAACAAGTAAAAGATAAAAGATAAAAGATGACTTAATATATTCTTTTATTCTTTTACTTGTTTAAGTCATGCTGGAGCACCACCGTAAAGGTTTTTAGTCTAATACTTATTTTATCGTTCCCTTTTACTGAACTGCTTAGTTATGGGGACATAAACATACTACCATTGGTTGTCAAGCGATGGTGGACACACACACACACACAAACAAATACATATACCACATGGTTCCAGGTTCAGTCCCACTGCATGGCACCTTGGGCAAGTGTTTTCTTTATAGCCTTGGTCTGACAAAAGCCTTGTGAGTGGATTTTGTAGACGGATACTGAAAGGCGCCCATCCATGCCAGCATGGACAACAGATGTTAAATGATGATGATGATGATGATGATGACGTGTATGTGTGTGTATGACGGACTTCTTTCCATTCCTGTACACCAAATACAGTCACAAGGTTTTGGTTGACCCAAGGCTATAGAAGAGGACACTTGCCCAAGATGTCAGACAGTGGGACCATGTGGTTGGGAAGCAAGCTTCTTATTTCTTTATTGCTCTCAAGGAGCTAAACATAGAGGGGACAAACAAGGACAGGCAAATGGATTAAGTCGATTACATCAACCTCAGTGCACAACTGGTACTTAATTTATCGACCCCGAAAGGATGAAAGGCAAAGTCGATCTCAATCGAATTTGAACTCAGAAAGCAAGTTTCTCAGAACTCAGAAAGCAAGTTTCTCAGAACTCAGAAAGCAAGCAGGAAGCGAGCTTCTTACCACACAGCCATGCCTGTGCCTAATATATTGATATAAATGAAACTGAGTGATGTCAACTTTGCCACACATCCTTTTAGGGTTGACAAAGAACCTATCCTATACTGGGAGGAATTCTTCTCTTTCATACACACTTTCTTTCTGTCTGTCTGTCTATCTGTTTCTGTGACTGATTCTTGAAGAAATCAGTTGTAGCCAGATCGAGATAGTAATAGGCTCTGATGGCTTTGAAAAATTTCTGGTTTGGTTGTTGATCCACTACATAGAGTCTCAAGTAATGGCTCTTGTCTGGGTGTGTTACGTGAGATGGTATGTGACTGTCCGAGCATGATGTATAGTACACAGTGTGGCTGTCTGGGTCTGTATATAAGATGAATCGTGGCAATTTGGCCATATTATGTAATACACAGTAAATGAATAAGGGCAATGTCCTATTTTGACACCCGTTTTGTCTGTTTTAATATTACCAAAAATTTCAGTAGTTCAGCAGTAATTTCAGAATGACAACATACAGGGTTACTAATTATAGTTCTCAATTGCCAGCTCAACAGAACAATATGTAACTTTATACTCTTTGTCATGCTACATCAAACACTTATCGAATTTCCTATTTTGGGCTTCAAAAAAAAAAAAAAATAATCATACCAACCTTGATCAAATGAATAACAAAACCACGAAAATTCATTCATTTTTAATGACTGATTACAGAGATTAGTATCTGACTGGGATTAGATTACTGACCTGTAAGCTCAAATTCTATGTCTTACATTACTTTCTAGGTGTTAGGCCAGTGACATCATTGTTTCGTTTGTATCAGTATGTATTAAATATATATATCAGTTATCATATATCTTCTACTCGTTTTGGTCACTGGACTGTGGCCATGCTGGGGCACTACCGTGAAGGCTTTAGTCAAAGAAATCAACCCTAGTACTTACTATATAAATTTGGTATTTATTTTATTGGACTCTTTTTCCAAACTGCTAAGTTCAGAGGTGTAAACAAACCAACAAGTGGTGAGGAGAACCTCAACCATATGGTTCCAGGTTCAGTCCCACTGCATGGCACCTTGGGCAAGTGTTTTCTTCTATAGGCTTGGTCTGACAAAAGCCTTGTGACTTGATTTTGTAGATGGATACTGAAAAAGCCCATCCATGCCAGCATAGACAACCGATGTTAAATGATGATGATGATGATGACATATAATATGTGTGTGTGTCTTTCTGTCTGTGTTTGTCCCACCACCATTTGACAACCAGTGTTGGTGTGTTTACATCCCTGTAACTTAGCAGTTCAGCAAAAGTGACTGATAGAATACGTACCAGGCTTAAAAAAAAAGTATTGGGGTTGATTCATTTGACTAAAACCCTTTAAGTCAGTGCTCCAACATGGTTGCAGTCTAATGGCTGAAACAAGTAAAAGATACACACACACACACACGTGACTGGTTTCCACTTATTTTTCATCCATCAGATTCACTCACTAGTCATTAGTCAGTCTGGGGCTGTAGTAGAAGTCACTTGTCCAAGGTGTTGTGTGGTGGGACTGAACCCCAAACTAGATAATTACAAAATGAGCTTCTTAACCACGCAGCCATGCCTGCTAAGCCCCATGTTGTTGCTACAGTAATTTAACCCTACTTAATTAGTCTTGACGAAACAAATGTATAGCCTAGAAGATCTTGTGCTCTAATTATGTATTCTGACACAGTGTTGCTAATAAGGTGGCCAATTAGTAGAGTTATTAGTGCATCAGATAAATTGCTTTGTGGTAATTCTTATGGCTCTCTACATTCTGAGTTAAAATTTTATCAAGGTCAACTTCACTCTTTACTCTTTTACTCTTTTACTTGTTTCAGTCATTTAACTGCGGCCATGCTGGAGCACCGCCTTTAGTCGAGCAAATCGACCCTGGGACTTATTCTTTGTAAGCCCAGTACTTATTCTATCGGTCTCTTTTGCCGAACCGCTAAGTGACGGGGACGTAAACACACTAGCATCGGTTGTTAAGCAATGCTAGGGGCACAAACACAGACATACAAACACACACATTTATATATATATATACATATATACAACAGGCTTCTTTCAGTTTCTGTCTACCAAATCCACTCACAAGGCATTGGTCAGCCCGGGGCTATAGCAGAAGACACTTGCCCAAGATGCCACGCAGTGGGATTGAACCCAGAACCATGTGGTTGGTTAGCAAGCTACTTACCACACAGCCACTCGTTACTCATCCTTTAAGAGTTGATAGACAAAGCGCCAGTTATATACTGGGGTAAATTCTCCTCTTTCATACACTCTTTCTTTCAGTCTATCTGTCTGTCTGTCTGTCTGTATTTATGGAAGAAATTAGTGGTGGCCAGATCTGGAGATGGGTAGGTTCTGCTAGCTCTAAAAAATGCTCAAGGCACACATTAAAACATGACAACACCTCCTACAACTCTCATCAAGCAGATGAGGTCCCAAGGTAAGCAATAGTGTATCTAGGACTACATTAACCATACAGACTGGGTTGACCAAAACTTCAAGAATGGAATTTAGTTGAAGGAAACTATGCAGAAGCCCATTGTATGTATAATCAATAACCCATACTTAGTTTCAGGGTCCAATACCAAAAATAAATAAATAAAATTCATGATACATGAGAATATATTCTTCTTTTCTTAAATTGGTGGACTGTAATTTGAGGAACATTGGGCTGCAATTTTTAGCAACTCAAGTGACAATATAAAAGATCCCTTGTAAAGGCTCAACATATAACACTAGATTTAACCTTTAGCATGCTTAGGCACATCATGGTACTGTATGAGTTTTCTCCCCTGTAACTTCAGGGGCATTGTGTCACACTGAGAGGAGAGAAAACTCATACAGTGACATGATGTGTCTTACAGCATCCTAAAGGTTAAAGTAGGCATTGGCAACCTTTTTAAAAAAGTGGTTTCATGTGAGACATTACTCAACATCAGACAGACCATACCACTAGAAAAATAAAATTCAAGATAATTTTAATAAAGGTTATTTTCCTTATGAAATTAAGCATACCGATCAGAAAGTCCTATGAGCTGCAGTTCACCCATGACAGGTTTAAAAGATTTGTGAAGTGTAAGGGCTTCTAGTTTTAGTAACAGTTGCTGTATCTATTTTTTTGTATGAGGCAAACTGGTCTGTAAGGTGGGTTTGGCTTTGACTACTTCTTTTTTTTTCACCCTTTTCAAGCCTAGGGCCCAGTTTCCTGGTTTCTGCAGCGTATGTGTTCCCCCCAGCTGGATGGGACACCGGTCCATCGCAGCGTTACTCAAGAAACAGGAAGAGAGAGTGAGAGAAAGTTGGGGCGAAAGAGTACAACAGGGGTCACCCCCCCCCCTACCGGAGCCTCGTGGAGCTTTTAGGTGTTATCGCTCAATAAACACACACAATGTTAGGTCTGGGAATCAAAACTGCGATCCTCCGACCGCGAGTCTGCTGCCCTAACCACTGGGCCATTGCGCCTCCACTTTGACTACTTCTAGCAGTTAAAATAAGTATGTAAGACAGCAACACTTTCAAGCCAACAACATGGTCCAGCAACATGGATTATAATGTAATTCTGGATTATGATTTTCATGATATGAACTCCATCGTTAGTAGAATGGAAAAAGACAACAAAAAACAAAGAAAGAAAGCCTCATTTTTTTTTATATTTCTAGATTGCTTTGTAATTTTGGCGATCATTAGAGAAAATACAACTTAATGGGCCAAAAATTGCAAGCCAGATTGTGATGGTAGGATTTTGTTCATCATTATGGAAATGATATATATATATATATATATATATATAATATATATATATATATATATATTTTCATATATATATATATTTAACTATTAGAAACTAGAAGACAAAGGAATTCAGTTACATCACAGCAATTTGTGTTGCCTGGAGACAGAAATATATATATTATATATATATATATATTATATATTATATATATATATATATATATATATATATATATATATATATATATATATATATATATATATATATTTACATACATATATATATATAAATATATTATTGATTTATCTTCTGGAGTGTTGTTTGTCAGGTCAGATTGGCCTTGAGACAATAAGTTGAATTCAGATGTAACTTATTTTATAGCATTATTCTTATTCTTATTATAGTTATCATCATCACCATCATCATCGTTATTATGAAGTCATGACTTTTTTTTTTTTATAATTGGCTGCTTTCATTGCACAACTGAGTGCAGTTCTGTTGGCCCTGGCTATGTGCAATGTTATATTTCGGCTTTGTATATTCTGTTATATCGATAATACTCTATGTAATATGTATGCAGTTCTTAGTAAGTGCTATTTTCTGTATGTTGTACATATTTGTAAGTCCTGCCATTCAGAGGGGTTATTTCTTTATGTTTGTTTTCTTAATCATTGCTTTGTTTATTATTATTATTATTATTATTATTATTATTATTATTATTATTCAGTAGTTTTATTTTTATGGCGTGCTTTCACTTCACTACTGAGCGCAGCTCTGTGTGCCTTGGGTATGTGCTGTGGTTTGCTGTGATGCTCTGATGGTTACTGTATTGAAAGTGTTTTACGTAGGATGTGTGCAGTGCCCAGTAGTACAATTTAATGTATGTTATATATATTTATAAGTCCTGATGTTTTTGTTATATATTTGTCTGAATATTTTTTTATCAAACCTAATGTGCTTACATTAGGAATTGTTTCTGTTTTTAGATTCCATATTTGAGTTACCTCTACTTCTAGGTCTTTGTATTTTGAAAGTTTCTCCATTTCTTTTAGAGAAACGTTGTCATCTGCTGGTATTGATACATCAATTAGAAAGCATTTTTTTCTTCATGATCTCTGACAACTATATTTGGCCTATTAGCCTTAATTTCTCTATCTGTGTGTATTGGCATTATTATTATTTTCATATGCACTCAACAGATTAGATTGTTAGAAAAGAAAAAAAATTCTAACATCGGACTACAACAAGTAAACTTAGATGCCAAGAACCCTCTTAAGTATCCTAGCTGTCCCTAATAACATATAATACACTCAACAGATTAGACTTTTGGAAGATAAAACACACTTGCTGAACATGCTGTAAACAGGGATTGAATCTGAAAACTACTTTGTTGAAAATCAGATTTTATCAATTTCTTGCATCTGTTACTCTCTTATTCCACAGACACTACTACTACTACTACTACTACTACAGCCAACTAAAGCCTTGTGAGTGGATTTGGTAGAGAGAAACTAGAAGCTAGTTGCATGTGTGTAGATAGATAGATAGACAGACAGACAGACAGACATTCATATATACTTACATAAGTACCTACATGGATGCATACTTACATGTGTGTGTTTGTGTTTCCTTGTCTTGACATCATTCGATAGTTATGAGTGTTTCTGTCATTTAAGCCGTGTCATTCATTTCTAATATTCAGTGAAAATATGTCAGGTTATGGAAAAATATTACCTTGCTTAGAAATAGGTCAAATATGGTGAACTGAAGGGCATCTGGCCATAGAAAAAAAAAACCCTACCTCAATAAACTTTGTCCAACTCATACAGACATGGAAAAGTAGATGTTAAAACGATTGTGATGACAACTCAGTGCTTATTCTATAATTATGTTTTTTCATCTTTTTCTGTAGGAATCAGACACATCAACCAATGGATGAGGCTGAACACACCATCAAACTGCCATGGAAGAATGAGGATTCATATAATAATAATTTCGATCTGAACCAAGATGTCACACCAGGCGAATATGTGGTACAGACATTATTCCTGGAGTTCTGTTCTGTTACAGACAGGAAGATCGAACAAGTCTTGGCAGAACCTCTGGTAAAGTTAACCCTTTTGTGTTCAGATTAATTTGTCAAATGTAACGCTTATCTGTTCACATTAATTTTGATTTATTCAGGTTCAAGTGGGGTGTCCACAATATTTGCTTGTAACTTTGTTAATTTTCTACATACAGATTTGAAACTTTGTAAATGGGTACTTATATGCCAGTGGTTTATAATTACATAATTTTAGCTGATCTTTCTGACTAAATTTGACTTTTATGGGCAGGTAAATTTAATTAACAGGTGTAAAAACAATAGCATTATGAATAAACACTAAAATTCATATTCTTAATACATCTTACCCATTTGGTTTGCTGCTAAAATTATCCCAGATGACTTTAATTTCTTTCCTTTTTTGTTTTGTACTTTAACCCATTTCATTACCAACCCACTTGAGACTTCCCCTTATTTTTCATATACAAATTTTACTCATTTTAAAATTGAATCACTCTTGGTTCTTGTGGTACAAACTTGTTGTTTTTAATGTTATCTAAATTATAAACCTCCCATCAAAATTTTCTGTTAGGTTACCTTTTGGAGAAAGTCTGTCAAAAGTGAAACTCTGACGTTGTATCAAATAGTTGAGGGACTAGTTATGTTTAATAAAAAATAACATGTTTACCTAAGTTTTAACATTATCTTCTTCAAAATAGTCACCTTGCACAGCAATACACCGGTCTCAGTGTCCCTGCCACTTTTAGAATCTGACCTGGGAATCATTTTTTGTAAGTGAGTCAAGGACCTTCTGCAATTCACTCTTGATCTCGAGAAGTGTTAAAATTACAACCTTTGAGCTGCATTTCCATCTTGGGGAAGAGACGGAAATCCTAATCTAATTTCCGTTCAATCGAAGTCAACTCTTGGTTACTCAATGGATCAGTGTTCTCCAGCCAGTTCTATCCTGGGTCGCTTCTTTCAGATTGGCTATGTCCATTCCTGTGTCACTCTTGATGGTGTCAAACCAGTGGGTTCTTGGTCGGCCTCTTCCTCTCTTGCCACTGACCATTTCGAGCATGATGTCCTTCTCCAGGGATTTTCTACGCATAATATGACCAAAATATGCCAATCTATGCTTGGTGATCCTAGCTTCTAGCAACAGTTTTGGCTTGATCTGGTTAAGAACTTCTCCAATGGTGAGCCTCACTGTCCATGGAATCCGTAAAAGTCTTCTCCAACACCAAAGCTCGAATGCATTAATTCTCTTCTAGTCAGCTTTCTTTAGTGTCCAGGTCTTGCATCCATATGTTGCTATTGGGAAGACGATTGCATCCACAGGTGATAAATCTGATGAATAGGGTGGGCATGGAAGTGGTACCATGTTGTTTTTGGTGAGAAACTCAGGAGTAAGGAGAGCTTGGTGATACGGTGCATCGTCATCATGAAGAATCCACTTCTTCATCCTCCACAGATCCCGTTGCTTTTGCCAAATATCCTCCTTCAAACCCCTCAAAACATTGCCGTAGAACTATCGATTGATGGTCTGGCCATGGGGGATGAATTCTCAATGCACAATATCACATTTTTGGGGCTAATGCTGATGGCTGGTTTTCCAGATCATTTATCCCAAGGATGTTCTTCGACTTTTGAAGCACCCGTGTCACTCGAAACATCATGTTTGATCCATTGTCTCCTAGCTGTAAGCTTGCTGTGTTGTGGTAGCAGACTTCCCACATTTAACACAAAATTTTGCATTGGCTCTTTATTCCTATTCATGACAAAATCACAAACTACAGCATACAGGTGATCACAAAAACACAAATTTCACAACTTGCGAAAAAAACACAGTAATGTTACTTGACACACTGCCTCATGGAGGTCGATGAAAGGCTCTAATTGTGCATACAGCCATGTTTAAATAAGGGAATCTGTTTTATGTTGTGAAGAAAAGTCTATCATTTTGGCTGCTTTTCTTTCTTTGGAAAACAAAAATTAGAGTTCTTACTGCTACAGGGTTCAAAATTGCAATTTGGATGATTTTTGTTGCCTGGTCATAAGACCTCTCTCTCTCTCCCTCTCTGACATGCTGGTGGAAAAAGCTTTTCTACCCAAATTCAAAAAAACCTATCCAGGTGTCAGTGTCAGAAATTCAAGATGCACTTTAGCATGTAATGCATGATTGCGAGCTTTAAGAAGGAGTTGTGAGATCTGTTTTGACTGGGATCACCAACATGTGGTGAGATAGGGAGTGTATTTTATTAGAAATTTGGTCACGAAAGTGTTAAAACACAAAATGAGGAAGAAAACACAAACTTCAAACTTAAAATATTTATATTTTAAATATATTGCAGTAATTACCAGGGAGATGGTAAATTAGTGAAGTCATTAACACTAGATAGAGCGTCTCATGGTATTAATTCTGCCTCTGTGGCGAGCTGGCTGAAACGTTAGCACGCCGGGTGAAATACGTAGCTGTATTTCGTCTGCCGTTACATTCTGAGTTCAAATTCTACCGAGGTCGACTTTGCCTTTCATCCTTTCAGGATCGATAAATTAAGTACCAGTTATATACTGGGGCCGATGTAATCCACTTAATTCTTTTGTCTGTCCTTGTTTGTCCCCTCTGTGTTTAGCCGCTTGTGGGCAATTAAGAAATAAGAAATGTTAGCAAGCCTGGCGAAATGCTTAGCAGTATTTCGTCTGTCTTTCCATTCTGAGTTCAAATTCCACCGAAGTTGACTTTGCCTTTCATCCTTTCGGGGTCGACAAATTAAGTACCAGTTATATACTGGGGCCGATGTAATCGACTTAATCCGTTTGTCTGTCCTTGTTTGTCCCCTCTGTGTTTAGCCCCTTGTGGGTAGTAAAGAAATAGGTATTAATTCTGCCTCTCTGAGCTTCGAGGTCAGTTTGCCCTTTATCCTTATCATTGTTGATAAAAAAACAAAAAGAAATGTTATCAATCCAGAGTGATTGATTGATAGAACTGTTATTAAAGTTTTAGCCTAGATATCTTGTGCAATCTATTCCAGCTTTATGCGTTCTGGCAGCAATATGTGTAATGAAGCTGGTGCCAAGCTGCATCAGCTCAAGTCAGCAGTTTTTCTTTTGGATAAACATTGATGACATACGGATTAGAAATGCTAAGCAGTAATGTATACAAATATAAAATTGTTATTAGTTCAAATATGTTTGAGACAAATTCAAGCCTGCAAACAAGCTATTTGCTGTTTTTTGTCATGGAGAAAATTTTTTGCTGTAGACCATAAGAAGTGTAATCACACCAAGTAAGTCCAGAGTGCCCTCTACCTAGATCAGTGATTCCCAAACTTGTTCGGGCTGCTGTCCCCTTGGCACCTAGGCCACATTCCTATTGCCCCGCCCCGCCACTCTGTCCACTACTACAAACATAGACCACTTCAAAACAACCCATTAAATAATTAACCCATTATCTTGTTTTTACATCCATTACCCCCTTTTGGCCATCCCGTTATCACCCCCCTTTCCTTCAACACCGCCACGACATCCAATCTTTCCACCGTCCCCAGGGGGGCAGTACCGGCCAGTGATGTAGATTGATGGATGCATTTTGTCTACTGTGAGAATCTTTCTCCATGACAAAACAAACGGCTTTCTTAAAGTTTTCGAGTATCTCAAAGATAAGTAAACTGGTAACAAGTTTATATTCGTATGCATCACTGTTTCACCCTTCTAATTCATATTTTACTATGGCCAGGCTGCTGATTAGCACAACCAGCCACAGTACTGTGACTAGAACATAATAAGAGAGACCTGATCTTTCATTGTCATTTCAAAGCACCTCTCTTTCCCCTGTTCAATGCTGAAGAGGATATAACAGCTTTGAAATCCATCATCCAACAATCTGGATGATGGACACTTTGGACTGACTTGGTGTGTTCACACCTTTTTTTTTTTTTTGTCTACAGTCACTTACCACACAGCCACTCCTATGCCTGTAGTAGCTTACTTGCAAACCACATGGCTCCAGGTTCAGTCCCACTGTGTGGCACCTTGGGCAAGTGTCTTCTACTATAGCCTCGGGCCAACCAAAGCCTTGTGAGTGGATTTGGTAAACGGAAACTGAAAGAAGCCCGTCGTATGTATGTATATATATATATATATATGTATGTGTGTGTATATGTTTGTGTGTCTGTGTTTGTCCCCCCAACATCGCTTGACAACCAATGCTGGTGTGTTTATGTCCCCATAACTTAGTGGTTCGGCAAAAGAGACTGATAGAATAAGTACTGGGCTTGCAAAGAATAAGTCCTGGGGTCAATTTGCTCGACCAAAGGTGGTGCACTAGCATGGCCACAGTCACATGACTGAAACAAATAAAAGAGTGAAAAGAGAGATTGAGAACTTTTCTCAATGATAAAATGCTGTGAATGATATTCTTGCAGGCTTGAGCATGTCTCAGGCACCTTTGAACTTGTAATTGGTGACATAAAGAAAGATTTGCATGCATGGAGAACTGCTAATCTTTCTTCAAAAATCATGCCAGCCATTCACATACATGTGAAGAGACAAGGACAACACTGATTGAAGGAAGCTCTCTACTATACTAATTTTTGGAAATCATCATTATTATTATGTTCCGAGTTCAAATCAGACGAAGGTCAACTTTGTCTTTCATCCTTTCAGGGTCCATGGAATTAGTACCAGTTAGATATAATCAGCTAATCCCTTCCCCAAATTTTAAGCTTTGTAGGGATCTTTTCGGTTTGAACAGCAGTTTTTTCTAGCGGTGTCATATGAAATTGTCACCCATAATTGTGACCCTAGTATCGATCTATTGCATTTCAATCTGTTTTAGGGTTAGGGTTAGGGGTGGGGCAAAAGGTATCTTTTTTTCTTCAAAAATGTAAATAAACCCAATCTGTTTCTTAAATGAGGGACATATTCATACAGCACAGAATGTCTTTTACCTCAATAGACGTCAGTGATTGGTTGAAATTGCAGAAATTGAAGAAAAAACAACAAATATCTTACAAACTATAGAATTTTCTCAATAAAGCCAAGAGAAAAAGATGTTTTATAAACACATTCTACCAGTATACGAAGTTTAAAATTTCTTAGTTACCTAGAAATTATGTTAAAAACTGCTGTTCAAACCGAAAAGATCCCTTTGTTGTTATATTAGGAAGATTATTATTGTGATTCAGAAGGTAGTGATTCAGTTGACAAGTTACATGCTTTTATGATGAGCCATTTGTATCAAATTCTGAATATCATCTTTGACAAAATCAGAAACGAAGATATCCTACAGCCTTGTATGAAAATTAACTAAGAATTATTAATCATCATCATCATCATATGATTAAATATTTGTTGTGCAAGATTTTTTATTGGCTAAACTGGCAATATGACCATTCCGAAATATAACAATATTAATATGATGTTTGAAACATAAATTAGCATGGAAGTTAATGACAAGTTTTTATTTAGATCACTTAAAAACAAGACATTTATATCACAGGAGCCAGGGATGGTCTCAGGCAAGGTCACTCTCTCTCCAAATCTGCAACCTTGTGTCTCTGTAGGAACCTATTATTATTATTATAGGACACCAGATGACGCAGTCTGTTGAGTGTCAAACAAAATAAATAATTTATTATTTTGTTTACTTCCCCTTAATGTTTTGAATTTCAAATTTCTTCCTCCATCTCTTTGCCTTTGTTTACTTTTGTTTTGTTTTTTCTGTTTTCTATTTTGTTTCTTTCTGCCCTCCTACCACCGTCCACTCTCTCCTTTTTTTTTCTCTGTCTCTCACTTATTTATTTATCTCTTGCTTTTCTTTCTGCTTCTCTCTCTTTCTGTCTTTTTTACCCTTCTCTTCTTGTCTTTCACCCTCTTTCTTTTTCGTTTCTTTCTCTTTATTTCTGTCTTGTCTTTTATCTGCCCCCTTCTTTCTTGTTTTTCTCTCTCTCTCTTTTTCTTCTATTCTCTCTCCCCCTTCTGCTTCTCTCTCCTCCTTCTACTTCTCTCTCTCTTTCACTTGTCTTTTATTCTTTTGATTTCTTTTTTTTTTCTGCTCCCCTCTCTCTTCTGCCTTCCTCTATCTCTCTCTCTCTCTCTCTCTCTCTCTCTTCTGCCTTCCTTTCTCCCTCTCCTCTGCTTTCCTTTCTCTCTCTCCTCTGCCATCCTCTCTTTCTCTCTCTTCTGCCTTCCTCACTCTCTTCTGCCTCCCCTCTCTCCTGCCTTTCTCTCTCTGTCTTCTCTCTTCTGCCTTTTTTCTCACTCTTTCTATCCTCTGCCTTCCTCTCTCTCTCTCTCTCCTGCCTTCCTTTCTCTCTCTCCTCTGCCTTCTTCTCTCTCTTCTTCCTTCCACTCTCTCTCCCTCTCTCATTCTCTTTCTCACTTCCACTTCTCTTTCTTTGCTTTTTTCTATTATTCCTTCTCTTTCCTTTTCTCCTTTCTCTCTTTCTCTGACTTTCTCTCTTCTTACACCCCTCCTTTCTCCCCTCGTTTTCCTACCCATCTCTACTCCTTATCTACCCTTCTCATATTTCTATCTGCCTCCCTCCCCCCTCCACCACCTTGCCCTGACAAAACATTTAATGACTTTGGTGACATTACATAATTACCAAAACACTAATAATTGACTTACTCCCACTACCCCCCCTCCAGCAATGCTATTTGAACCTGAACTATCTCTCCTTGTTCCTCGCCAGCAATCAAACAACTCGTTATTAAACTGGTTATTTATTTATTTATTTACTTGTTTATTTCATTATTTATTTATCCTTATTGGATCTTTTTTATTTTATCTTTTTATCTATTATTTCATCTCTGTTTTTTTTTTTCATTTATTTTATTTCATCTATCTGTTCATTTTATTTCTAAATTTCATGTATTTTCATTTCATCTATATTCACTGTCATCATCATCATCATCATCTTCATCTTCATCATCATCATCATCATCATCATCTTTATCATCATCATCATCATCATCTTCATCATCATCTTCATCATCATTATCATCATCATCATCATCTTCTTCTTCATCTTCATCATCATCATCATCTTATCATCATCATCATCATCATCTTCATCATCATTATCATCATCATCTTCATCATCATCATCATTATCATCATAATCATCATCATCTTCATCATCCTCACCATCATCATCATAATCATCATCATCTTCATCTTTGTCATCATCATCATCATCATCATCATCATCATCATCATTGTTTTAATGTCCAGTTATTCATGCTCACATGAGTTGAATGGAATTTTTGCTGAGGCTGATTTTTTCCACTGCCAGAGGCCCTTCCTGTTGCCAAAAACCTAACCCTAACTTGCTTCCAAGTGAGGTAATGTTTTCTTTTGTCCAGACATGTCTTTAAGGAAGATTGATAATAAAAGACATCACTTGCATCATGATGATGATGATGATGAGACACTTGTTTAATTCTCTCATGTGATATCAAATGATGGCAAGGAAACAGTAACACACACACACACACACACATATATAATTATATGTATACATGTGTGTATGCTTGTATGTATGTGTGTGTATATATATACATACACACACACACACACACACACATATATATATATATCATCATTGTCATCATCATCATCATCGTTTAATATCTGTTTTCCATGCTGGTATGGGTTGGACGGTTTGACTGAGGAGACTGGCAAGCCAGTAGGCTACACCAGGCTCCAATCTGATCTGGCAAGGTTTCTACAACTGGATGCCCTTCCTAATGCCAACCACTCTGAGGGTGTAGTGGGTGCTTTTTACATGCCATCAGCATGGCAGCCAGTCAGGTGGCACTGGCATCAGCCATGTTCAGATGGTACTTTTTATGTGCCACCGGCACATAAATATATATATATATATATATGTATACATATATATATATATACATACATACATTTATATATACATATACAGAAAAGAGTAAGACACAGAAAGTACAGCACACAGTGTGACTGAACCTGGAACCATGTGGTTAGAAGGCAAACTTCTTACCACACAACCACATTTCTTCCTTTTTCTTTCAGTTTACCTTTTTCACTCCATTTCTCTTTTCCGTTTAGTTATCTCACTTAAGAATTCACTTCATCGATTCTTATATTTCTTCTGTTTATCCAGGAACGTTCTCTCTCCAAGTCTCTACAGCGAAGTGAGGACCCACAGTTAGACCAGGTAAACTTGTACATAGAAATTTTTGCTCAGTTCTTAACTCATATACTCGTTAACACCCTCGTTCTGTCTTTCACTCAGTGTCACTCTCTCACCTCTATTACTCTCTCTCTTTCCCTCAGCCTCTCTTTCTCTCTCTGTAATACACACACACACAATCTCACTATGTGTCTCTCACACACACGCTTACTATGTGTGTGCCTCTCTCTTTCACTCACACATACACACTATCTGTCACTACAGCTCTCTCTCTTTCTCTCTGTCTCCCTGTCTCTCTCTTTCTCTCTCTCTCCCTGTCTCTCTCTTTCTCTCTCTCTCTCCCTGTCTCTCTCTCTTTCTCTCTCCCTCTCTCTTTCTCTCTCTCTCTCTTTCTCTCTCCCTCTCTCTTTCTCTCTCCCTGTCTCTCTCTTTCTCTCTCCTCTCTTTCTCTCTCTCTCTGTCTCACACACACACACTTTCCTCTGCTCTCTTTCTTTCTCTCAGAAGCATTTGTGCCACTTTCATTCACACACACACACACACACACACACACACACACCCACACACTAATTCAATTACTTTCACTCCATCGCTCTTCTCTTCCCTTTGTAGGTGCTGTCATCTTTAGGCTGTGTTGCTGAGCAGTCACTGCCATCTCTGCTCAATACTTTATTCAAATGGTACAAAGGCCAGTTTGTTACCGATGAATCCCTTTTCATTGAACAGTTCAGACCTAAAAACAAAGGGTAAACATTTATTTATTTATTTATTTATTTATTTATTTATTTAATGACTTAATCCCAGAAAGAAGTGCAATACTGATGACCCTTTTTAAGGGCTTCTGTGGTTGGTGATAGGAAGTTATTTCAATAGAATGGAGATCTTGCTCAGAAGTTTTTAACAGTGTAGACTCTGACTCAGATTAGAGGTCTGGCTCAAATACTGGTGTCAGTGGTCACCCTTGGTCAGATTGAAGATCTTGCTCAAATGTTTGTGACAGTGAGGACTCTGGTTCAAATTGCAGGTCCAGCTCAAATACTTTTGACAAAGTGGACTCTAGTTCAAATTGGAGGTCTGGCTCAAATGCTTGCTACAGAGTGAACTGTATCCCAAATTGGAGATCGGGCTCAAATGTTTGTAACAGTGTAACTCTGGCTCAAATTGCAGGTCCAGCTCAAATACTTTTGACAAAGTGGACTCTAGTTCAAATTGGAGGTCTGGCTCAAATGCTTGCTACAGAGTGGAGTGTAGCTCAAATTGGAGATCTGGCTCAGATTGCAGGTTCAGCTCAAATACTTATGACAGAATGGACTCTAACTCAGATTGGAGATCTGGCTCAAATGCTTGCAACAGAGTGGATCCTGCTAAAGACTCCCAAAGATCATGCAGTTTTGCTGTATGGATGAGACACAGCTATGGTCTTTAACAATTGAATAGCTGTGTTGGTAATGGTGACGATGGTGGTGGTGGTAGTGGGGGTGACAGAGAACAGCTGCAGAGATGTACATGGTCGGCATTTTATTTTTGTGTTGTGGTCTCTTTGATGTTATAATTAGTGTTACTATCTTCATTTGATCATGTTCCATGTCACTGCTTTATCTAATACATATGTTGTTGTCGTTGTTGTTGTTGTTGTTGATTAGGCTCAGATCAACTCTGAATGAGCAGATATATGATCACACAAAATACACTTACTCTTTGTAAGCCTAGTACTTATTCTATCAGTCTTTTTTGCTGAACTGCTAGGTTATGGGGAACATAAACACATCAGCATCAGTTGTCAAGCGATGTTGGGGGGAATAAACACAGACACACAAACATACACACACACACACACACACACACACATACATATATACGATGGGCTTCTTTCAGTTTCCGTCTACCAAATCCTCTCACAATGCTGTAGCAGAAGACACTTGTCCAAGGTGCCACACGGTGGGTCTGAACCCGAAGCCATGTGGTTGGTAAGCAAGCTACTTACCACACAGCCCCCTCCTGCACCAATAAACCAGCATGTACCAGATGGCGCCAGTGGTTTCAGGGTTAAATAGAGTCTAGAAGTAAGATTCAGTTTAAATGAAGTAACCACACAACCAAGCCCTTTGATTGATATGTAATTAAACATTTGTTGTAATAACTTTATTTCTATTTCAGAGACAGAGATTACTTGTGTGAAAAACGTGATGTAAGTATTGTTTATTTGTTTTCTTTCATGTAAATTATTTCTCCTGTTAAACTGTAAGAGCTTTCTTTACACCCACCTCTCCCTCTCTCTCTCACTGTTCTCAGTTTGTCCTTCCCTATTCCTAAACCAAACACAAGGTTGTATACATAACGGTTCCTTCCTTCATTGAAATATATACCTTTCTTACACTCTTTTTGTCCTTGTAAGTCAACTAATTGCTAATGTCAATATACCTTTCTCTGTCTCTAGTGGCTCCCCTCCAATATTACTAAGCATTAATTTCACAGTAAGTAAACACTTATACACAAACAGTACGGCATGGAACCGAGGGTGGCGTGACGATATTCCTCAAGTCCCATTCAACAACAAGATTCTAACATTTTTGACATCAACATACCTAAGACCATCTCTGTGTCTTTCATACAGAACTGTTTTAACCCTTTGGCATTTAAACGGCCATAACCAGCCCAAATATCTTGCCTATTTTATATTCAGAGCAGCCAGATCCAGCCTCTTACACCCACGTCATTTTAAAAAAATATTATCACGTCATCGAAATTCTAAAGCTGTGAGATAATGTATGACAAATTCAAAGCAATGTGAATAAATAAACATTGCATTCGATAGAATAATACGGATGCTAAAAGGTTAAAGCAAATCCTGTAACTTTAGCAAAGAACATGTTTGAGAGATTGTGCTGCTGCATTCACTTTAGTTTGTAAACAGACAGGAGGGACACCGCTGGAATGGATTTGAACGTAAGACTGACTCAGGAATTAAATACCAATGACTTCTGTACCGTGATTGAAAGCTAATCAACTGCCAACTTCTCTGAGTGAGATTAATGATTGAAGTAGCCCTGGCAGTAGATGTAATAGGAAATCTAAGCTGGAATGGAAATTAGGAGATAAGGGGAATGATGTTTGTGTTGGCATGAATGTATACGCAGAAGAAAATTTAAGATATTTATAGTTCTTACTTAACATTAAGCAGATTTGAAACAGAGTTTATTGCGATTATTTATATATGCTTTTCATCTCTCTTTCTCTCACTCTCTCTCTCTTCCTTTTTCTCTCTTTCCCCTTCACTCTTAAACTCTACGCTTATACCCAACTATTTTTACATCCACTTAACTCCCATTTAGCTGTCTACTTTCTTCTCTCTCTCTCTCTGTACCTATATATGTACAACAAATATAGCGGTTCGGCAAAAAGAGACCGATAAAATAAGTACTAGGCTTACAAAGAATAAGTCCTGGGGTCGATTTGCTCCAGCCTGGCCACTGTCACCTGACTGAAACAAGTAAAAGAGTAAAGAATAAAAGAGCATTTACTTGATTTGGTACTCTCTCAGTCAGCTTCAAGAGTTCATGAATGTTGAATTTTCTTCCAGACTTTAAAAAAAATTTCAACTTGGATGAAGAATTTAAAGCTTAAGTTCAAATTCATTTAAGCATTATTGCATGTTTTCAATACTGAACACATCTAGCACTTGCCCACTGTCATCATCATCATCATTTAACGTCTGTTGTCCATGCTGACATGGGTTGGGCAGTTTGACCAGGGCTGGCAAGCTGGAAGGTTGCAGCAGACTCTAGTCTGATTTGGCATGGCTTTCTACAGCAGGATACCCTTCCTAATGCCAACCACTCCAAGAGTGTAATGGGTGGTTCTATGTGCCACCGGCACAGGTGCCATTCGCATGACACCAGTATCTGCCACGACTGCGATTTTGCTCAGCTTGATGGGTCTTCTTCTCAAGCACGATATAATGCCAAAGATCTTGGTCATTACCTCCATGAGACCCAACACCTGAAAGGAGTTCAGCCACTTAGCCTCTGTGAGGCCCAACACGTGAAAGGTGTTTTTTATGTGCCACCAGCACAAGTGCCAGTTACGTGACACCAGCATCAACCACAACTAATCATCATCATCACCATCCATTATCATTTATAGATGTATATGTTATCATTTGCTCTTATAATTCCTTCACTATTCAAATTTTTATCTTGCAGTTGGCTGTAGAATTTGTCTACTGTTTGGCCCTCACAGAAGTTCTTTCAAAGGTAAGTAGGAACAATACATTAGTGAAACTGAACAGCAAACAACACCTCATTGCAAAGAACCACAAATATATCCTTCTTTGTAAGGACTGGCAGTTATGTTCTTCCTTGGCAGGACCACCAGTTTTGTCTCTTCTTTTTAAGGATCAACAATTGTCTCTCTTTGCATTGGCCAACAGGCATGTCATTCGAGTGGATTTGGTAGATGGAAACTGAAAGAAGCACATCGCATATATGCATATATGCATATATATATATATATTATCTATATAACTTATAAATGAGGGCTAACGAAAAAATTTCTAATGCCAAATATGCCAAAATTAGACACATTGTCCATAACCATTATAATTTTTTTTCACAATACGCATGCTACTCAAAAAGGTCGACAGAAATTTCTAAAAAAAAACACTATTACCAGGATGATGTGTTTAATTTTGGCATATTTGGCATTAGAGTTTTTTCTTTTGCCCTTGTTTATAAATTTAACCTTTAAAGGTATTTTTAATATGCTGGCCATTGATAAAATTTTTTTTTGAAATAATTTTATCCTACATTAAATATATATATATATATATACACATATATATATATATATGTGTGTGTCTGTATTTGTCCCCCCAACATCGCTTGACAATCGATGCTGGTGTGTTTATGTCCTCGTAACTTAGCAGCTCGGCAAAAGAGACCGATAGAATAAGTACTAGGCTTGCAAAGAATAAGTCCTGGGGTCGATTTGCTCCGCTAAAAGGCAGTGCTCCAGCATGGCCACTATCAAATGACTGAAACAGAGTAAAAGAGATATATATGCATATACCTATTTGAGTCTTTGTGTCTGTGTTTTGTCCTCCCCACCACTACTTGATAATCAGTCTTGGTGTGTTTAGATCCCTGTAACTTAGCAGTTCAGCAAAACAGACCAATAGAATAAGTTACCAGGCTTGAAAAAGTATCGGGGTCAATTCATTTGGCTAAAAATTCTTCAAGTTGACGCCGGAGTATGGCCACAGTCTAATGACCGAAACAAGTAAAATATAACAATTAAAAGCTGTTTGGGTGTGGGTGTAGTAATGATTCCATGCCTTGATGTCATGGAATAGTTATAAACAGATGTTAGTGTCACTCAAGCAAGTGATGACCTTCATCTCCAGTCTTGCATGAAAACCTGTCTTGTCATGGTGGAAGTATTGCTTTACCTGGAAACAGGTGAGGGATGATAAGAGAAAGGGTATCCAGCTATAGAAAACCCACTTCAACAAATTCCATCTAACCTGTAGTGTGACGGATGAAGAGGACAACAGAAGGAGAAGGAAATACAAACAGGTCTTACCTCGGCGAAGATCAGCTCTCTTACCAAACTCGGCACGTCCAGTCGCTTCCTCGTCTCTGCGCGAACTGCGGCTTCATT
>NC_043013.1:7250388-7257888 GCF_006345805.1 Octopus sinensis
TATATATAAATTATATATATTAAATATATATATAAAATATATATATATATAAATATATATATATATAAAATATATATATAAATATATATATATATAAATATATATATATAAATATATATATAATAAATATATATATATATAAATATATATATATAAATATATATATATATAAAATATATATATATATAAATATATATATATAAATATATATATATATTATATATATATAATATATAAATATATATATATATAAATATATATATATATATATATATATATAAATATATATATATATAAATATATATATATATAAAATATATATATATAAATATATATTATATAAATATATATATATATAAAATATATATATATAAATATATATATATATAAATATAAATATATATAAATATATATATATATAAATATATATATATATAAATATAAATATATATAAATATATATATATATAAATATATATATATATAAATATATATATATATAAAATATATATATATATAAAATATATATATATATAAATATATATATATATAAATATATATATATATAAATATAATATATAAATATATATATATAAAAATATATAATATAAATATATATATATATAAAATATATTCCTGTCAGGTGTCCCAGATGAACCAACTTCACGGCAGGAGGGGTAGATGAGGGCAGCTGCATCGAACTCTCTCATGCACCAAATAGCAGTTGCTAGAAAGCCTCCATGAAGTGAAACCAAGTAGCAACCCAAATGGCGGTGCCCCAGCATGGCCACAGCTCATAAGCTGAAACTAGAATCAATCAATCAATCAATCAATCATATATAAATATTATATATATAAATATATATATATAAATATATATATATAAATATATATATATATAAATAATATATATATAAATATATATATATAAATATAAATATATATAAATATATATATATATATAAATATATATATATATAATAGATATATATAAATATATATACATACATACATACATACACACACACACACACACACACACACTAGTATTGGTCAGTAAGAATGAGTATTCAACACTGCATTGATTATTTGTAAGTTTTACCAATTGAGTAGAATATAATTGGCTAAGAAGAACAAATAATAAAACTTGTCATTTGTTTTTCCCAGTTGACTCTTAGGACCCAAAAGCCACTCCTATTTGCATTTGTAATTCTCATCTCCTGCTTTGCTTTGCCATTAGATAAACTACTGTATAATTGAATATATGCAATGTTGTAAAATATAGTTTGTCATTTCTTTAATTAGGAAACATAAATTTGCTGTTTATTGATTAAAAACAGACAGCAAAGAAAGACTCGATAATTATTCTGATCTGTCGTAGTGGCTATTGTCGTTATTCAGTCTGAAGGTCATCTCTGTTTGAGCAGACTGATGATTACAGCATTCCAGATGTGGTCATCCTGTCTGACATTAAGATATCTTTAATTTTAAACACCTCCAGATTGAGGTCTTCTCTACCGACTGCTTGTATAATTGCAGTTCTTCGAATATTTTTTTCAGCTCCTAATATTACGTATGTGACATCCTACAGTGTGTGTTTGTGGTTGTATCTTTGTACAAACTGTATAGAATATAGAGTAATATACACATTCTGATTCTGCATTATTTTGAATGAATTCTTTGCATTTTGCATTAGATATAATAATATAAATTATTTGCATGGTTTTGTGTTACAAAACAATTTGTCATGATATTAGGGTTTTTCTTACGGTTAAATAAAAGTTCATGAAAATATTTCTCTGTAATTTATGACTTTATTTATATATTAATGGGTGTCCAATGATGGCTTACCTGGCTGAAACTTCAAAGTCACCGCCTATAATATTCTTGTCTAGCAATAAGAAATATGTATATATATTGATAAAAATGGTAAGACAACAAAAGAATGAAAGAGACCTCGATATTATGTGATTAGAAGAATTTATATGTAAATGTATTATGTGACAATTATTCACTAGCCATGATAAAACTCCGAGTTTCGGATGCCGAGGTGGAAATCCACACCACCATCTCTTCCGTTATCCGGCCATCGGGAAAAAATGCTATGAAAATGACCATTATACAAAGTGAAATTACTGTGTGATTGACCATTATTAAAGATAAAGGAGCTATTTGAATGACCACTAAGTGAGGAGAGGGAGTAAAAGTAAGAGGGAAAAAGTTCATAGTATTCACGTAAGCGCACATGCCCATACCTACATATGCGTGCCTGCACACCCATGTACATATATATATATATGTGTGTGTGAAGGCACATGGCTCAGTGGTTAGAGTGTCGAGCTTAGGATCATGAGGTAGTGAATTTGAATCCCGGACCGGGCTGCGTGTTGTATTCTTGAGCAAGACACTTTATTTCACGTTGCTCCACTTCATTTAGCTGTTGAAATGAGCTGCGACGACACAGGTACCAAGCTGTATCTGCTGTTGTCTTTCCCTTGGATAACATCAGTGGCATGGAGAGGGGAGGCCGGTATGCATGGGCGACTGTTGGTCTTCCATAAACAACCTTGCCCGGACTTGAGCCTGGGAGGGTAACTTTCTAGGTGCAATCACATGGTCAGTCATGACCGAAGGGGGTCTCAGATATATATATATATAATCATCATCATCATCATCATCAAACATCCATTTTTCCATACCTGTCTGGGTCGCACAAAATTTGTTGAAACAGATTTTCTATAATTGGATGCCTTCTTTCCTGTCTCCAATACTCACCTGTCTCCAAGCAAGGTGATATTTTCTCATTGCTAGACATTTTGTATTTTATCATGGAAGACTGGAAACAAATGAGCTTCTTTGTATGATGATGACACTCATGTACAACCATCATATGAACTACCTGCATCAACTTGCTATAAAAGCAGGTAGTAATTTTACCTTGTACTTATTCTTAGTGCAAGTTTTGAAGAGTGCAGTTCGATTTTAACAGTTATTTCTTCAAAGCTATAATGGAAGTGGCAAAGGAGCATACGCAGCATATTTTGATTTATGAGTTCAATAAGGGCAACAATGCAATGGAAAGTGCAAGGAATATTAATGCAGTATATGGGGATCGGACAATAAGTGTAAGCCAGTGTCAACAGTGGCTCCAGAAACTCTGAGCTGGAAACTGTAGCCTAGAAGACAAGCCTCATCCTGGAACATCTGTAGAGCTTGACAAGGATGTCCTGCAAACCCTGATGGAACGAAATCCATTGTAGCTGTTGATAACTAGCAAAGAAGCTTGGATTTGGTCAATCAACCATTCATCAACACCTGCATTTGGAAAAGTCTGCAAATTGGGTCAGTGGGTTCCTCATAAACTTTCTGAGTCTAATCATGTGCAGATAGTGAATGTGTACTCTTCTTTGCTGTCACGTCTCACGAATGAACCTTTTATGAACCAAATAGTGACTGGTGACAAGAAATAGGTTCTCTATAAAAATGTCAAGTGCTGAAGACAGTGGATAGGGAAAGGAGAAATATCGGCACCCCAGACTAAAATAAGTCATCATCCACATAAGGTGTTGTAATCTGTTAGGTGGGATACTAAGGGTTTAGTCCACTTTGAACTTTTAAACCCAAACCAAATGATAACAAAGGAGATCTACTGCAAGCAGCTTGTGCAAATTAAGTAAGCACTAGAAGAAAAACAACCATCCTTGGTTTCAAGACAAAAGGTGTTCTTCCATCAGGATAATGCTCAGCCACATGCAGCAAGGATGACATTCCAAAGGGTGGAAAAGTTTGAATGGGAAAGAATGCCCCACCCACCATATTTGCCAGACATTATCCCATCTGGTTATCATTTATTCTGCAGTATTCAGTTGGATGGAAAAAATATGAATTCTGTACATGAGGTCAGAATGATACTGGAGGAGTATTTTTTGTCATGGACAAGAGAATTTTAGAAGAGGATCCTTGCAAGTCTAATTATGCAAGTCTAACTATGCAAGTCTAACTATGCAAGTCTAACTATGCAAATCTAACTATGCAAGTCTAACTATGCAAGTCTAACTATGCAAATTTAACTATGCAAGTCTAACTATGCAAGTGTAACTATGCAAGTCTAACTATGCAAATCTAACTATGCAAGTCTAACTATGCAAGTCTAACTATGCAAGTCTAACTATGCAAGTCTAACTATGCAAATCTAACTATGCAAGTCTAACTATGCAAGTCTAACTATGCAAATTTAACTATGCAAGTCTAACTATGCAAGTGTAACTATGCAAGTCTAACTATGCAAATCTAACTATGCAAGTCTAACTATGCAAGTCTAACTATGCAAGTCTAACTATGCAAATCTAACTATGCAAGTGTAACTATGCAAGTGTAACTATGCAAGTCTAACTATGCAAGTCTAACTATGCAAGTCTAACTATGCAGCCACAGTTTTCTTGATATTAGTAATATCAATAAAACCATTTATCTCCCTCAATTTCCATAATTTCCATTTGTACATTAACTCACAGAACCAATCCAAAACATAAACCGAAAGACAACTGTATTTCATACAGTCACAACTTACAGATTCCTCCCATGTACGATGTTAAGCTCCATGTTGTTCCATGTATAGCAACCAGTGCTCCAGCTGTAATTATTCAATTCTGTCATGTTTTTTTTTTTTTGGCTTTTTTTTGTTTTTGTGTAATGATTTATATCCCAGACGAGGTTCTCACTATATTCGTCAGTTTAAGGTGAACATGCCGAAATAATACTAACTAATTTACTTGTCAATCACTTTAAACAAACTACAGCTTCCAAATTGAGATAAACTTCATTTTTCTTACATTATATATTTGATCTATGTTTTCTTCTGTCACTTTCATAAAGATAATAACGACAACAACAATAATAATAATAATAATAATAATAATAATAATGATAATAATAATAATGATAATGATAATAATAATGATAATAATGATAATCATAATAATAATAATAATAATTATAATAATAATGATAATAATAATAATAATGATAAAAATAATGATAATAATGATAGTAATGATAATAATAATATAATAATAATAATAATAATAATGATAATAATAATGATAATAATGATAATAATAATGATAATAATGATAATAATGATAATAATAATAATAATAATGATAATAATACTGGTATCAGCAGTGGTGATTGTTGTAGTTATTGTTGTTTTGGTAGTGGTGGTGGTGGTAGAATTGCATACAGAGACAATGTCTGGTACTTCAGCCAGAGTATGCAATTCTAAAAATAAAACCCTTTAATTGAAGTAGGGTACATCATCGACGTCAGCGTCATTGTCGTCATCATCGTCGTCATCACTGTCATCATCACCACTATCATCATCACTCTGTGCTTGTGTGGGTAAGGCAGAATTTGTTGAAACAGATTTAGTATGGACACATGCTCTTCCAGTCACTAACCCTCACTTATTCCAATGCAGCATAATATTTCCTGCTGGTCAGACATGTTTTCCATCGAAGACTGGAAAGAAACAACATAGCTTATATTATTATGATTTCAATGATGATGATGATGGATGATTCTTGGCCGGTATGCTTTTGATCATAGGTTGTAATTATCAGGGCCAACCTGATATTAACCCTTTAGCATTCATATTATTCTGTTAAGTGGAATACCTATTTATTTACATTATTTTGAATTAATCAAGCATTAGTCTCATACCTTTGAGATTTTGATAATGTGATGTTAGAATGAGTGGGTTCACGGCTGTATTCTACACCAGCTTCATATAACCAGCCCCAGCCTATTTAAAGTACCTTGGCTCGCAGGATGGCCTGCTGTGCTTACCTTGGATCGTAGGGCGACATGCTGTGCTTGAGGTGACCTATTGAGTCAAGTACATCAACATCTAAATAAAAATCAAATGGAAATTGTAGTTGTGATACCCGTGCTGGTGGCACATAAAAAGCACCAACCAATCGTGGCTGTTGCCAGCCTCCTCAGGTCTCTTTGCTGGTGGCACGTAAAAAGCACCCACTACACACACAGAGTGGTTGGCATTAGGAAGGGCATCCAGCTGTAGAAACACTGCCTGGTGCAGCCTCCTGGCTTCCAAGTCCCTGATCAAACCATCCAACCCATGCTAGCATGGAAAACGGACGTTAAACGATGATGATAATGATGATGATGATTGTTGGACATGTGTGAGAAGTCCAATGAAGCCAGTTTGAGCATAAAACAGGTAAAACATTTTGGCCAGGTATGGCCAGTTTAAATGGTAAACGGTTAAACAATAATGCAATGAAGCAAAACCCTAAATGGTCACATGACTTGTTAGAAATAACAGCCAAATTGCATATAAGTTATTCTTTAATATCATAAATAAGGAATTGCATATCAAAAAAAAAATATGAGATGGTTAAGACTGGAATGCTTTTCATAACAAGTGTCCTTGATCAAGATTGACCTTGGGCTAAACAACAACACTTGTATATTTTAATCTCCTTTAATATATTCTATTTCAGACTGCAGTCTTCCCCAAATGCTGCCAATATTAATCTCATATCTGACCTCTATGCTGAGGTCATTGGAGTTTTGTCACAATCAAGGTTAGTCTTCTTTCTTTCTTTCTCTCTCTCTTTCTTTCTTTTTTCTTTCTTTCCTTCCTTCCTTCCTTACATCCCTTTCTTCCTTTCATCCTTCCTTCCTTTCTTTTTTTACTTGTTTCAGTCATTAGACTGTGGCCATGCTGAGGTACCACCCTGGGGCATCTATTTGTCAAACAGATCACTACCAGTGCTTGTTATTTATTTTTTTTAAAGTCTAACTATTTATTCTATTGGTCTCTTTTGCCAAACTGCTAAGTGATGGGAACATAAACAAACCATCATTGCTTACCAGGTGGTAGCAGCAGAGAGAGTGTGACAAACACAGACACTAATATACAGGTAGACCTCTCCCTCCATAAATATATACAGAATCGTTAGCATGCCAGGTGAAATGCCTTGCAGTATTTTGTCTGCCGTTACGTTCTGAGTTCAGATTCCGCCGACGTCTACTTTGCCTTTCATCCTTTCAGGGTCGATTAAATAAGTACCAGTTATGCACTGGGGTCAATGTAATCAACTTAATCCCTTTGTCTGTTGTTGTTTGTACCCTCTATGTTTATCCCCTGTGGGCAATAAAGTAATATATATATGTATATATAGGTTATGTTTAAAATCAAAGTTAAGATAGGAGACTTTAAAATGTAGTATCCAAACCTTGTATTGAGTATGGTCCCTAGTAGTGTGCCTGCAGAGCACATTCACCACTTGCAGCTACCAGGCGTCATTCACAATACTGCACTTTAGTTGCAGGATCTATTTAAGAAATTCCTTGGTGCACGTTTAGTATATTTTAAATAGTTGATAGTATATTTTAGATACTGCCGGTGGCATGTAAAAAGCACCCACTACACTCTCGGAGTGGTTGGCGTTAGGAAGGGCATCCAGCTGTAGAA
>NC_043013.1:7265388-7375388 GCF_006345805.1 Octopus sinensis
ATACATTCACTGTCTCACATATACAAATATTAACGTCTGGTTCCACTTATGATTAACTAGCAGTATCGCCCGGCGTTGCTCGGGTTTGTAAGGGAAATAACTATAAAGCATTTTTAGAGAGTTATAGCCAAAAAATAGCAAAAAAATGGGAAAAAAATTATGGTAAATTTTTTGAGAGTTAAAATGGTCGAGTTGCGTCCCCTAGACAGTCTGTGGTTTGTGTTTCTGATTCTCGACCCCATGTCGAATTTATCGATTTTTTTCAGAACTGGGGGAACTTTTCTGCGTTAGTTTTGAATTATGACATTGGGCTATGTGTGTGTCAAGTTTCATCAGAATCGGTTGAAAGCAGTGGTCAGGGTGAGGGTACAACCTGACAGACACACAGACAGACAAACTGCCGTTTATATAGAGAGAGATTGAGACTCTATTTCGTCATCTCGTTTAAAAAAAAAAATTTTCCTCATTGTCTTTTCTTCTTTTTGCTTTTAATCCTTTTGAAACTGTGTTCACCAATGTTTACTTCTCGTGTGTACATGTATAATCTTGATTAATTAAAGTTGTTGTACATGTTGTATTAAATACGTTAGCGCTTCAGTATTTTGTAGTTGTTTGCATTGTTGTCCAGCCAAAGAGATAGTTGATCGATCTCTTTTTAGCAATAAATTCTTCATAATCCCAAGAAAAAATAATAATGATAATAATAATAATAATAATAATAGTGAAATCCAACTGTTTTTGTGTCTACATAGCCAACTTGATGCTGTGTTAACAGCAGTGTGAAGGATAAATGAAATGCTTTGGAAGGAATCAATAAATATTATTGGTAGCAATTGTATCTTAACTCTCTCCTAAAAACCAATGCATTTTAACAACAAAACAGAGGAAAATTTGTGTTTACATATTTTTTGGAAAAGTTAATGTGTGCGTGTGTGATTATCTGCAGATATGCAAAATAAAAAAATGGGGGCCTGTTGAGGATTAAACACACATATTTTGTTAATTTGTGTGTGTGTGTGTGTGTGTGTGTGTGTGTGTGTATTTACTGCTGTGACATGTTGTTGCCTGGTCAATAGCTTTGTGCTGACCAAGCAGCAAAATCCAGATTACTCAGCCAAATGCGATGCTTATTTATTCACATTGCTTTAAATTAATCATGAATTATCTTCAAGATTTCGATATGATTGTTTTGTTTTGTTTTGTTCTTTTTAGAATGATCATAGGGTTGATGTGAGAGGCTGAGCATAAAGCTCTTAGAATATTTCGGCCAGATATGGCTGACTTAAATGCTGAAGGGGTTAAAGCCTTCTTCAGTTTTAATCCTCTTCATGCATACTTCATTAGGTTTTTCCATTTTGATTAAGGCCTTGATTTTACTGTGTGTGTGGGTAGGTGTGTTTGGCATTAGGATCGGTATCTAGCCATAGAAACCATTCCAAAACAGACAACTGGAATCTAGTGCAGCTCTCCAGGTTACCAGTTCCCATCAAAACTATCCAGCCCATACCAGTATGGAAAACAGACATTAAAGGATAGTGATGATGATGATGATGATGATGATGCTGTGTGGTAAGAAGCTTGCTTCCCAATCACATGGTTCTAGGTTCAGTCTCACTGCATGACACCTTGGGCAAGTGTCTTCTACTATAGCTTCGAGCTGACCAAAGCATTGTAAGTGGATTTGGTAGATGGAAACTGAAAGAAGCCAGTCATATACTTAAATGTGTATTTATATATATATATACACTTATTTCAATTAGTGATTTATTCATGAATATAACAACACTAGCGCCGCTGAGGGTAATATTCTCTGGAAACACACAAAAGCCCTTTTCAGAGTTATTTACTTTGAATTGTTATTATCTCACATCTGATTAGCCTGTTACTATGTAACATGCTTCACAATTTTAGTATACATACCCTATTAGTATTTCCTCCTAATTTCTATATACTCTGGGAACGTTTTAAAGCCCTTTTCAGGGCTACTTTATTTGAATTCTTTTCTGGGAATTGCCGGGTAGGTCAGCTAGTATATACATACATACATACATACATACATACATGTGTGTGTGTGTGTGTGTGTGTGCATGTGTGTGTGTGCATGTGTGTTTGTAAACCATCTTTCATCCCTCTATTTATGATATCATTGGCCAGTCTCTCTTCTGTCTGTTTTGTAATTTGCAAAGTTATGGGCTATGGTCCAATCTCGGCCCACAGCCTATAAGCTTTGCAAATTACAAGGTAATCGTCTCTAGCACCGGTACCGTAAAAGAGAAAAAAAGTATCCATTACATTCTGTAAAGCGGTTAGCATTAGGGAGTGAATCCAGCTGCAGAAACCATACTGAAGTATACATGCAACCCTCCAACTTGTCATGAGCTGTCAACCTATCTAACCCCATATTCACACATTGTGTTACAGATGCATCCAATTGAGGATTTCCAAGCATGTTTTCAGTTTCTTCATGAACTTGGTCATTATTTCCTTGAGGTGAGGGACAAAGACATCAGGCATGCCCTGGCAATGCTATTTGTAGAAATACTGCTCCCAGTTGCTGCTGTAAGTAAAACTTTAAAATTTCCTTTATTTTTTTTTTTGTAATTTCTTTCTTGTATTTTTTTGCTGGTTTCAATCATTGGATGGCAGCCATGCTGTGATATCACTTTTTATACACAGAAACAGACACATATATAATGATATATGAATTAATTGACTAATCAAAATGTTTGCTTTGTTATTGTCGCATTTTCTTTTTATATATATATGTATTTATTGCTGACGTTATTGTTTCTTGTTTACTTATAGAAAGTGAAGACCGAAGTTAATGTACCTATACTAAAAAACTTTGTCGAGATGCTGTACACCACATCTATCGACATGGCAACCAAAAAGAAACATACAATGGTAACTTGAAGCTTGATGATGTCATTTCATTATCAAATTTCTTATATCAAAGCTTTTCCAGTTCATTCATAATTTTTTTTCTGATATTATTTCTTGATGAAAACATTACATCTAAGTAGGAATGAGCGGGGAATCTTGCTAGGCTTACAAAGAATAAGTTCTGGGGTTGATTTGCTCAACTAATGGTGGTGCTCTAGCATGGCCACAGTCAAATGACTGAAACAAGTAAAAGAGTAGATGGAATGCTTAATTTGAGGGAAAGAGGGAGGCATGTGTTATGTAGTGTATTATCAGTAACATAGTGATTCACAGATTTGTGGTTCAAGTCCTGTCTATGAGCCTATCAAGTGAAGATGTGTTTTGATTCCTGGACCAGGCAATGCATTGTACTCTTGAGCAAAACATTTAATTTCTTATTGCTCTGTGATCACTTTCATATCTAACGCATGGTACAACATACGGCTCAACTGGCAATGTTGATTTGATGGAGGGAATGACCTTAATATACAGCACAAACGTTTGACCACCATAAACAAATTATCGACTGTAAATCCTCGAGTATAATCTGCATTTTTTTCCCAAAATTTAAAGGTCAAAATCCCTAGTGCGTATTATACACGAGGTTAAAAATGAAAATTATTTTCTAAGCAATGTTCATTCAGACGCATTTTGTGATGTCGGGCACAGAAATACCTTAAGCTAAGCCTGAAAGTAATGAAGTCACAAAAGAATCATCCGTAACTTGCAGTAAGCAACATTTATTAAACGTTATTACTGTTATTTCTTTATTTTCTGCAAACAAAATGCACAAAAATGCTACACGTTTGCATTATGTTATATATACAATAATAATAAAGGACGTTACCATATATATTTTTACAAACCAAGGATGTTATATAGACCTCCTTGACTCAAATTAGAGAAGGGGTGCGTATTATACACAAGGTTTAAGTTTTTCAGAGGTACAGCCCCCTAAGAATCCCCTGCATATTATACTCAAGGGCGGACTATACTCGAGAATTTACGGTATATAGATCATTCAGTAAAAAACTGCAGAATCCTCATATGATGTCTACAGCAGAAGAATCTTCTATGAGCCTATTGCTCTTTTCTATCTCAAATTAGTTCTTACACTGAAAATCTTGACAGTTAATTTATCATTTTGATCACTTCTTGTAAGATAACATTCAGAAAACACCCAAATGATCTTCTAAATCCTAAATTAGTTTCTTAATCAAATACATTGATGTCATTTTTTTTTTAAAGCTTTTTGTTTTGCTTCTATTTTTAGCATTTATTCCCATTAGTAACCTGCCTACTTAGTGTCAGCCAGAAACAATTTTTCTTGAACAACTGGCCGTATTTCCTGACAATGTGCCTGTCACAACTGAAGAATAAAGATCCAAAAATATCACGAGTGGCCTTAGAGTCTTTATATCGGCTTTTGTGGTAAGTAATTTAAATATTTATAGCCTATATAGAAAGTAATAATTATTATTGTTATTGTTATTTTTAAGACATAGCTGTATGGTTAATAAACTTGCTTTGCCACCACAGAGTTTGGGGTTCAGTCCTACTGCATGGCACCTTGAGCATTTTTTGTTCTTTATTATAAACTTTGATTGATTGATGCTTTGCGAGTAAATTTGGTCGACTGAAATTGTGTCGAAGCCAGTCATGTATGTGTATATGGCTGAGGGGTTGTTTACATCACTACAACTTAGCAGTTGGGCAAATGGCATAGTGGTTAAGAGTGCGGACTACTAACCCCAAGATTCCGAGTTTGATTCCAAGCAGTAACCTGAACACTAATAATAATAATGATAATAATAATAATGATAACATCGAAAAATACCTTAGGAATGAGAACTCAGGTTCAAAATTTCCCCAAGACCCCTGAAGAAGGCTGGAGGGTATATCAGCTGAAACATTGTGTTAACAACAAACAAGATAAGGACAAATATCCATTGAATGTAAATAATGTACAATCTTACAATCATGAATCCAACACCCTAATCACTAAGCCACATGTCTCAACAGGTAAGGGTGTTGGCCTTATGCAAACCCATTTTCACTTCTGAGCAGAGTTTGTCCAACTAGTCTGGTCTCTATCCTTTGATTTGTCTAGCATGGACAGCCCTACATGGAGCAATTGTTCCACTGCCATAGCTCTCAGGGTCACTGAGGCATACAACCAACCACACCACTATAAAGACTGGACATTCTGGTCATTAGCCAACTATACTCATGCAAACTTTTAGCTTTATATTGATGTTAAATCTTGCTATTTTCAATAACTTTTTCAGGGTGTATATGGTGCGCATAAAATGTGAGAGTAATACAGCTACTGTGAGTCGGCTTCAGAGTATTGTAAACAGCTTATTTCCTAAAGGGTCAAAGCTTGTGACCCCTAGAGATACTCCATTGAATATTTTTGTGAAGATTATCCAGTTTATAGCAAAGGTAAATGAACATTCTCTACTTCCACTTGTTATTAAAAGCATGGAAATAGGTGAGGGTTAACAACTGGAAGGGTATCTGGCTGTAGAAAATCTGACCCTTTAAATTCCATCTGAATGATGCAAGCATGGAAAAGTAGATGTTAAACTACGACTACGACGATGATGATGATGATGATGAGGAGGAGGAGGAGGAGGAGGAGGAGGAGGAGGATTCCAACCATGAACATCCTATCATTTTTGGAAAAACTATAAAACTATATTATCTAATGTGTTCTTCATTCTTTACCATGATTTGAAAGAGATTTGTCTGCTATTTCTAGCTGGTCGAGCATCCATATAAAGGTTCTCATATTTGTTTTTTATATTATTTATAAAGAAAAAAAATACTGGAATATTTAGAAACATCCAGAAATTTATCCAAAGTTAATTTGTAGGAGATGCTGTGCTTCTCTGACAAATCTTTGCAGTCCAACATATTCAGTGTAGCTTGAATTGTTTTTTTGTTTTTTTTTACTTTTTGGGGGAGATCTTTTTCCATCCCATATAACCTCAGTTTTGACCATTTGTTAGCCTGTCCACAAATTACACTTATGCCCTAAGTTGAAATATAGAACACATGTATGCAGTACCTTTCTTTCATTGGATACTAAACTCTGCCTGCGAAGACCTGTTGAGGCAAGTGAAATCGAAATCGAAGTCAAATCCGTGCTAGTGGAGCGCTAAGAGCACCATCTGAGTGTGATGGTTGCCAGAGCAACTAACTGGCTTCTGTGTCGGTGGCACGTAAAATGCACCATTCAAGTGTGATCATTACTAACATTGCCTTACTGGCACTTGTGCAGGTGGCGCATGTTAAAAACATTCGAGCGAGGTTGTTGCCAGTGCCGCTGGACTGGCTCTTGTGCAGGTGGCATATAAAAAACACCATTTGGGCATAGCCATTGCCAGTACCACCTGACTGGCTCTCATGCCGGTGGCACATAAAAGCACCCACTACACTCTTGGAGTGGTTGGCATTAGGAAGGGCATCAAGCTATAGAGACTCTGCCAGATCAGATTGGAGCCTGGTGCAGCCATTTGGTTCGCCAGTCCTCAGTCAAATCATCCAACCCATGCCAGCATGGAAAGCAGATGTTAAACGATGATGATAATGATGATGTATACGTATGCATGCACACACACATATGCATCCATATTTTCTAGATCACTGCATTTCAGGAGTGGACTAAGCCATCGGTCAATCGAGCACTGCTCGAGGTCCTGGAGCTTTTGGGGACCTGCACTCTACATGTTAACTCTACTAAATCAATGCTAAGGGGCTTGGTAAACAGTTATGCTCGAGGGCCCTTAATACTCTCAGTCCACCCCTGCTGCATTTGACAAACAGGGCTACATTTACATGCTCCTTGCAATTGTACGTTCTTAATTGCAATCTCCCAGTGTCCTCCTTCAGTCTTTTCTACTTCTACTACAAAAAGAGGGGCCTTTGTCTTTCTGAAATTTTATTAGTTACAAAGGTAAATTAAGGAATATGAGTGATTCCGGTCATCATACTAATTCTGACCTCTGTTGACATTGTTTCAGCACTAAAAAAAAAAATCATCATCATCATCATTATCATTGCTATTATCATCATTAGTATCAGCATCAACATCATCATCATTTATCATCACCATTACTATGTTGTCTTCACCACCACCACTACCATCATCATCATTCATCATCATCTCTGTTGTCATCATCAGTATCAGCATCATTATCGTCACCATTACTTTCACCACCACCATCATCATCAGCATTGTTATCAGCATCATTATCATCATTTTACTTTCACCACCATCATCATCATCATCAATAACATCAACATTTCATCACCCAGTATTAATTTTTCTATTCTTATTTCCCCGCAGGAAAGGTTAGATTTTGCCATGAAAGAAATTATTTTTGATCTCCTCTGTGTTGGCAGACCAATTAAGTTTTTAACTCCAGAGGTGAGTATCTCATTAATTATTCATTTAATCATTGATGTTACTTTGCATCGGACAACAAGGAAATGCGATTTTATAAAATGGCACAACTGTATTGGTGTTATCAGAGCTGGTTACTAGGATTGCCATACATGTATGTGATGCATGCATTACACATTATCATCATTGTATTAAGGCAGGAAGCTGGCAGAAATGTTAGCACGCCAGGCGAAATGCTTGGCGGTATTTCGTCTGCCGTTACGTTCTGAGTTCAAATTCTGCCGAGGTCGACTTTGCCTTTCATCCTTTCGGGGTCGATAAATGAAGTACCAGTTTCGTACTGGGGTCGATTTCTTATGAATGCTATAGTTGTCTGATAAGTGAATGTTGTAGATGTGTGATTAAGGAATTATTATAGCTGTGTGGTTAATGAATATTAGTTATGTGGTTAATGAATGTTACAGCTGTGTGGTTTATGGATGCTATAACTGTGTGATAATGACTAATGAATGTTGTAGATGTTTGGTGAGTGAAGGTCTTATCTGTGTGTTAAATGGATGTTGTAGGTGTGTGGTTAAGGAATTATTATAGCTATGTGGTTAATGATTATTAGACATGTGTTTAATGAATGTTATAATAACTTGGTGGTTTATGAATGTCATAGCTGTGTGATAGATAAATGTTGTAGATGTGTGATTGACGAATGTTTTACCTGTGTCATTGATAACTGTTAATCATGTGTGGTTAATGAATGTTACAGCCGTGTGGTTTATGGATGCTATAATTCTGTGATAATGACTAATGAATGTTGTCGATGTTTGGTGAGTGAAGGTCTTATCTGTGTGTTAAATGAATGTTGTAGGTGTGTGGTTAAGGAATTATTATAGCTATGTGGTTAATGATTATTAGACATGTGTTTAATGAATGTTATAATAACTTTGTGGTTTATGAATGTCATAGCTGTGTGATAGATGAATGTTGAAGATACGTGATTAAGGAATTATTATAGCTGTGTGGTTAATGAATGTTACAGCTGTGTGGTTTATGGATGCTATAACTGTGTGATAATGACTAATGGATGTTGTAGATGTTTGGTGAGTGAAGGTCTTATCTGTGTGTTAATGGATGTTGTAGATGTTTGGTGAGTGAAGGTCTTATCTGTGTGTTAAATGGATGTTGTAGGTGTGTGGTTAAGGATTATTATAGCTATGTGGTTAATGATTATTAGACATGTGTTTAATGAATGTTATAATAACTTGGTGGTTTATGAATGTCATAGCTGTGTGATAGATAATGTTGTAGATGTGTGATTGACGAATGTTTTACCTGTGTCATTGATAACTGTTAATCATGTGTGGTTAATGAATGTTACAGCGTGTGGTTTATGGATGCTATAATTCTGTGATAATGACTAATGAATGTTGTCGATGTTTGGTGAGTGAAGGTCTTATCTGTGTGTTAAATGAATGTTGTAGGTGTGTGGTTAAGGAATTATTATAGCTATGTGGTTAATGATTATTAGACATGTGTTTAATGAATGTTATAATAACTTTGTGGTTTATGAATGTCATAGCTGTGTGATAGATAAATGTTGTAGATGTGTGATTGACGAATGTTTTACCTGTGTCATTGATAACTGTTAATCATGTGTGGTTAATGAATGTTACAGCCGTGTGGTTTATGGATGCTATAATTCTGTGATAATGACTAATGGATGTTGTAGATGTTTGGTGAGTGAAGGTCTTATCTGTGTGTTAAATGAATGTTGTAGGTGTGTGGTTAACAATCATTAAGCATGTGGTTAATGAATGTTATTATAGCCTTATGGTTTATGAATGCCGTAGCTGTGTGATAGATAAATGTTGTAGATGTGTGATTGACGAATGTTTTACCTGTGTCATTGATAACTGTTAATCATGTGTGGTTAATGAATGTTACGGCTGTGCAATAAATTAATAGGTGCATGGTGAATAAATATCATCTCCATAAGGTATTCACCTTATGGAGATGTATGGGTAATGAATGTAACATTTGTGCAGTTTTTGAATGTTACAGTGGTGTAAATAAGGTTACAGCTGTGTAATAGATGAATGTTGAGGGTGTGTGGGGATATGCATATTTATATACATTTGGTGGGCGTTTGTTTTTTAATATTTTAATGGGGTACTTGGTAAATGTATGAGACACAATAATAGTTCATGTATGGAGTAACTAAGTCATACTTGTAACTATTAAGGTGGCGAGCTGGCAGAAACGTTAGCACATTGGGCGAAATGCTTAGCGGTATTTCGTCTGCCGTTACGTTCTGAGTTCAAATTCCACCGAGGTCGACTTTGCCTTTCATCCTTTCGGGGTCGATAAATTAAGTACCAGTTTCGTACTGGGGTCGATGTAATCGACTTAATCCCTTTGTCTGTCCTTGCTTGTCCTCTCTGTGTTTAGCCCCTTGTGGGCAGTAAAGAAATAGGTATTTCATCTGCCGTTATGTTCTGAATTCAAATTCCGCTGAGGTCGACTTTGCCTTTCGTCCTTTCAGGGTCGATAAATTAAGTACCAGTTTCGTACTGGGATCGATGTAATCTACTTAATCCCTTTGTCTGTCCTTGTTTGTCCCCTCTATGTTTAGCCCCTTGTGGGCAATAAAGAAATAAGAATTGTTAGCACACTGGACAAAATGCTTAGTGGCATTTTGTTTGTCCTTACATTCTGATTTCAAATCCTGCTGAGGTCATCTTTTAGGGTTTACGAAATAAGTACCAGTTGATGGGGCTGATGTAATTGACTATCCCACTCCCACAAAATTTTAGGCGTTTTGGCTATAGTAAAAAGGATTATTTCTATCACCACGATATTGTGTTTGTGAGCAAGGCACATAACTCTTGATGCTCTAATTCACTGGCCTGATAAAGAATAAAAGAGGCTTCTCTTCTATTTCACAGTTATGCTTTTAGTGATAAGAAGGTCATCTGTCTAGAAAGATCAGTTATTTCATATATAAGGTGCAGCAAAATCTTTTTAAGGGCTTATTGCTTCTATGGGTCTTAATCCATCTTGGGTAAATCAGTGATAAAATAATAAAAAAATGAGAACTCGGCATATTTCTTATAAGACATTTACAAGATTAAGTATGTTAACAGAACAATGATTATATATGGATATCCAATAAGTGTATTTTTCTTATTAAGCTTGATAGTGTGTTATATAAACTATCTGTTATTGAATATACTGAACACAAACCATGGCCGAGTGGCTGTGTGGAAAGTAGCTTGCTTACCAACCACATGGTTCCGGGTTCGGTCCCACTGCATGGCACCTTGGACAAGTGTCTTCAATTATAGCCTCAGGCCAACTAAAGCCTTGTGAGTGGATTTGGTAGACAGAAACTGAAAGAAGCCTGTCGTATATGTATATATAAATATGTGTGTGTGTGTGTGTGTGTGCGCGCGTGTGTATGTTTCTGTGTCTATGTTTGTTCCCCCCCTCAACATCGCTTGACAACCGATGCTGGTGTTTTTTTTACGTCCCCATAACTTAGAGGTTCAGCTAAAAGAGACGGATAGAATAAGTACCAGGCTTACAAAGAATAAGTCCTGGGGTAGATTTGCTTGACTAAAAGGCAGTGCTCCAGCATGGCCGCAGTCAAATGACTGAAACAAGTAAAAGAGTAAAAGAGAAATGATTAAGGGATCCAGTTTGCAGTCACAAGACTCCCTACTACTTTGATCCCTTTGCAAGACATCTTGAGAGTATATCTTTTATTGCTGCCTCAGATCAATCCAAGTTTTGTGTTTGAAACAGGATAGGTGAAACAGTATGGAAACTTGTTGGATCAATTGCACCTGTAATTAAAAGACACAGCTTTATCACACATTGTGCCATGTTGATTCTGTCCAAGAATTACATTAATCCTTTAGCATTATTTAATCCAGCTATATCCAGCCAAAATATTCTACCTGTTATATGTTTAGTATGCTAACTGCCACAAGTACCACCAATGGTTCATCGCAAACTTCACACAACTGCCGTATGCACAACCGGTGGTACATCATCGTCATCATCGTTTAACGTCCGTTTTCCGCGCTAGCACGGGTTGGACGGTTCGACCGGGGTCTGGGGAGCCAGGGGCTGCTCCAGGCTCCAGTCTGATCTGGCAGTGTTTCTACAGCTGGATGCCCTTCCTAACGCCAACCACTCCGCGAGTGTAGTGGGTGCTTTTTATGTGCCACCTGCACAGGTGCCACAGGGATCTGGCATTGGCCACGTTCGGATGGTGCTTTTTATGTGCCACCGGCACAGAAGCCAGTCGAGGCGGTGTAATTTGAGAAAATATTTTATTCTAAATCTTTGAAATGGTTTTGAAGATATTTAAATAATATGAATGCTGGATATTAAAGTTTAATTATGAAATATGGTAAAAATCCCAAAATATTACATTTCCCTGAAATTGATTTCAAATTTTGGTACAAGGCCAGCAATTTCGGGGGAGGGGGTAAATCGATTACATCCACCCCCAGTGTTCAACTGGTACTTATTTTATCGACCCAGAGAGAATGAAAGGCAAAGTCAACATCACCAGAATTTGAACTCAGAACATAGAGATGGACAAAATGCCGCTAAGCATTTTATCTGACATACTAACGATTCTGCCAGTTTACCACCTTTACATTTCCCTGTAATTAAACTGAAATACATGGTGTCACCAGTAAGTTCCAGTAACAAGGCTGTGGAATTTAACATGTTTAAACTGGCCAGATCCAGCCTCTCACAACTATCCTACAATGTTATTCTAAATATAAAGATTCACATCATTGAAATTTCAGAGCTCCAAAATAATGCAAAATTAATTACAAAGAATATCAATAAATAAGCCTTACATTTGACAAAGTAATCTGAATGCTAAAGGGTTTAGGAACCTGTCATCATCATCATCATCATCATCATCGTTTAACGTCCGTTCTCCATGCTAGCATGGGTTGGACGGTTCGACCGGGGATCTGGGAAGCCAGAAGGCTGCACCAGGCTCCAGTCTTATCTGGCAATGTTTCTACAGCTGGATGCCCTTCCTAACGCCAACCACTCCGTGAGTGTAATGGGTGCTTTTTACGTGCCACCTGCACAGGTGCCAGGCGAGGCTGGCAACGGCCACAGTCGGATTGGTGTATTTTATGTGCCACCGGCTCGGAAGCCAGTCGGGGCGGCGCTGGCATCGGCCATGAGTCGGATAGTGCTTTTTACGTACCACCAGACCAGGGATCCTGGCTGGTTCAATTCGATTTCGCTTTCGCTTGCCCCAACATGTCTTCGCAAGCAAAGGGGGTTGGCATGGGTGCCTGTCGTACGGTCGGATTGGTGTATTTTACGTGCCACCGGCACAGAAGCCAGTGGAGGCGGCACTGGCATCGGCCACGAGTCGGATAGTGCTTTTTACGTACCACCAGACCAGGGATCCTGGCTGGTTCAATTCGATTTCGCTTTCGCTTGCCCCAACATGTCTTCGCAAGCAAAGGGGGTTGGCATGGGTGCCTGTCGTACGGTCGGATTGGTGTATTTTACGTGCCACCGGCACAGAAGCCAGTGGAGTCGGCACTGGCATCGGCCACGAGTCGGATAGTGCTTTTTACGTACCACCAGACCAGGGATCCTGGCTGGTTCAATTCGATTTCGCTTTCGCTTGCCCCAACATGTCTTCGCAAGCAAAGGGGGTTGGCATGGGTGCCTGTCGTACGGTCGGATTGGTGTATTTTACGTGCCACTGGCACAGAAGCCAGTGGAGGCGGCACTGGCATCGGCCACGAGTCGGATAGTGCTTTTTACGTACCACCAGACCAGGGATCCTGGCTGGTTCAATTCGATTTCGATTTCGCTTTCACTTGCCCCACAGCCACTTACCAATTCAATGTGCAGTTGATCCAACAACAGAATCCTCAGTTGTTGAACCCAATTGTAATTGATTCATTTCACTTCATAAATATCTATCATTGAATTTATCTTAATTTTTGCAGAGAATGAGTATTGGATTACGAGCTTTCTTAGTAATAGCAGACAGCTTAGAACAAAAGGATGGTGACCCACCAATGCCACAATCAACAGCCACTTTGCCATCAGGAAGTACAGTTCGAATTAAAAGAACTTTCCTCAACAAGATGCTAACTGATGATACCGCTCAGAGAATTGGCCTCAGTAGCTACCATTCACATGTCCTCAAGACTTTCGACTCCATTCTCCGAGCACTTGACCTTCAAGTCGGAAGAACATTCTTGCTTACCAAAGGAGAACACACAAATAAGGAAGCTGAGGAGATTCTTACGTAAGGATCAATTTTTTTATTATTGTCTGTGTGTTGACTCCTCTGTCTGTTGACTCCTCTGTCTTTTGACTCCACTGTCTGTTGACTCCTCTGTCTGTTGATTCCACTGTCTGTTGACTCCTCTGTCTCTTGACTCCTCTGTCTCTTGACTCCTCTGTCTCTTGACTCCTTTGTCTGTTGATTCTTCTGTCTGTTGACTCCTCTGTCTCTTGACTCCTCTGTCTCTTGACTCCTCTGTCTGTTGATTCTTCTGTCTCTTGACTCCTCTGTCTCTTGACTCCTCTGTCTCTTGACTCCTCTGTCTCTTGACTCGTCTATGTGTTGAATTTGGTCTGTGTTGACTTTAGTATATATAGACTTTGGTGTATACTGAATCTGCTTCGTGTTGACGCTAGTATATATTGCCTCTGGTGTGTGTTAACTCTGGCATGGGTCCATTCCTCTGGTATGTGTCTGTTCCTCCAGCTAATATCTGTTCCTCCAGAATGTGTTCATTCCTCCAGTGTGTCCACTCCACTGACCAATGCCTACTCTGCTGGTGAGTGTCCCTTCTTCTGGCATGTGTCCATTCCACTGACATCTCCATTCCTCTCACATGTGTTCACTCCTCTGACACATGTTCATTCCTGTGACATGTCCATTCATCTAGTCCATGGCCACTCTTATAGCATGAGTCCTCTCTGCTGGCATGCGAAGTCAGGCATGTTGATTCAGCTTTAGATGGTAGAAATCACTGTGTGTTTGTGTGTGTATGTGTGTGTGTGTTACTGTTTCCTGGCCTCGACTTCTATTTGATAGTTGTAAATGAATGTTATCCTGCAGGCAGTGTCTTTTTGTCTCCAGTCTTCTGTGAAAACATGTCTGGTCATGGGGAAATATTACCTCCTTTGGAAACAAGTGAAGGTTGGTGACAAAGAGGGCATCCAGCCGTAGACAATCTGTTTCCATAAATTCCATCCAACCTTTGCAATCCTGAAAAAGTGGACATTAAATAATAATAATAATAATAATAATAACAACAACAACAACAACAATATTAGTGGTGGTGTTATTGTGAGACATTTGCTTCTCAACCATATGGTTCTGTGTTCAAACTTATCACATGGTTATTTAGGATAAGCTTATTCTTCTTCCGCATCCTTGAATTGGCCAATTCCTTGCATGTAAAATTGTTGATGAAATTTAATAAGCTTTCTCTTTTATTTTCTTTCGGTTCTTTGCAGCGGTGACCGTAAACCAAAGATTGATTTATTCCGCACATGTGTGGCAGCAATTCCTCGCCTGTTACCAGACACAATGAGTAACCAGGAACTGGTTGAGATGCTGACCAGACTCACTGTTCATATTGATGATGAGCTGAAAGGGTTTGTACCACAGAATTTTTCATCTTTATGTCCAAAGGTTGACTTTAGAAATATTAGCAAACCCTAGGTCATTCATTTTAGCCTAGATGTCTTTACCTAAAGAAAAGATTGGTCACAATGATGGTGGTAGCATCAGTTAATCCAACCTCCAGGATTTCTTTGAACCATAGTTCGAACATTTTATTAGGGAGGACATTGCAAGTGTGAACTGTTGTTGCTGCTGCACCTACTACTACTACTACTACTCTTTCATACAGTTTGTATGTGTGTATGTATGTTTGTGTATATATATATATATATATATATATTGTGTTCCTTCTCGAGCCATGCCTGGTTCATAAGGGCCGGTTTCCCGGTTTCCTAGGCATATAGGTTCCCCACCTAGACGGGACTCCAGTCCGTCGCAGGTGAGCTGCAAGATGCAGGAGGAAAGAGTGAGAGAATGTTGTGGCGAAAGAGTCAGCAGAAGTTTCGCCATTTCCTTCTGCTGGGGCTGCTTGTTTTGCTCATAAACACACACATCGCCTGGTCTGAGATTCGAACCCATGATCCCTCGACCGCGAGTCTGCTGCTCTAACCACAAGGCCATATGCCTCCACTATATATGTACGTATGTATATGTATGTATATGTATATATATACATGCATACATACAGGCATGGGTTAGATGCTTTGACACAATTTGACAAGACGTAGGACTGTGTTAAGCATCACTGTCAGATTTAGCGTGGTTACTATGACTACTAAAAAGTAAAGTATTGTTACTTTGTCGAGTCATACAGACTCATAAGGGCCTGTTTTCTGGTTTCATGGTATATATATTCCCCACCTGGATAGGACGCTGGTCCATCGCAGGATTACTCACTTTTGCCAGCTGAGTGGACTGGAGCAATGTGAAATGAAGTGTTTTGCTCAAGAACACAACACATCACCCAGTCCAGGAATCGAAACCGCAATCTGGCAATCAAGAGTCCAACACCCTAACCACTGAGCCATGTGCCTCCACGTTTCTATGACTGCTTTACATTGCATACTGAGTGCTCTATTCATACTACTAGCACTAGTGACATCACTAAGTAACTTGCTAAACAGTAAAAGAACAAGAAAAAAGGCAAAAGCCCCCTCGACTAAGTTGGAGGGAGTATTTGCAATGGAGATGTGACGTTGTGCTAGGCATTTAGAGGCTAAGGTATGATAGAGGGACAAGCACAGGCATTTTGCTATAGAGAAGATACATGGCTACCCCACATTATATAAAAGTGGGTGGGACCAGCTGGGAAGGCAATAATTCACCATCATCGTTTAATGTCCGCTTTCCATGCTAGCGTGGGTTGGACGATTTGACTGACGTCTGGCGAACCAGATGGCTGCACCAGGCTCCAGTCTGATCTGGCAGAGGTTCTACAGCTGGATGCCCTTCCTAACACCAACCACTCCGAGAGTGTAGTGGGTGCTTTTACGTGCCACTGGCATGAGGGCTAGTCAGGCAGTACTGGTAGCGGCCACACTCAAATGGTGTTCTTTATGTGCCACCTGCAAAGGAGCCAGTCCAGCAGCACTGGCAACAACCTCGCCCGAATGCTTTTTCATGTGCCAGTAAGGCGACGCTGGTAACGATCACACTTGAATGGTGCTTTTTACGTGCCACCAGCTCGGAAGCCAGTTTGTTGCTCTGGCAACAATCACACTCAGATGGTGCTCTTAGCGGTCCACTAGCATGGATGCCACTCATCGAATTTGATTTCAATTTTGATTTCACTTGCCTCAACAGGTCTTCGCAAGCAGAGTTTAGTGTCCAATGAAGGAAAGGTACGCACAGGTGGGCTGGTTGCACCCCTGGCATAGGCCAAGCACAGCATATTTCCAAAAGTCCCAAATCAAATCTTGGTTAAATATAGAATTTAATGTTTGGAATTGGTGACCTCTACTTGGAATGGACATTTTTTTTTATCCTTTATTATAATATAGTTTTGTTTCAGGCATTGTTACATTTTTATTTATTTTGTGTTTCATCACTTCTTCCTCCAGGCTGGCATTCCAGGCTTTGCAGAATCTCATGCAGGAGTCTCCTCTTTACAGACAGCAAGTTATTCAAGGTAAATCCACTTTCCATTTCATTCCATTCAGGGATGTCCTCTCATAGAAGGATAAGGGGAGAGAGAGAGAGAGAGAGTGACTGAAAGAAATAGAACACTACACACAGAATGAGAGAGAGGAAGGGAGATATACAAACAAAATAAAAGCACAAGTAAAAGAGGATTACATGCGCAGATAGAGAGAGAGAGAGAGAGAGAGGAAGAAAGATAAATGTACATGCACACACGCACACACACACATTCTCTCTCTCTTTCTCTCTCCCTCCCTCCCTCCTCCCTCTCTCTCTCTCTCTCTGACTGAAAGAAAGAGAGACATACAGAGACAAAAACTAAGAAAGTAAGCTTTCCATACTCAAAGCTTTCCATACTGAAAGGGAAAGAAATATTCACACTCAGACTTATAGAGAGAAAGTGATATATGGAAAGTGGACATTAAATGGTGATGATGATGGTGGTGGTGGCGGTGGTGGTGGCGGTGGTGGTGGTGGTGGTGATATATAACAAAACAGGAAGTTGAGAAATTATTTTGTATTATTTACTCACCATTTTACACCTATTTTCTTTTGTTAATTGGAATCACAAAGTTGTACATGTTAAATAAACATGGAAGAAATTTCTTATTAGAAATTCTTTGGACAGAGAATCATAGAATACAAAATTTCCAGAATTTTCAATTTTATGTACCTCACACTACAATAACATACACTACATACTGGAATAAATAGATGTGCTTCAAGAGGACACAGCTTGAATTTTACCCTACCTTCATAAAACATACATTCATACATATATATATATGTATGTATATATATATATATATATATAATATATATATATATAATATATATATATATAATAATAATAATAATAATAATAATTAAGATTCAGTTGGACTAGGTACTTAAGTTGAAGCACCAAGTCAGTCCGGTATTATCCGCACGGCACTAAGTAAGGTGAATAAAATCAAAATAAGCAGCAGGATATCAAGTAGTGATGCAGCTCCATTTAATTGAACAATGCAATCATTTCATCAATTTAAATGCAGTGCCATCTTCAGCTGCACAAATAAATAAATAGAATTTTAACCAGTTGGACACATTATTATAATTTTTCTCAAATATTTTAACAGAGCGAGAAGATGGAAGAAATTCATGTTGTTGCTATTGTAGCTAAGAATAGACTACACTTCCAAGAATCGCATGAAGCCTAGTGGGGTCATAGTGTTGTAAGGGATTGTAATTCAGTTCTCATTCATTTATCTCTTTATCAACAACTAAATCTAAGACTAGAAGACTGTTTCTATTTTGAATAAAGGACAAGAGTGAGTTGACAGCTTATGGTTAGGTATGCTCATAAATATTTTCATATGTATCAGGGAGGAAATAAGACATTAGGAGTAGTCAGGTGAATATAAGTAACTGTCTATAAAAAGAGGCAGGGTAGGGGTAGACTTTAAATCATGATGTTAATTACCAGTTAAAGGGGCAAGATGCTAAGAAACCTAAGATGTTAATACAGAGGGAATTTTATTCTGGGGCACTATGGGTGATTGTTTATAAACAATTTTATTATGTTGTATAAAAATAAAATTTAATTTCAAAAATGATATCATAACCAAAATAGGTAAAAGGTGTGTATATATCAATTATAAACATTAAAAAGAAAAGATTACATAGAATCAATTTGATATTCATTTATGTACTTAATTAATTACTTATTAGATGGTTTCTATAAAGACTGCTCAGGGCATTTACTTATGGAATAACTAGAAATATATATATGCTATCTATTAATTTTAAGCCATGAATCAGAGAAAAGTAAAGATGCATACAGATACACACACATTTATGTATGTGCATATATGCATATATATACACACACACACACACATTTATATGTTTATATGGATATAGCATAACCATCTTGCATAGACCTAACTGAAAAATATCTATTTAAGAATGAGAAAAATAACAATTTATAAGGAATAAGAGGTTAATAAATAAGGATATCAAAATAAGAAAACAAAATAATAAGAATTTATAGAAAATGATAAGAAATACATGTAACCTACATATAAAGAGACAGAGGATTAAAATTGGCTTAACAGGTCTTCTCAAGCATGCCTTATCACCATGTGTTGTACATATTCTATGTTCATGTTAAAGGAAAGAAACTATCTTGGTGAGGTTGGTGGCACAGGTGGTGATTCCTCTTTGAGGTGTCCAAGTGTGAAATATTGCTTGTGTATTGTTCTGTGCTGTTAAGATCAAGAAAAAAAGTACTCTGTCTGGTGAGAGAAAAATATTACTTAATAAATACAATATATGTTTTTATGTACTACTATTAGTTTCATGTGATGAGAGTATGCCAGGCAGTATTTATTAACACATCTGGTGTCCTAGCACACTCTTCGGACACTGTCCACATGGCATAACAAACTAAAAATGGGACAATGGGATGAGAGATAAAAAATAAGAAATAGCGAGAAAGAGGCAGATATAGAAGGTGGAAGGCTGAATAGCCAGAAAATGAAAAAGAAAACAAAAAGAAGCAAAGTGGTGATGGTTGGGAGAATTATTTCTCCTTTGACAATAAAATATAAGGCTAATTCCCACCCCCCTCACCTGCAAAACATTTTGCTTGGCATGCTAACGATTCTGCCATAATTTTGAATAATAATAATAATAATGATGATAATTTTCTCGTTTCTAGGTTTTGTTTTATTCATCCAACAAGATTTAAGTGACCTTAATTCTCAGTTACTGGATGGTGCACTGCGCATGTTGGTACAACTGCTGGCACGTTGGAAGAACAATTCCAGTCCACAGAAAACCCCACCGACCTGTGTAAAGGTAGGACCATTTTTCAATGTCATGGAACTAGTGTATTGTTCCAGAGTAGGGAGCTCATCAGGGTTGAAAATATATAGGAAAAATTTCAGAGGGTGGTGTGGCTATGTCTGACTGTGGAGGAATTCATTAAATTTGATTGTTTAGCTCATCACCATCATCATTGTCATCACCATCATCATCCTCATCATCATCGTCCTCTTTGTCATCATTATCTTCAACATCATCCTCATCTTCATATCATTGTCACCCTCATCATCACTATCCTCTTTCTCCTCCTCCTCATCATCATCATTATCGTCTTACTTGGAAACAGATGAGGGTTGGTGACAGGGAAGGCATTCAGCTGTAGAAAATCTGCCTCAATAAATTTCGTCTGACCCATGCAAGCAAAGAATAATAGACATTAAAACAACAACAACGATATTTAGCTATTACATTTTTGTTTCATTATTTCTTTAACTTCTCTCTTTTTGTTTTATTTCGTTTTTAGAATCTACAGACCACTAATATTGAGGATCACATGGAGAAACCTAACCCCACCAGTTTTTACGTCCTCCATGAAGTGGAAGGTCTTGCCCTTGTTATGCTTTGTAGCATTCGCTTGGTGACCAGGAAATTAGCTCTGCTTCTTCTCAAGGAGGTTCGGTGCATCCTTGGCACCAATGAATCTGCACAAGCTGAGGTGAGTCTTTTACAATAACATTGGATTTACTGAACAAATGAAAAAATGTGGCACTCAACACATTTGGTATGAGTTTCAATCCCATGCAACTTCAAGTTTCGAAAGTTCACCAAACAAACCTAATTCATCTAACTTGTCCTATAAGCCTGATGTGGCTTGCTTCATTTGACAAGCTTATGAAACTTAAGGGTACTCCTTTCTTTAAGATGGCAAGGTAGTGATATAAGCAATATTTGGCTGCTATTTCTAAGACAAGCAACTGTATAGAGCAGGCTTGGCCAAACTTGAATTACATTGCAGGCCACTTCAATCACAGAAAGTTTTTTAAGGACCGCTCGTATACTTTATGCACTAATAGACAAATAATTGAATTACAGGATCAAGAATTTTTCAAGAATTTTACATACTTTTTGTTTGTTTAAAATTATAAAATTGTAGGCTGTTGCTTTATTGCTTCTTAAAAATTAAAAATTTATTTTGAAACAAATGTTTTACATGAGCAATTTTATTTTGGTAAAACTTTTTAAATGTTTTTTTTTAAAATAAACCCATTTCAAGAAAGTATCAAGTGGGCCACACAATAAAAGTCTGTGGGTTTCATGTGGCCTAATGGCCTCAAGTTAGCCAGCCCTTATATACAGACTCTTTCATTATCTTGAGGGTCATCAAGTTTTCCAAGGTTGTAGTGTTCTAAGAAAAAAGTAAACACTTACTTAGTCCTACACCTTCCAGAAACTTGAGGGTGTACCCTGACTCATCTTCATCAACATCTCTTTTTTCCATCTGGGGTAACTATGTATCTCCCCTTTAGCAAGGCACCCATTCCTGTCCCTCTTTTGTATTCTAACCTCCCATCACTTGGTTAAAGCCTCTTTCCTCAATATTACTTCCCTAATCAGTTGAGGGATCTTGTCTTGCAAATTATTTGGTGCTCTCACTGGTGCTGGTGACACATAGAAAATACCCAGTATACTTTGTAAAGTGGTTGGCATTAGGAAGGGTGACCAACCACAGAAACTATGTCAAAGCAGACATTGGAGGTCGATGCAGTCTTCTGGCTCACTACCATCTGTCAAACTGTCCAACCCATGCCAACATAGAAAATGGATGTTAATGATGGTGGTGGAAGCAGTGGAATCGGTTTTTTTAATTGTTCTTGAAATAGAGACATCCAATTTTCCTTGGGGAAGATTAATGGTAGAAGTGTCTTATCAACCAATCATTCCATCCTTATAGCCTCACCCACTCTGTATCCTAGAATTTACTCCATGCCAAAACTTAGCTTGCAACCATCAAATCTATGTAGTTTTAATTAGATTATAGTTGTTGTTGTTGTTATTCTTCTTTTTCTTCTTTCACTTAAAGTCTGTCGTGGATTTTCTCATATTTCTTAAATTCTACTGGTGTTTCTGTTTGCAATTCTTTTTTTTGTGTGTGTGTCTGATGGTATTAGTCATAGACATTTATTTTAGGAACAAGAGATGTAGATGGGTGTGTCTAGAATATTGAATACTGATTTTCTCATTTGTTAAATAAAAAGTTCGTGTTTGTTTAAAATATACGTGTATATATATATATATATATATATATATAGCTATATACACACACATACACTTGTGTATATGCATGTGTGTGTAAAACATTTGTGGGTATGTATTACATGTATTTGTGTGTGTGTGTATGTTTAAGATATATGTGTACATGTGAACATATAAAATATTTGTGTGTGTGTGTATGTAGTAAGAAGCTTGCTTCCCAACCACATGGTTCCAGGTTCAGTCCCACTGTGTGTCACCTTGGGCAAGTGTCTTCTACTATAGCCTCAGGCTGACCAAAGCTTTGTGAGTGGATTTGGTAAACAGAAACTGAAAGAAGCCCATTGTATATATATATTTAGATATATATATATATATATATATATTTATATATATATATCATGGCAGTGAAACATGGGCCGTGACTGCTGAGGACATGCGTAAGCTCGTGAGGAATGAAGCCAGTATGCTCCGATGGATGTGTAATGTCAGTGTACATACTCGACAGAGCGTTAGCACCTTGAGAGAAATGTTGTACCTAAGAGGCATCAGTTGTGGTGTGCAAGAGAGACGATTGCGCTGGTATGGTCATGTGGCGAGAATGGATGAAGATAGGTGTGTGAGAAAGTGCCAATCCTTAGCAGTTGAGGGAACCCGTGGAAGAGGTAGACCCAGGAAAACCTGGGACGAGGTGGTGAAGCACGACCTTCGAACTTTAGGCCTCACTGAGGAAATGACCAGCGACCGAGACCTTTGGAAATATTCTGTACGTGAGAAGACCAGGCAGGACAAGTGAGCCCAGCCCACTTATGAATGCCTTTCCTCCCTTGGACACAAAGACCTGTTGAGGCAAGCGAAGTCGATATAGAACCTCATCCGACGACAGGCACCCATGCCACCCCCCACCCCCCTTTGCTTGCGAAGACATGTTGGGGCAAGCGAAATCGAAATCGAAGTCAAAATCGAATTGAACCAGCCAGGATCCCTGGTCTGGTGGTACGTAAAAAGCACTATCCGACTCGTGGCCAATGCCAGCGCCGCCTCCACTGGCTTCCGTGCCGGTGGCACGTAAAATACACCAATCTGACCGTATGACAGGCACCCATGCCAACCCCCTTGCTTGCGAAGACATGTTGGGGCAAGCGAAATCAAAATCAAATTGAACCAGCCAGGATCCCTGGTCTGGTGGTTCGTAAAAAGCACCATCCGACTCGTGGCCGATGCCAGCACCGCCTCGTCTGGCTTCCGTGCCGGTGGCACATAAAATACACCAATCCGACCGTGGCCGTTGCCAGCCTCGCCTGGCACCTGTGCAGGTGGCACGTAAAAAGCACCCACTACACTCACGGAGTGGTTGGCGTTAGGAAGGGCATCCAGCTGTAGAAACACTGCCAGATAAGACTGGAGCCTGGTGCAGCCTTCTGACTTCCCAGATCCCCGGTCGAACCATCCAACCCATGCTAGCATGGAGAACGGACGTTAAATGATGATGATGATGATGATATGCAGCAAGGCACTTTATTTCACGTTGCTCCAGTTCACTCAGCTGTAGAAATGAGTTGCAACGTCACTGGTGCCAAGCTGTATCAACCTTTGTCTTTCCCTTGGATAACACTGGTGGCATGGAGAGGGGAGGCAGGTATGCATGGGCGACTGCTGGTCTTCCATAAACAACCTTGCCCGGACTTGTGTCTAGGAGGGTAACTTTCTAGGTGCAATCCCATGGTCATTCATGACCGAAGGGGGTCTTTACCCTTATATGCAGGAATAAAACATTTGGATTTTCCTTATATATATATGTGTGTGTGTTTGTGTGTCTGTCCCCCACCATTGCTTGACAACCGATGTTGATGTGTTTACATCCCCATAACTTAGCAGTTCAGCAAAAGAGACTGGTAGAATGTGTACTAGGCTTACAAAAAATAAGTCTTAGGGTCACAAATGACTGAAACAAATAAAAGAATATATATCTCAAGATTAATCAGCCGAAATTGCGAAGATGATTCGGTTCTTGACTGATGATTGAGGGCTTCAAATGTCCCGTCCGTGTTTTTTGTGTCGTCTTCTAAATGTTTCACGTTCTTGTTCCAGTTTGTATATTTTTTTACTTTTACATACATATATATATATGGCCCCCATGTCGGTGGCATGTAAAAGCACCATCCGTTCGTGCCCGTTGCCAGCCTCGCCTGGCCCCCGTGCCGGTGACACGTAAAAGCACCATCCATTTCGTGGCCGTTTGCCAGCTCTGTCTGGCCCCGTGTTGGTGGCACGTAAAAGCACCATCCGTTCGTGTCCGTTGCCAGCCTCGCCTGGCCCCCGTGCCGGTGACACGTAAAAGCACCATCCGTTCGTGGCCGTTTGCCAGCTCTGTCTGGCACCTGTGCAGGTGGCACGTAAAAAGCACCCACTACACTCACGGAGTGGTTGGCGTTAGGAAGGGCATCCAGCCGTAGAAACACTGCCAGATCTGACTGGGCCTGATGAAGCCTTCCAGCTTCACAGACCCCAGTTGAACCGTCCAACCCATGCTAGCATGGAGAACGGACGCTAAATGATGATGATGATGATGATGATGATATATATAAAACAAGTGAGAGAAAGAGAAAATGAAATTCATGAGAATATATATATATATATATATATATATATATATGAATTCTTGGAAATATACAGTACAGTGAAATATATTAATAGAAAAATATATAGAAAAATATGTCAGAAAGTGGTGGAATGGTTATCTTCTTTCTTGATATATATATATATATATATATATATATATATAAAACAAGTCTAAATTTTCTTGAGGAAACTGTATAATACAGCTAACCTTGGTTTTTTTGCTATTGAGAAGGATTGACTCTGCAGTGCAATACAGCAACACAAAAAAAAAATACAAAGAAGTAATATTCTATAGTTTCCTTAGGAAAATCCAAATGTTTTATATCTGTATATATTGGTTTTAAATTTTGGTACCATGTCAGCAATTTCAGGGCAAGGGTTTTAAGTCAATTACATCACACCCAGTACTCAACTGGTATTTATTTTAGCGATGCCAAAAGGATGAAAGCCACGGTTGACCTTGGTGGAATTTGAACTCAGAACATAAAGACAGCCATTATGCTGTTGGCCATTGTGCCACCTCACTGTCCTATACCTGTTTATACTAAGGAAAGAAAATGTACCTCCATTACTCCTGTTATTTTTCTTTTGTCATTAACACACACACATACACACATACATTTTTATTTGTAAAAATGAAACAGAGATAAAATAAAACAGACACAAAAAAAAGACAAAAGAAAAAATACATAAGCTCTGTAATATTTATTCTTACAGGTCTCTACTCCTTGTTTACTTGATATGATGAATACACACAGCCCTGCAGCCGTGAAACAGGTCCTACCTTACTTACCGGCATCAGAAAAGGTAAATATAAAGGTTTTTCTCATTCTCTTAGAACTGGTAGATTTGTGAAGATGTGGAGAGGGGGTCAAATATGAAGAAACATGGAAAATACCATTTCCAGAAACAAAATCCAAGACTGTTGACTTGACGAAAATTCCAGTCACAGATAACTCTAGAAATGTTTCTTCATATTTGACCCCCTCTCCACATCACAAATCTATCAGTTAAAATAACATAAAGAACATAAAGAACATAAAGAACTAGAGCAAAATATCATACGACATTTTGCCCAATGTTCTGATGAATCTGCCAAGCCTCAAGGATGTCAAAAATGTGCAAACATAACAATACAATAACTAAATACTAATAATACAATAAACAAAATATAATAACATTTTTATTCAATACTCAAAAATGGTGTTGTTTTTCCTTTGGCAGGCTGCTGTATTAGTTGTGTCCAACATTGACCTGCAGTGGATTCTTGACCGAGCCGCACATGTTTGGTCAGCGCCAAAGCAGCGTTCAGAGGAAATCCAGCAGTATACAATGGTGAATACGAGCTTCAGCCAACCAGACCCTTGGGTCAAGTGCCTTGTCAATATTGTCTCACCGTCTTCGTCATCATGTCCGTCATCATCATCATCATTCAGTCAGTGCCCTCCAGCTATTGGTTATGCATGGATGGTCGTTTACTCGAGGCTTCAGTCTCTTTTCCCATTGGTTGATTTGAGGTGAGTATTTGATTAAGTGCAGGTCTAAACTATTGACATGTGGTTCAAGGGAAACATGGTGAATGCCTAAGTTTCTGAGCAGAGTTGAGTGGAGTGATGTCTGTTGCATTGAAGCATGAATTAAACAAACTAGAGCTTAAAGTCTCAGTCTGAAGATGTGTCTTAAAATCTCAGAAACTGTTTTCATCTGTTGCAATTCTAGCGTAATTTATATTTTACTCAATTATTGAACTCAACAGATTAAAACAGTGGCTAGCAGTATCTTTGAATCTGTGGCAAACTGGAGATCAAGCAAAAAATAAATTACTAGTGCATTTTGAATGGAACCTTAATAATTAATGAGATGCTGTTTATACAGTGAATGGCAAACAGAGGGATTAGGGTCGATGGGGTCATTGAACATTGTTTGTCACACATCTATGACAAGCATTCTGTTCTAGCACATCTCTTGACAAATGAGTTCTGAATAATGAGTGTACAGAACAGGGGTTCTCAACCATTTTTTCTGATGGCCCCCTTTGGTCCCTATTTTATTCAGTGGTTTGGTCCTCACATGGCCATTCGATGTCTAGAAATTCCTATTATATTGGGTTGTCCAGAAAGTTCGTGCCGATTTTTAAAGGAAAGAAAAAGGTCAATAAATACTTGCCATTACATTTTTAATCAACTAAATACGAACTGTTTTGTTGCACAATGCATCTCCATCTTTCCTTTAACTTGAAAATACCCTCTTCCCAGAATTGAGGTGGTTTCATGGCAAAGAATTCATCGAGGTATCTTTTTACGTCATCCAAGGAATTGAAATTTTTACCATTAAGACTATTCTGCAGAGACCTGAATAAGTGGAAATCTGAAGGAGCAATATGGAGGGTGGGGTAACACATCTCAGCCGAGCTGCAGCAATTTTTGTCTGGTTCCCAAAGCATCAAGTGCCGAAAATGAACTTTTTTATCTTCCATTTTAAAGGGTTACAGAATTAACAGGTTATGGGAACATAAACCTTCTTCCATGAAAAGATAGCTTAAAGTGTGCTCTAAATGGAGGTGTAGTCAAATCCTATTCTATGGACTTAACCCTGTTCTAAAATAAGTCGAAAGGTAAGCTACTATAAATCGGCACGAACTTTCCGGACAATCAAATAGTTTTTTTATTAAATATTAGGAATTGTATTAAAGAAAGGTGTTTAAACATTTTGTGTATTGTTGGAGTATAAACAATCTATTGCAAAATCTTATATGGACCCCAGTTGAGAATTGCTGGTACATTGGTTAAATCTTTGCTATATTTACCTTTTGTTTTTGTTTTTTGGCTTTTGGTATACTTTTTCCCTTTTTTTGTTCTTGTAGTGCTCAGAGCAATGATAACCGAGCTTCCAGTATCCTCCGTTCTGTTAGCAAGAAGGTAAGCAATGAGACAGAAGCTTTCCTACATCTGTGGCACAGCTACACAGTATTGGCATGTAGTCTGGCCCAGCAAGGGACCCAGTTTTCAATGGTTTATGATTTCAGGTAAAATACCTTCTTATTTTATTTATTTATTTTGTTGATTTATGTTAGTTTTTTTTTTTTATAATAAACACTTTTTTTTTCCAAAGTTTTGTTTTATTCTATTGGATTAGTAGAAGTGGTAGAGCATCCTGTTAGACAAAAATTGAGGAAAATCAAAATGAGATATAAAAGAAACAATATATTTTTAACTTGGATAGCTGCGTGGTTAACAAATTTTATTTGTAGCCACATGGTTTCAGGTTCATTCCCACTGCATGACACCTTGAGCAAGTGTCTTCTGTAGCCCCAAGCTGACCTATATCTTGTGAGTGAATTTGGTGAATGGAAACTGTGTGGAAGCCTGTTTCATTGTGCGTGTGTGTGTTGTGTCTTTGTGTTTGTCTTTCCATCACTTGTGAACTGGTGTTGGTATGTTTACATCCCCATAACCTTATTGGTTCAGCAAAAGAGGTCAATAGAATAAGTATCAGATATTAAAAAAAAACAAAAGTACTAGGGTTGATTTGTCCGACTAAACCCTTTAAGGGGTCACCCTAGCAGAGTAGCTGTCCAATGACTGAAACAAGTAAAGGATTAAAAGATAATTTCAGGCAATAGTAAAATTGATTCATCTGCTCGGAAAAATCATTTTCACTTATTCTGAACAGATGACCCCCACCCCCTTGTCAGTGCTAATTGGTAATCCCTCCAGTAAACATCGAATAGAATCTTAATACAGGTTAACACAGGTGTCATTATATCTACCTTTGTTAATTAAATTCCACAGATGTTGACTGTTGTTCATCCTTTCAGGTTTCAGGTTTAGTAAAATAAATACCAGTTGAGCACTCTGACACTTAACCCCACTACGACCTTCAAACACTCTGGTGTCATTTCCCTTTAATTTTCTCAGATTAGGCTACCCCTATACCACAGTGCCCAACTCCTCTAACACCCTGACACTTCTCCACCCTTCCATCAGACTCCATTGACCTTTCCCCTATCTTACATATGCATTAATTGACTTACAAAGAATGAACTTCTAAATGTGTAGAGTGTAGTTTTCTAATCAGGACCAGATTGAGATTCATAGAGGTCCTAAGCACTTAAAAGATTTTGGTGACCCCATCTATATCATCATCGTTTAATGTCCATTTTCCATGCTAGCATGGGTTGGACGGTTCGACCGGGACCTGGGAAGCCAGAAGGCTGCACCAGGTCCCAGTCTGATCTGGCAGTGTTTCTACAGCTGGATGCCCTTCCTAACGCCAACCACTCCGAGAGTGTAATGGGTGCTTTTTACGTGCCACCGGCACAGGTGCCAGGCGACGCTGGCAATGGCCACGATCGGTCAGTACTTTTTACATGCCACAGGCACGGAATAAAAGTATAAACAATAATAAACGATAAAATAGATTTTTCAAAATGGAACAAAACTAACAACAAGATGGAGAATAGTGTTTTTTTTTGTATACTTCCGCTTTATTTATATTTAAAAAGATTTTCCTATGTTTTTTTTAATTGCAAAGGCTTTAATCAGATCCTCACTATAATACCATGAATAATTTGAAACTATATTCCCAATTATATAAACCACTTCCAATATTATTTTAGCAACGGTGGTGATTTCTTTTGTGCCATAAACCATTTACCATTTCCGTTCTGCTCCCCCCCCATCACCCCACCCCACTTTCATTGATGCCCTAAGCATGTGTTTATTTAACATAATGGATAATCCAGTGTTGCTTTTAATTAACAGTTCCTCTATGGAGATTAACGGCAACAACAACAACAATACCAACAATGGCAGCAACAATAACAACACCAACAGCAGCAACAACAACAACAATAACAACAGCAGTTCTGAAAAAACCGAAAGTAAGAGCCCACCACACAACACTGAATCTAAAGTGCAGAACCTGTTTCGACTGTTAGTGCCACTGATGAAAAGTGATCACTCGGACATGAGGGACATTGTGGTCAGTGCACTGGGACACACTAACCCAGCAGTTTTTAAGTAAGAATTCATTATCATTATTATCATTATTATTAAAGGCAGCAAGCTGGCAGAATCGTTAGCACACTGGGCAAAATCCTTAGTGACATTTAGCCTGTCCTTGCATTCTGAGTTCAAATTCCACCGAGGTCAATGTTGCCTTTTATCCTTTCAAGGTCAATAAATTAAGTACCAGTAAAACACTGGGGTCAATGTAATCGGCTAGTCCCCTCCCACCAAAATTCAGGTCTTGTGCCTGTAGTAGGAAGGATCATTATTATTATTGTTGTTATTATTATTATTGTTATTATTATTATTATTGTTATTATTATTATTATTGTTATTATTATTATTATTATTATTATTATTATTATTATTATTATTTTATTATTATTATTATTATTATTATTATTATTATTATTGTTATTATTATTATTATTATTATTATTATTATTGTTATTATTATTATTATTATTATTATTATTATTATTATTGTTATTATTATTATTATTATTATTATTATTATTGTTGTATTATCATTATTATTGTTATTATTATTATTGTGTTATTATTATTATTATATTATTATATTATTATTATTATTATTATTATTATTATTATTGTTATTATATATTATTATTATTATTATTAGTATTATTATTATTATTATTATTATTATTATTATTATGTTATTATTATTATTATTATTTTATTATTATTGTTGTTATTATCATTATTATTGTTATTATTATTATTATTATTATTGTTATTATTATTATTATTATCTTCATCATGTGAGAACACTTGGCCTAGTGGTTAGGGTGTTGCACTCATGACCTAGCAATCGTGATTTCAATTCTTAGACCAGATGGTGTGTTGTATTCTTGAGCAAAACACTTCATCTCACGCAGCTCCGCAATCACTTTGACACCTGACATGTGATGCACAGTGCACCTGTTCAGACAATGTCGATTTGATGGAGAGAGTGAGCTGATGTGCAGCATGAAAATTTAATCACTATAAACAAATCATCTGTGCAGATCGTATGGCAAAATCTGGATGCTCATACATTGTCTTTAACGGGAGAGTCCATCATCATTATCATTATCATTATTGATCATCATCATCTCCATCATCATCATTTAACATCTGTTTTCCATTTTGTCATTCGTTAAATGGTTTGGCAGAATCCAGTGAGCCTGAAGGCTGCATTATGCATCATATATATATATATGATCTGGTATGGCTGTTTGGATGCTGACAATTTGGCATAGCTGATGGGTCATTCAACCAGTTTTAATGACAGTACATTTTGGCACTGGCGACAAAAACATACATACACAATTACATGTGTAAAAATATACACATACAGATAGAAAGAGTGAGAGAGAGAGAGAAAGAGAGATTACACATACCTTCAAACATAACTATATACTTACAAAAACAGAGACTGAGGGAGGAAGAGAATGAAGGAAACATTAAAATGTCAAATGTCAAATCAGCCAGTGTTGAATCAGTAATGCCAAATAAGTAGCGTCAAAACAGCTGTGCCAAAACATCTCATATTCCATATATATATATATATTTTTTTTTAATTTTCAGCTCAGAGTTGCAGCCATGCTGATGCACCGCCATTTATATAATATAATATATATATATTTCATTATTTCATAGAGAACTTATGGAGGAGCTGCAGCCATTTATCAAAGAGTCCAATGACAAAAAAGCTGACAAAGTGAAGCAAAAGAGAAAGCGAGACCTTCTCCGTTCCCAGTTGGCTCGAATCTTTGAACTTCTAGCAACAAACAAAGCTTTTTCAAAACCGTAAATACAATTTAATTTATTTGTTTTTATTTTACTATATTTCTTAGCTGTTGTCTTAACTATTTTATTATCATATTTCTTTTGCTTTTCCTTCAATTAATTTTGAAAATATTGAAGAATTTTGTAAAAATAACTTATTAAGTTGGTGTTTGGAATGTAACAGGAAAATTTGAAAGAAGGTTTTAATTTAAATCACTTTAGACATTTTGTTACCATTTCTCTTGAAATACATTACATTTTATTGTAACTAATTTTGAAAAATAATGAAGAATTTAATAAAATAAATTTCTTATTATTAAGCTGGTGTTTGGAATGTAACATGGAAATTTGAAAGGTTTTTATTTAGAATACTTTAGCTCTTTTGTTACCAAAAATAAGTTTCTTATTAAGCTGATGTTTGGAATGTAACTTGAAATTTTGAAGAAAAGTGCTAAGAGCACCATCCGAGTGTGATTGTTGCCAGAGCAGCTAACTGGCTTCCGTGCCCGTGGCACATAAAAAGCACCATTCAAGTGTGATCGTTACCAGCATCGCCTTACTGGCTCTTGTGCTGGTGGCACATGAAAAATCATTCGAGCAAGATCATTGCCAGTGCTGCTGGACTGGCTCCTGTGCAGGTGACATGTAAAAAACACCATTTGAGTGTGGCCGTTGCCAGTATGGCCTCACTGGTCCTCATGCCAGTGGCTCATAAAAGTACCCACTACACTCTCGGAGTGGTTGGCATTAGGAAGGGCGTCCAGCTGTAGAAACTCTGCCAGATCATATTGGAGCCTGGTGCAGCCACCTGGTTTGCTAGTCCTCAGTCAAATCATCCAACCCATGCTAGTATCGAAAGCGGACGTTAAGCAAGGATGATGATGATGATGATTGTCTGAAAATATATGATGTGATGGTCATGGCTAGAATACTCCGTCCATATGTCTGAACAGAGTTCCTCAATGATACAACCACTGCCACAACTACCACAATGCAATCTCAATGAACACAGTTTGAAAACATTTACTATATTTCTTAGACATTTTGTTACCATTTCTCTTGAAATACATTACATTTTATTGTAACTAATTTTGAAAAATAATGAAGAATTTAATAAAATAAATTTCCTATTATTAAGCTGGTGTTTGGAATGTAACATGGAAATTTGAAAGGTTTTTATTTAGAATACTTTAGCTCTTTTGTTACCAAAAATAAGTTTCTTATTAAGCTGATGTTTGGAATGCAACTTGAAATTTTGAACGAAGGTTTTAATTTAGATTACTTTAGCACTTTCGTTACCATTTCTCTTGAAATACTTTACTTTTTGCTTTAATTAATTTTGGAAATTTATGAAGAATTTAATGCTGTATCTTACTTATGATTAAATTGGTGTTTGGTGTTTAGAACATTAACTTGAAAGTAATATGAAATTTTAATTTAGACCACTCTAATCCTTTTAATACCAACCCACCTGAGACTGTTCCTGGTTCTGTGATACAAGATTCTTGTTTCAAAGTGTTTTAAATTAAAACTTTCCATTAAAATTTCATGTTAATCTATTATTCTAAACACCAATTTGATAATGTTTGAGTTATCTTACTTAACTGCTATTAAAGTTATTTGTTAAAAATAAACAGTGAATTTCAACTGAAATTTAGTAATAAAAGGGTTAAAACATGAAGTTTGTCTCATAGAACCAAGGGTGGTCTCAGACAGGCTGGTGTCAAAATGGTTAATTATTCTGGAATATAATCTCTTTGGAATGTTTTCAAACTGTGTATATTGAGATTGCATTGTGGTAGTTGTATCAGTGATTGTGTCATTGAAGAACTCTGTTCAGAGATATGGACAGAGTATTCTAGCCATGACCATCACATCATATATTTTCAGACAATGTATTTAGGAACACATTCACCAGTGTGTGGTTCCTTTATTGAAGATAGTAAAGTGTCTGGATTAAGAGATATATAGCTGCTATCTCTGGCAACTGCTTGTGTGTGTGGGTAGTGTGATTCTCTTGTGAGTTACCTGGTAACCTCACTGGTGCCAGTGCCATGTAAAAAAAACACGTGGTACACTGTAAAGTGGTTGGCATTCTACAGCTGGAATGCATGCCAAAACATTCCACCACTATAAAACATGCCAAATCAGACTTTGGAGTTTGGTGCAGTCCTCAGGCTCACCGCTCGTTGAACCATCTATCCTATACCAGCATAGAAAACAGACATTAGATAATAATAATAATTATAATCCTTTCTACTACAGGCACAAGGCCTGAAATTTGGGGAGCGGGATAGTAAATTACATCAACCCTAGTGTTTTACTGATGCTTAATTTATCAACCCCTGAATGATGAAAGGTAAAGTTAACCTCGGCCGCATTTGAACTCAGAATGTGAAGATTGACGAAATACCACTAAGCACTTTCCCAGCACACTAACAATTCTGCCAGTTTACCGCATGAATAATAATGATAATAATAATAATCCTTTCTACTAAAAGCACAAGGCCTGAAATTTTTTGTAGGGAGGGGACTATTTGATTACATCAACCCCAGTGTTTCACTGGTACATAATTTATCAACTCCAAAAGGATGAAAGGTAAATAATAATAATAATAAGCACAAGGCCAGCAAATTTGGAGAAGTGGGTAAGTCGATTATATCATCCCAGTGCCAAGCTGGTACTTACTTCCTCAACCCCAAAAGGATGAAAGGCAAAGTCAACCTCAGCAGGATTTGAATTCAGAACGTAATGTTGGATGAAATGCTGCTAGGAATTTTGCCTAGCATGCTGATGATTCTGCCAGCTCACTGCCATAATAATAATGATAATAATAATAAGAGCACTTAGAGAGTGAAGACCTCTGCCAAGGCAACACCAACCTCTTCTCAAAGATTAGCCACAGATGATTTTTCAAATGAGAATATCTGAAATAAACTCGACTGCTCTCACAAACAAGAATGCTAAAAATGAACTCGACTGTTCTCAAAGATTAAGTAAAAAAAGAAAACAGGAAAAATAATCCCGAATTCATGTCCGGTACTGGATTGATCCCAAAATTGAGTCCGGTACTGGATTGATCCCAAAATTTAATCAGTTTGTGCCAGTCATTAAAAATGAACTTGACTGCTCTTAAAAATTAAGTTAAAAAAAAATCAGGAAAAATAATCCAGAATTCTTGTCCAGTACTGGATTGATCCCAAAATCGAATCAGTTCGTGCCAGTCATGAAACCAAGCATCCCTGAAAGTTTCATCCGAATCCATCCAGATGTTCTTAAGATTTCTTGTTCACGGACAAACAAACATGACTGGAAACAATACCTCCGCCTTCGCTAAGGCGGAAGTAATAATAATGATGATGATGACGATAATGATGATGATATAGATGACTGGATGGATAGATAAATTGATAGATATTCCAGCTATAACAATTCTCACCATCTGGCAGTATCTAGGATAGTAATAACACATCTTTTTAGCCCAGTGTGTTGAAATTTCAATTTCTTTAATAACCCTGTTGTCCGAGTATCACTTAGGCAAATACATGTATTTTTTAGTTTTAGCTAAATGACCATTGATAAGATTTTTATAACATGATGACACAGCAGGAGAATTTTTTTTCTCTAATTCCCAACACATATCACCTTAAAACCTGCAGTGTGTCACTTTTGGCACTCGTGCCATAAGTTCACCTTGATAAGATCTAGGACTAGTCTAGTAATATGTCCTTTTCTTATTTAAGACAATGCATTGTAATTTAAAGTGGATTTGATTGCTGGTTTAAACAGGTCAAACAACTATGTTTAGAGACATTTTTATAAAAATAGTTATTTGCATTAATGATTTGTTGGCAGCTATAGGATTCTCAACCATACAAACATTGAAATACAGACAAAAAGAAAATGATGATATATCATCATCATCATCATCTTTTGATGTCCATTTTTCATGCTGGCATGGGTTGGACAGTTTGAATAGGAGCTGGCCTGCTGGAGAGCTTTCCAAACACCAATTGTATGTTTTGGCATGGTTTTTTACAGCTGGATGCCCTCCCTAACACCAACCACTTTACAGAGTGTATGGAGTGCTTTGAAGTGACACTGGTATGGGTGCTTTAAGTGCTACCAGCATGGGTGCTTTTACATGATTATATAATATTTAGGATTTCATGTTAAAGCCTGACTCATTCTGAAGAAAATTATTATTATTACTATTACTATTATTATTATTATTATTATTATCATTATTATTATTATTATTATTGTTGTTATCATTATTATCATTATTATTATTATTAATATTATTATTATTGAGTGAGAGAGCAGTGCATGCCATCAAAGTGACACTGGGATAAAATATACGAAGCCCAATATACCCATCATGACTACCCGTCTGATAAGGGTACACCAGGCACATGCATCACAACCATATGTGCGCGACATGGTGATCTCATATCAAGATGAACAGCACATGACCTTGCAGGTGGGGCCCAGTTAGAATTTTCTACAGGTTGAGTTATTATTATTATTATTATTATATTATTATTATTATTATTATTATTATTATTATTATTATTATTATTATTATTATTACATGTCGATGACACATAAAAAGCACCATCCGACTGTGGCCGTTTGCCAACCTCCTCCAGCCCCTGTGCTGGTGGCACGTAAAAAGCACCCACTACACACACGGAGTGGTTGGTGTTAGGAAGGGCATCCAGCTGTAGAAACACTGCCAGGTCAGACTGGAGCCTGGTGCAGCTTCCTGGCTTCCCAGACCCCGGTTGAACCATCCAACCCATGCTAGCATGGAAAATGGACATTAAATGATGATGATTATATGAAGAGCACAATGCGATTGCAATAGATATCTTATTGGTTGAACGATATTTCGACAGTAAGTTTGTCTTTGTCAAGTTCAAAACAAAAAGTGATAAAAATTCAAAAAATGGTATAAAAGATGGGCTACAGCAAATATTCTGCTCAGTACCACAGATTTGCTTGTTGGTTGTTTGACTTTAACCAGTTGAGCACGTCCCTTGGTGGCTGATATGTGCATCTCTGATAATGAGCAGAAGTAGTTGGGGAGCATCATAACCATTTGTTGAAAGGAATTCTTAGAGGTTCTTTGGAAACATGGGTGTTTTGCTCAACATCCTTAAACAAACCCTATTCAGGGACCTTTTGGGCTGCATTTGTTGTTGTTCTTGCTGCTGCTGCTGTTGTTGTTGTTGTTGTTGTTGTTGTTACTGCTGCTGCTGCTGCTGTTGTTGTTATTTGTAGTAGTAGTAGATCCAGTCTTCTTTTCTAGTATTATTTATTTAATTCTTATGATTTGGGTTTAAATTGTAGAACTCCCGGTGGCATTGATACTGACAACAACAGTCTGAGTTCAACATTCTTGGACTATATTGAAGGCACCCGACTCTATCTTGAAGGGGAAAATGAGAAAGATTTGCCAAACCTTAAAGAAATCCGCTTACATTTCAGTGGATTCATACAGCAGTTGATATGGAACACACCTTGTAAGTTTTGTTCAATATCTTTTATTTGATGAACTACGATATCTAACGATATTACTAATGACCAAATTGATTATGCTAATGATATTTCCTGTGGCAGATATAGATTTCTGTGTTTAGATTTGAGGTAACAGCTTGAGGAAACCTAACTGAAATTCATAATAGATTCTATCTGAATCCATATTTAACTGGTAAGAGCTGAATTTAACTGGTGAAGATGATGATTGATCCAATAAAATAAATACATATTCATGCATTTATTAGGGACAGAATGAGAGAGAAGGTACAGCCCTGGCAATGACCACACTGTGTTTGAAATGGTTTCAGTACAGACTTATAGGGTAGGTGGTAAAAGATGACATGCAAAAGATCAATACTTCACCTGTGTGTTCCCAAAGAAAATCTGCCACATCCTCTGACCTAAAAAAGTCTCAAATAAGGAACTGCATTGCAAGACTGTCTGCAGTCATGTAGTCCTTGAAATAAAATGCTAGTGGTTTAGGATGCCCCAGGGTAGCATTAAGATGGACAATTCATCAAAAACAAAAGCTTCAATGGTCAAAGAAGTTTTGTTGTAAAATAGTTAAAGATAAGAGAAATGAATATATATGGGGCAGGGCATAGAGAATTGCTTAAGACCTGTCTAAATGGTTTTGAATCATTGAAGCCTTATTTATCTGGTGGTGAAAAAAAAGGATTAAATAAAATAAATACATATTCATGCATAATCCATACTGTTTTAATAACTATATACAGCTATATATATCTTATGAATAAGCAGATACAAACCTGTAGACGCTGTAATGATTGTTATCTGTAAATTTTCATAAGCATTATCAAGATTTTCAGTATATTACTGATTTATATTTTAAGTACTCTTTAGTATATTAATTATTTAAATTTAAAAAGAACCTATTGATTGCTCCATGTTTTTTCACTTCTTTTGTTCTTCTCATTTCTCTCCCTCTCTCTCTCTCTCTCTCTCTCTCTCTCTCTTCTCTCTCTCTCTCTCTCTCTCTCCTCTCTCTCTCTCTCTCTCCCCCATTTCATTTCATTTCATTTCATTTGGGTTTGAGTCCATGCTCAGGCCAAGTCGAAGACTCCACCCTCAGAGTCTGGTGAGGTTGCCAGGTTGTATTCTCTGCTTAATTTTGACATGTGTAGGAGCGAGTTTGAGTCAGTTTGTGCTCGTTGTGTATATCCTGGGAGATGGGGTTCATCTCTAATGGTGCTTAAGTATCTATCCAGTTGCAATATCTTTCATTTATTAAATTCTTTCTCTCTTTCATGCGTTTAATTCTTTATATATATGTATATATCTATATATGTTTCTTTTTCTAGTAAACTCTCGTGAAAAACTTCTCTCAAAGACTGTGAAAGAAAGTTTATTTAATTTGTTAGGAAACTGGGCTGGACAATTAAACCCAAACAATTCCACTTCAGAAACCAAGTGAGTTTCAGAACTTTCTGATCTTTTGTATCCTTTTGTTACCATTTTTCTGTTGAAGTACTCGGCTTTAGTTTGTCATAGGCACAGGCGTGGCTTTGTGGTAAGAAACTTGCTTCCCAACCATGGTTCCGGGTTCAGTTCCACTGCATGACACCTTGGGCAAGTGTCTTCTACTATAGCCTCAGGTCGACCAAAGCCTTGTGAGTGAGTTTGAAAGAAGCCTATCATATATATATATATATATATATATATGTATGTTTATGTTTGTGTGTCTTTATTTATCCCGTCTCCATCACTTGACAACTGATGTTGGTGTGCTTACATTCCCATAACTTAGCGGTTCAGCAAAGGTGACCAATAAAATAAGTACTATTCTTACAAAGAGTAAGTCCTGGGTTCGATATGTTTGACTGAAGGTGGTGCTCCAGCATAACCACTGTCAGACGACTGAAACAAATAAAAGAGTAAAACAGTATTATTAAGCTGATGTTTGGAAAATATATTACCCTAGGACTTATTCGTTGTAAGCCTAGTACTTACTCTATTTGTCTCTTTTGCTGAACCACTTAGTTGTGGGGATGTAAACACACCATCCTCAGTTGTCAAGCAGTGGTAGGAGGATGTATACAGATACAAAGACATGCACACATGTATATATATATATACATGTATATATATATGTCCAACCCATGCTAGCATGGCATACGGACGCTAAACGATGATGATGATATATATATATATAAGAGAACAAACTGTACGTACGCTGCTATGCATATATATATACAAAGGAAAGCAGAAAATAGAGATACAATTAATGGATAACAATTGATTTACATCAATTATCATTTATTAATTAGTTACAAAAAGACAGAACCTTGACTTACAGCTTTTTCGATTATCATGATTCTCAGTTCTAGCTGCCACAATAATAGCAATGATAGTTATCAATGTAGGTAATTAGTTATATAAAAATGAATCATGAAACATCATCAGAGCGGAAAAATAAATAAAATATAAGTGAAAAGTGAAAGGAGAAAGTGAGAATGGTAATGATCAATTGGTGTTACATGCTGACCCTCTGTGAAACTTTTGACCGACTGGAAATTAGAAATGGAATAAGGGGTAGTTATAAAGTTAAGTGGTATATTCCTATATATGGGGAGAAAGGCGTGGGGTAGATATATAAAATGAGCAGTTTAGTAAAATTGAAAAATAAAGTGGAAAAATAGGAAAATACTTAGAAATACTGGTATTTTCATTTTATTTATTTTTTCTCTCACTGTAGATCCTCAAAGAAAGATCCTCTAACAGACCTTGAGATTGCTGCTGTTGGTGCCATGTGTGCAATCCTCTGCTGTGGTCCAGTTTTTGATGTGTCTGGTCTCAATGAAGATGGTTATATTTATAATTTTCTAAACACATTTCTCACCAGTAAAAATGACCAGGTAAAATCAAATTTTTTTAAATATCCTTAATGTCATTCTTATTATCTTTAAATCTCTGTTGTGATTATCTTTTTTTAATCATTATATAAATTACTCCTTTTCTTTATATCCCAATTTAATCTCTATCCTCAACAATGACAAGAACAACAGTAAAATTTGAGAGAAAATCCCCAAGGATCCCCACTGCACAGACCATGCCTCCACTCCCTCTTCCAACTGAGAGGTTTTTGTCTTATGGCACGTAAAAAGCACCATCCGATGGTGGCTGTTGCCAGCCTCGCCTGGCCCCCGTGCCGGTGGCACGTAAAAAGCACCATCCATTCATGGCCGTTGCCAGCCTCACCTGGCCCCCGTGCCAGTGACACGTAAAGAGCACCATCCATTTGTGGCCGTTGCCAGCCTCGCCTGGCCCCCATGCCGGTGGCACATAAAAAGCACCATCCGATCATGGCCATTTGCCAGACTCGTCTGGCACGTAAAAAGCACCCACTACACTCATGGAGTGGTTGGCGTTAGGAAGGGCATCCAGCCGTGGAAACATTGCCAGATCAAACTGGGCCTGGTGCAGCCTTCTGGCTTCCCAGACCCCAGTTGAAGCGTCCAACCCATGCTAGCATGGAAAGCGGACGCTAAATGATGATGATGATGACACTGGTGCCATGTAAAACAACATTCATGCCAATGCCACATAAAACGCACTTGTGCCAGTAGCACATAAATTTCACTTGTGCTGGTACCACGCAGAGCGCACTCATGCCAGTAGCATGTAATGTGTGCCCAGCCCAGCACACTTTGTAAGGTGGTTGGCATTAGGAAGGGCATCAAGCCTTAGAAACCATTTCAAAACAAACAGGTGGAGCATGGACAGCTCTCTAGCTGCCCAGCTTCTGTCAAACCATCCAACCCATGCCGACATGGAAAACAAATATTAGACGATGATGTAGTGGTAGTAGTTGTAGTAGTAGTAGTAGTAGTAGTAGTAGTAGTAGTAGTAGTAGTAGTAATTAATGTGGAGGCACAGGCATGTCTATATGTTCAAAAGGTTTACTTCACAACCATATGGTTTACTGATTCAGTCCAACTGCATAACACTTTGGACAAGTGTCTTTTACTATATTATTATTATTATTATTATTATTATTATTATTATTATTATTATTTTTGTTATCATTATCATCATCATTATTATTATTATTATTATTATGATTATTATTATTATTATGATTATTATTATTATTATTATTATTATTATTATTATTGTTATTATTATTATCATTATTATTACTATTATTATTATTATTATTATTATTACAGGTTTATAACATTGCCATAGAAACGGTGACTCTTTTGTTGGAGTTCAATTATGATGGACAGAATGTTTTAGACTGGGTGATTGATTGTTGCTACACTGGCATCACATCTGTTGCAGATGGCTGCCTCAGTGCACTGTTAGCTGTCTTTAAAACCAGGTATCTATGTCTTCATCTTCCACTCAAACTATCAACCCATTTCTAATGTGCCATGAGAAAATAAAATAAAAATAAAAATTACTTTCTGATTAAAAAACATCAAATATAGGCATAGGAATAGCTGCGTGGTAAGTAGCTTGCTTATGAACCACATGGTTCCGGGTTCAGTCCCACTGTGTGGCACCTTGGGCAAGTCTCTTCTACTATAGCCTCGGGCCAACCAAAGCCTTATGAGTGGATTTGGTAGACGGAAACTGAAAGAAGCATGGCATATATATGTATGTATATATATATATATATGTATATGTATGAGTGTATATATTTGTGTGTCTGTGTTTGTCCCCCTCAACATCGCTTGACAACCGATGCTGGTGTGTTTATGTCCCCGTAACATAGTGGTTTGGTAAAGAGACCGATAGAATAAGTACTAGGCTTACAAAGAATAAGTCCTGGGGTTGATTTGCTCAACTAAAGGCTGTGCTCCAGCATGGCCACAGTGAAATAACTGAAACAAGTAAAAGAGTAAAGAGTAAATGAAAATATATGTACTTGTTGCACCTTGGGCAAGTGTTTTCAGGGCCAGATTAAAACTCATGCAGGCCCTAAGCACTTAAAATGTTTTGGTGTAATTCAAAATATAAACAATAATAAACCATGAAATAATTTTTTTATTTTCAAAGTGAAACAAAACAAATAGTAAGAAAATAATTTTTATTTTTGTATACTTCCACTTTATTTATATTTGAAAAATTTTCTCTTGCTTTTTTTTAAATTGTAAAGTCTTTGATCAGACCCTTACCATGACACCATGAAACCTTTGAAATTATATTTCCAATCATATAAACCACTTCAAATATTATTTCAGCAAGTTTAAAGTGATTTCTTTTGTACTGTAAGCCATTTACTATTTCTGTGGTGCTGCCACTTCCTTGATGCCCTAACAAAGTGCTTAATAGTTAATTCAGCACTGTCTAGGTCAACTAAAGCCTTGTGAGTGGATTTGGTAGATGAAAACTGAAAGGAACCTGCTGCACATGTGTGTGTCTATACACATACACACACACCATGAACCCAGTACCACATAGTTGCAAAGCAAGCATCTTAACCACACAGCTATGTCTGCACCTTACATATATATGATTACTGTAAATCTTCGAGTATAATCCGCATTTTTTCCCCAAAATTTAATGGTCAAAATTCCTTGTGTGTACTATATACGAGGTTAAAAATGAAAAATATTTTCTAAGCTACGTCCGAGTCTCTATTTGCTGTCTAGCAACATTTATTCAGACGCATTTTGTGATGTGGGCACGAAAATACCTTAAGCTAAGCCTGAAAGCAATGAAGTCATAAAAGAATCATCCATAACTTGCAGTAAGCAACATTTATTAAAATAAAAGTATTCAGAACACAGAAAAACATGTAACAAAAACAATTTGCAAACATATTTACATTCCCATATAACAGTTAAGAACATCACCATTATTGTATTACGCATGCGCGTAAGTGTTTGTTTGACTAGGTGCTGCTGATTTAATTACACATGACTCAAGTTAGAGAAGGAGTGCGTATTATACACAAGGTTTAGGTTTTTCAGAAGTACAGCCCCCTAAAAATCCCCTGGGTATTATACTCAAGGGCAGACTATACTCGAAGATTTACGGCATGTATGTGGGTAGATTTGGCTGAAGCAATAATCAACAGCGATTTTCATCAATAAAATGTTTGTTTATCTTTCACAGGGAATATCCATGCGATCATGTATCGATGCTAAATCTCGCAGTAATGCATGTAGGCTGCCCTCGCATCAAAACACATGAGACTGCATTGGAACTTCTGCAATTGTTAGACACGCGCTTCTTCCAGGATGCGCCAGTCTTTGTCGAGAGTTCCGATGATGCCGTACAACAGCTGAAACCCCCACTCAATGATATTAAACTCGCTGTGTCTTATTCCCACTCTCAGTCAGTACTAACAGAACAACTGTCGAAACTCCACCCGGATCTAACTATGCCGATGTTTTCGGGTAAGTAGGTTTATTTATTTTGTCAGTGGCAAGAATTTTGTGGAAATTTTCTATAATTTTTTTAACTCTTAATATGCAGGAGAGTCATGACTGGAAAGCCTTTTGTTGTACATTTCTGTTGAATCAGGAGTGATCTGAGACTAAACAGCGTTTTAACTTCATCTTTGACCGTTTAGTATTTAAACTGGCTTTCGCCTTACTGGCACTTGTGGCCTGTGTTAGTAGGGTGCTAAGAGCACCATCTGAGCATGGTCGTTGCCAGAGTGGCTAACTGGCTTCCATGCCGGTGGCATGTAGGAGGCACCATTCGAGTGGGATCATTACCAGCATTGCCTTACTGGCACCTGTGCTGTTGGCATGTGTAAAAAAAAAATTCGAGCGAGGTCGTTGCCAGCACCGCCTGACTGGTATGTAAAAGCACCCACTACACTCTCGGAGGGGTTGGTGTTAGGAAGGGCATCCAGCTGTAGAAATTCTGCCAGATCAAGACTGGAGTCTGGTGCCGCCATCTCGTTCGCCAGCCCACAGTCAAACCGTCCAACCCATGCCAGCATGGAAAGTGGACATTAAACGATGATGATGATATCCAGCCCAGTTCTCCTTGTTTTATGTTGAAACCAGCCAGATCTGACTTCTCACACCTATCCTACAATGTCATTCTGAAAATAAGCAAAAAAGCAAATTGAATAAATAAGCAGCACATTTGAAAGAGTAATCTGAATGCTAAAGCTTTAATGACCATTATGTCCCTTGCATATAATTATTTTTTTTATTTTTCAATTTTTTAAAAACCATTTCTTCTTTCAGAGATTAGTCACCGGTTCCAAACAGCAAAGCCTGCCCTTCGTCAAGTTTTGCTGCAATGTCTGCTGCCCTGGCTGTACAATATGGAGCTTATTGATTCCAGTGCACCAACTGCTGCAGCGTCCCCGACTTCTGCAATGAAGACTCCTCCGGATGCCTTCAGTGTGACCACATCTAAGACTCACCTGAAGGACGAAGGATGGGGATCTGCACAAGCAACAGAAATGGTACTCAATAACCTGTTTTACATCACTGTCAAGGTAAGGATCTCTTCTTGTGTGTGTGTGTGTGTTTGTGTTTGTATATGTCTCCCTGTCTGTATAGTTATGTTAACTCGTTTCTTGTGAGTCTATCTAGGTTGAGCCAGCCACTAGTTCTTCACACTGAAACATCACTACAGACATCATCATCATCATTTAACATCCGCTTTCCATGCTAGCATGGGTTGGACGATTTGACTGAGGACTGGTGAACCAGATAGCTGTGCCAGGCTCCAATCTTGATCTGGCAGAGTTTCTACAGCTGGATGCCCTTCCTAATGCCAACCACTCCGAGAGTGTAGTGGGTGGTTTTAAAGTGCCACTGGCACGAGGGCCAGTCTGGCGGTACTGGCTACGGCCACGCTCAAAAATGGTGTTTTTTACATGCCACCTGTACAGGAGTCAGTCCAGCAGCACTGGCAATGACCTCGCTTGAATGTTTTGTTCACGTGCCAGTGAGGCGACACTGACAACGATCACACTCAAATAGTGCTCTTTACGTGCCAGACAGCTGCTCTGGTAGTGGTCCTGCTTGGATGTGATTAGAATATCACAGAAAAGAATCGCATGACAGATTTAAGTGTAGACCAAGAATGAGATGGTTGGAGAATATCCATAGTCTCAGTGGCTCAACCTTGGGAATCCAGCTGGAAAGTCTAATGACAGTTGCGTCTGATAGGATCTCTATGGAAGAGGTGCCTGAGGACTCTACCCCCACGACCCTCCCAAGAATAGCGGATATAGACAGTTGGTTGGTTGGTTGGTTGATAGTCTTTTATGTTTCTATAAGCAGTATGTGTTCATGTACATGCACCTCTTTTTTTCTCTTTGAGGAACAAAAAGGTTGCACCCCTAATCCTTAATTTTCACTATGCTTGCAAGACTGGTGAGAAAAAGAGAGGAAGTTATCCTCAGGCTGAAGACCTGGTCTGAATAGTTCCAAATGCCTGAAGAAATGGCTGGTGATTTTGGTTTATATAATACACTAATGTTTAATAAATTCCCATGCTATGGAAACATTTGTAGCATTTACTAAACTGACATTGGGACAGGGGATTACATGACTCATCCATTAATGAAGAGCACAGCTATCCTCATGAACTGATACAACACCTCAAATGCACAATGTGACCCTGAGATCCCAGTGTCAGGAGCCCTGTTTGAGCCAGTTTTCTTTATAGGTTAGCTATGATTGTGTGGTAAGAAGTTTGTTTCCAAACTATATGCATCTAGATTCAGACCCACAATGTTGTGCCTTGGGCAAATGCCTTCTGCTTTAAATTCAGGCTAACCAAAGCCTTGTGAATGGATTTGGTAAACAGAAACTGAAAGAAGTCCATCGTGTATGTATCTGTGTGTATGTATGTCAGTATGTGTGAATGTGTATATTTTCTTGTTGTGACATTGTGTGATTGTCACTGACATACAAACAGTAGCATTCATTTCTAATATTCTGTGAGAACATGTATGGGTATGGGGCAAATATTACCTTGCTTGGAAACAAGTGAAGGTTGGTGACAGGAAAGGCATCCAGGCACAGAAAATTTACTCCATCCAACCCATGCAAGCATGGAAAGGTGGATGTTACAATTATGATATATCTATTTATCTCTGTCTGTCTATCTATCTATCTATCTATCTATCTGTCTATCTATCTATCTATCTATCTATCTATCTATCTATCTATCTATCTATCTATCTATCTATCTATCTATCTATCTATCTATCTATCTATCTATCTATACACACACACACACAAACATACACACATAAAATCTTTTTTTAATTTTTTTCAGTTTGGTGACGAACATCCTCATGAAATAGAAAACTTGTGGTCAGCATTAGTACAGTCTTGGCCCCACAATCTCAGGGTCACTATGAGATATTTAGCTGTCATGTCTAACCTTGCTCCTGTGACTCTTCTGCCTTACGTATGTATCACTTATCTGATCTTTTATATCATCTCTATTTCAGTTTTTATTCTGCATTTATCATTTCTCCTGTGTTCAGTATTTTCTTGTCAGTTCCATTGGTCTATAGCAGTGGTTCTCAACTATTTTTTTTACCTATGGACCCTTTTGATTTTTGCTTTATTCCGTTGGACCCTCATAGCCATGTTTAAAGAATCCTAATATATAGCGTGAAGCAGAGAGGATGGAGATAAACATAGTTAATTTTGCTCTTCTAAGCCTCTCCATTACTAGTCTGGATTCTACATCAGTGCATTTGTCCACACAACATTTATTTATATTTCTGGGTGTGACCTACTATCCAAGAACTATAAATTTATTTTATTTATGTATGAAGGTGGATAGTTTAGTGGTTGTGTGTTGTGTTCTTGAGCAAGACACTTTATTTCACAATGTTCCAGTTCACTCAGCCACAGAAATAAGTTGTAACATCACAGGTGCCAACCTGTATCAGCCTTTGCCTTTCCCTTGGATAACATCAGAGGTGTTGATTGGGGAGACTGGTATGCATGGGCAACAGCTGGTCTTCCATAAACAACCTTGCCTGGACTTGTGCCTCGGAGAGTAACTTTCTAGATACAATTCCATTGTCATTCAGGACTAAAGGGGGTTTTTACCCTATATATTTATGGATCTGAATGTAACCAACTCTATGAATTTAAATGCTTTCCAAAATAAACATACACTTCATTGTGATGGCTTCAAGATGCTGCACAAGTATTCAGTTCTGAGTACTCTTCTTTGTATCACAGCTGTAAGCTAATGAAAATCATTATGTGATACCTGTTCTCTTGTCATTCATTAATTTATATTAGGCTCTGTACCCGTCTAACACTTTTCTCTGATGCATGTGTATACTGAGCTGCAACAACTAGTTACTAGTATCACTATGCCTAAGTGAAATCATAATATATATATATATATATAACGTAGAGTAGATGAAACCTTAGCGACTGAAGAAGGGGTTTTTTCGTTGTGTTAATTGTCCTGTACTCTATTTTTTGCTGTTTTTAAAAAAATGTCCAGTTCCTTTGTTTGTGTCTATGTTTTCGTTTCTCTTTGTGTTCGACGTCCCTTTGGTGTCCTGTACTCATATATGCGTGTATATGTACATGTAGAGGTAGGTACGTACATATATGTTTATATATATGCATATGTTTTATTTCATTTATTAATATATATATATATTATATATATTTATTGGCTAAACTGGCAAAATGACCATTCCTAAAGACAACAATATATATATATATATATAGCAATAGAAAGAGAGAGAAAAATAATAATAATAATAATAATAGATATATTTTTTCTCATTACTTGACTTTCACTTGTACGTCTCTCTCTGTATATGCCAACTTGAGATCGCTGGACTTCTGCTACAGTGAGAGCTCTCTCTCTCTCTCTCTCTCTCCTCTCTCTCTCTCTCTATATATATATATATATATATATATATATATATATATATATATATTATATATATATATCCCTCCCTCTCATATATACACATACTGAAAGCAGCCTTCAACTTTTACAATCCAAAGGTTGTTTTTTTTTTTAACTCAGTATTTACCTGCTATTATTTATAATTTTCTTTATCTGCTTCGAGATCCACTGTTCCAAAAACGAATTTGTGTGTGTGTAAAACAACATTTTTTACTCTTTACTTTTGTGTTGTGTCGAATACTTAATTATTTTCATCCCCAATTAAAGTACATATATATATATGCTTTGTTCTTCCCTAGATTTTCTGTCACCAATTCTGCAAAAAGATAAAAATTAATTTTTGAAATGTAATTGAATATATGCAATTTCTATCTTTGAAACTGTAGGCAAAACGTGTAATGAGCTACATGGCTAGGGCAATTCCAGAAGCAGTAATTGATGAACTCATGATAGAACTTCAGGTAAATAATCACACCTTTCTATTTTATCTGCCCAAATCAGCAAGAGAACTATTTCAAATGAAATAGCTGCTAAATCTCTCTCAAATGACACTTCATTCGCTTAACAAAGATAGGATACATTTGACAATGAAGACTGATATTTAAAAAGAGAGGCTAAACACTTAACCTGAGAGAGATACCTCCATAATAGCCTTAGAGTGGAACACAAGAAATCTTTGTATCAAGGAAGCTATATTGATCCACTGCCTCAACCCAAAAATCAACAGTTGATCAGAGATGGGCCAGTGGCTCCTATGAATACATCATGGCAACCACAACCAACATCATAGCATACACCACCAACACCATCTTTCAACACCACCACGTGAACAGAACATCACAATGGCCACAACCAACAGTTGGAGAGTTAACCTAGACACTGAGCAGTTGAAGTAAAATAATGAGATTGATGTAAATACACATTTCTTGGACTGCTTCCTGAACTCACTAAGTAACTTGCAAGACAAGACCCCACTCCACTCTGACTGGGCAGCAGGTGGATAACATATGAGAGTGAATATATAATTGTTATATGAAAAACAGTGTTTAAGAGAGAAAAATGTGTCAGAAATAAAAGAGTTAGTTATGATTTATTATTAACGTTGTAATATCACCAAAGACTGGGTCTGTTGATATATTTACATAACATTCATGGAACATAAATGAAGTTATTTCTTCTACAAACCTTTCTTGGATACATTTGAAGTTTCTAGAAGCATAAAAGGGATTGTTTTCTGTCAGAATATAAGGATATTATGCTTGACACATATCAACTGTCTCGACTGATTGAAAAACAAATAAGTGTGTGTGTGTGTTTGTGTGTATATATATATATATATATGCATATGTATATGTATGTAATTTATGTATGCGTGATTATATATATATATATATACACATACATATATATATATATATATGCCGGTGGCACATAAGATCCACCAGCCGATCGTGGTCAATGCCTGCTCCTCTGGCCCCCGTGCCGGTGGCACATAAAAAGCACCCACTACACTCTCAGAGTGATTGGCATTAGGAAGGGCATCCAGCTGTAGAATCTCTTCCAGATGGAGCCTGGTGCAGCCTCCTGGCTTTCCAGACACCAGTCGAACCGTCCAACCCATGCCAGCATGGTAAACAAACGTTAAACAATGATGATGATGATGATATATACATATATATGAAAGAAAGAAAAGGGAAATAAAGAAAGCTTGTAACAAAACACAAAGTTTTACAAAAAAAAAAAAAAACTTTATATTTTAAAATATAAAGTTTTTTTTTTTTTTTTGTAAAACTTTGTGTTTTGTTACAAGCTTTCTTTATTTCCCTTTTCTTTCTTTCATATATATGTATATATCATCATCATCATCATTGTTTAACGTTGTTTACCATGCTGGCATGGGTTGGACGGTTCGACTGGTGTCTGGAAAGCCAGGAGGCTGCACCAGGCTCCATCTGGAAGAGATTCTACAGCTGGATGCCCTTCCTAATGCCAATCACTCTGAGAGTGTAGTGGGTGCTTTTTATGTGCCACCGGCACGGGGGCCAGAGGAGCAGGCATTGACCACGATCGGCTGGTGGATCTTATGTGCACCGGCATATATATATATATATATGTATGTGTATATATATATATATATAATCACGCATACATAAATTACATACATATACATATGCATATATATATATATATATACACACAAACACACACACACACTTATTTGTTTTTCAATCAGTCGAGACAGTTGATATGTGTCAAGCATAATATCTTTATATTCTGACAGAAAACAATCCCTTTTATGCTTCTAGAAACTTCAAATGTATCCAAGAAAGGTTTGTAGAAGAAATAACTTCATTTATGTTCCATGAATGTTATGTAAATATATCAACAGACCCAGTCTTTGGTGATATTACAACGTTAATGATAAATCATAACTAACTCTATTATTTCTGACACATTTTCCTCTCTTAAACACTGTTTTTCATATAACAATTATATATTCACTCTCATGTATTACTCACCTGCTGCCCAGTCAGAGTGGAGTGGGGTCTTGTCTTGCAAGTTACTTAGTGAGTTCACTAGTGTCAATGCCATGGAAGAAAGTACCCACTGCACTCTGTAAAATGGTTGGTGTTTGGAAAAATATTCTTCCGGCCATAGAAACCATGCCAAAGGAGATACTGTACCTCAGAGCAGCCTTCTGGCTTGGATCCTGGTGTGAAATGATGATGGTGGTGGTGGTGGTGGCGGTGGTGATGATGATGGTGGTAATGGTGACGATGCTATTGATTATGATGGTGATTGTGTCTATGCACTAATGTCAAACCTGTTTATAGTATGCATATTTTGACGGTTCATTCCGTCATTATCATGTTGATTTCTAATTCTTCTCAAATCTAAGTTGTCATCTTTACCTCTTCATTGCCTTTGTTTTGTTTTTTCTTTTCCTTTTTCCTCAAACAGACAATCGAAACCATGAAGCAGTTAATAGAACGGACCCAGCCGCCTCCGTTTTACCGCCTCTCTAACTGTAAAGATGGACACTTAGTGAGTGATGTCACAGACAAGGAGAAGATGAATGGAAATTATAAAACCAATATCCCACTGGTAAAGGGCATGCTGCATACAAAGAGACACAATACCAATGAGGATTTGTCAGCAGAAAGGTAAATAGCCATCTTTGTTTATTTCTTCTTTGTCTTCGAATGAGGAATACTTCCGTAGGAAAAAAGTTTCCACAAAAACTGAAAATCCCTGAAATTTTTATCAATTGCAAAGTACAACATAACAAATAACAGAATGAAGGTATTGGTATTACATTTATTCTTAAGCTATAAAATAAAATAAATGAGCCCTTTTAAAGCCTCACCAGGCTCATGGGCCTGGTTTCCCTGTTTCAGTGGCATATGTGTTCCCCAGCTGGAGGGGATGCCAGTCCATCGCAGAATTACTAACTTTTGCCAGCTGAGTGGACTGGAACAACATGAAATGAAGTGTTTTGCTCAAGAACACAACAATGCATCGCCCGATCCTGGAATCGAAACCACAATCTTACGATCATGATGCTGACACCCTAACCACTAAGCCATGTGCCTCCACATTCTTAAGTTATACCTTAGATAATTTAGATATGTTTCTGCCAAAGATTGCCATTGGCCATGTCTAACTCAGCAACTCCTGATAGGATATGTTAAGTTATTTTTAAGTCAAGTTCTGTAGTGTCATGGCCCATCCAAGTAAGGACTTGTTGACTGAGATGTATCCAGGTATAGTTGGTTTAGGTATAGATCATCCTTGATCAAGGACACTGTATGGTCAAAGGTATTCTAGCCGAGGTCGACTTTGCCTTTCATCCTTTAGGGGTCGATTAAATAAGTACCAGTTACGCACTGGGGTCGATATAATCGACTTAATCCGTTTGTCTGTCCTTCTTTGTCCCCTCTGTGTTTAGCCCCTTGTGGGTAGTAAAGAAATAGGTATTCTAGCCTGACTTTTTATATGTTGGGAAGTACATTATCCAATGTGTCTTTTCTTTTTTTTATTAGGATAGTAGGGAGTAATTTGGCTGCAATTTTTAGCAAGTCGAGTAACTATCTAGAGACTATCTTGTTGGCTCCTTGTACATATAAAACAAAAATTATAGGCATGGTCAAGTACTTAAGTTGTTCGTTTCATGACCATGTGGTTGCATAGATTGCACCCTGGCAAGTGGCCTTAAGTTGACCAATACCTTCAAGAAATTTGTCCTGGTTTCATTTGAAGGTGATGGGATCTTTTTCTTCTTCAATTTGTTTTGGGATAATGTTAAATAGAGCAGGGCCTGCTGAGGACAGCAGATGGATGAAAAACATAGGTCGAATATATGAACAAATCAATATTGAGATGTTCATGCAGTCTTGATGAGGTGACAGTTTAAAATTACATAATTATTGTTTATATTTGTGGTTATATCTTTTTCACCTCGTTAAATGATTTATCTGACCCAGCTGTTGTTGAAAATGTTGTTACTGAGGGGAAAAAATGTATAAAGATTGCTGATATTTTCATATATATATATATATGTGTGTGTGTGTGTGTGTGTGTGTTGTGTGTGTGTGTGTATGTGTGTGTGTATCATCATCATCGTTTAATGTCCACTTTCCATGCTAGCATGGGTTGGACAATTTGACTGAGGTCTGGCGAACCAGATGGCTGCACCAGACTCCAATCTGATCTGGCAGAATTTCTACAGCTGGATACCCTTCCTAATGCCAACCACTTCGAGAGTGTAGTGAGGGCACTTTTACGTGCCACTGGCACGAGGGCCAGTCAGGCAGTACTGGCAATGGCCACGCTCAAATGGTGCTTGATAAACCTATAATTCTTTCTGCTATAGGGACAAGGCCTGGAATTTTGTGGGCAGGGAGGGGGCTAGTTGATTACATCAACCCCAGTGCTCAACTGATAATTATTTCATCAACCACCAAAAGAATAAAAGGCAAAGTTGACCTCACCAGAATTTGAATTTAGAACATAAAGACAGATGGAATACTGCTAAGCATTTTGTTTGATGTGCTAACAGTTCTACAAGCTCACAGTCTCAGATAAAACAGTGAATAACAACATATAGCTATCTGTTTTTAAAAATCTCAATGGATGGACTGCCTTCAGCTTTTACCATCCAAAGGGTTTTTCTTAACCCAATATTTACGTACTATTTTATACAGTTTTATCTATTTTGAGTTCCATTAGAAACAATTTATTTCATGTTTCTTGAAGGTTCTGAATTTTTATGACATAAGCAGGAGTGGCTGTGTGGTAAGTAGCTTGCTTACCAACCACATGGTTCCAGGTTCAGTCCCACTGCGTGGCACCTTGGGCAAGTGTCTTCTACTATAGCCTTGGGCCGACCAAAGCCTTGCGAATGGATTTGGTAGACGGAAACTGAAAGAAGCCCATCGTATATATGTATATATATATATATATATATATGTACATGTGTGTATATGTTTGTCCCCCCAACATCGCTTGACAACCGATGGTGGTGTGTTTACGTCCCTGTAACTTAGCAGTTCAACAAAAGAGACCGATAGAATAAGTACTAGGCTTCCAAAGAATAAGTCCTGGGGTCAATTTGCTCGACTAAAGGCAGTGCTCCAGCATGGCTGCAGTCAAATGACTGAAACAAGTAAAAGAGAGAAAACAGAGTAAGCTATATATATATATATGTGTGTGTGTGTATATGTATATATGTATGTAATGTATGTGTGTAATGTTATGTAAATATAATGTATGCATGTAATGTAATATATGATGTATGTATGTATGTATAAGTAATTGATGTTCTTCTTATTAATGTAAATGGTGTGATTATTATTGCATATTCTGTTATAGTTCTCCAAGACCAGAATCCATGATATCATTACGGAGTACATCAACTGAATCTTCAGTGGTTAGCGTCAAAGATCAAAATGGTAGGTCAATAATTTTAGTGTGATATCATCACCCCCATCATCATCTGTGATCACTACCGCCATCATCATGGACATCGCCATCATCGCCCCACCATCACCATCACCACCACCATCATTTCCATCCTTGCTACCACCGTCATCATTACCGTTATCATCTTCAGCAGCAGAAATAGCAGCAGCATAATCACCACCACCAACCTCCATTACCATCATCATCACCACCATCATCAGCATCACCACCACTACCACCATCATCACTACTACTACCATCACCACTACCACCACCAACATCACCTCTACCACCACCACCACCATCATCACCACTACCACTATCATCACTATCATCGTCACCACTACCACAACCACTATCATCATCACCACAACTGACATCACCACCGACGCCACCACCACCAGCAGCACCACCACCATCATCATCATCACCACCACCACCACCACCACCACTGTATCATCATCTTCGTGATCATCATTTAATGTATAATTAATGTTATTCATGACATAATTTTATATTATTTGCTCTTTACTGATGCAAAGATGAAAGGAAAATGTGTCTCTCACAGCATTTGAATATCAAGTTTTCACTATTAGCCAACATTGTTTTGGTAATAAGCACCAGGGTATCACTGGTACTTATTTCATTTTTATGAATTCTTGGATTAATGGCAAGTGAATGCTGGAATCTGTTGGGCATCAGACAAAATACATACTTTGTGGTATTTAGTTTCACTTACTTATATTCTGAGTTCAAATCCTACATAGGTCCATTGTGCCTTTAATGAAGGTTGTTAAAGTAAACGCAGGTGTTGATGCAGTTGATTACCCCTCAGAAGGTGATGCTCTAGCATGGCCACAATTCAATGACTAAAACCATTACACTTTTACTCTTTTATTTGTTTCAGTCATTTGACTGTGGCCATGCTGGAGTACCGCCTTTAGTCGAGCAAATCGACCGCGGGACTTTTTCTTTGTAAACCTAGTACTTATTCTATCAGTCTCTTTTGCCGAACCGCTAAGTTACAGGGGACGTAAACACACCAGCATCGGTTGTCAAGCGATGCTGGGCGGGACAAACACAGACACACAAACACACAAACATATATATATACATATTCATATATACAATGAGCTTCTTTCAGTTTCCGTCTACCAAATCCACTTACAAGGCTTTGGTCAGCCCGAGGCTATAGTAGAAGACACTTGCCCAAGGTGCCACACATTTCTACTCTAGGCTCAAGGTTCGAAATTTTTGGGGGGAAGGGTCAGTCGAATAGGTCAACCCCAGTATGCAACTGGTACTTCATTTATCAACTGCGAAAGGATGAAAGGCAAAGTCAACCTCAGCAGAATTTGAACTCAGAACATAAAGACAGACGAAATACCACTAAGCATTTCACCTGGCATGCTAACATTTCTGCCAGATCGCCACCTTACCATCGTGAAAGAATGAAAGAACAATGACACAGAACCCATTGTCCCTGGCACTATGGCTCTCTTCACCACAGAGAAGCTTTTATGTGGTTGCTCAGCCTGCAATGAATAGCAACCAGCTCCCTCCCCACATACTCTCTCTCTCTATTTCTTAACCCTTTAGTATTTAAACCAGGCATATTTGGCCAAAATATTCTACCTGTTTTATCTTGAAACTGGCCAGATCCAGCCTCTCATGCCTACCCTACAATATCATTCTAAAAATAAGCAATCACATCATTGAAATCACAAAGCTACAAGGTAAGGTATGACTAATTCCTGCTACCACCACCACCTCCATCATCACCACTACCACTATCATCACTATCATCATCACCACCACCACTATCTATTTCATTACTACCCACAAGGGGCTAAACACAGAGGGGACAAACAAGGACAAACAAAGGGATTAAGTCGACTACATCGACCCAGTGCGTAACTGGTACCTAATTTATCGACCCCGAAAGGATGAAAGGCAAAGTCGACCTCAGCGGAATTTGAACTCGGAACGTAACGACAGACGAAATACGGCTATGAATTTCGCCCACGTGCTAACGTTTCTACCAGCTCACCACTATCATCATCATCACCACCACCACAACCACCATCGTCACCACCACCAGCACCACCACCATCATCATCATCATCACCGCCATCACTGTGTCATCATCTTCATGATCATCAATAAATAAGTATTACATTTGACAGAGAAATCTGGATGGTAAAGTTATGCAAAGTTACCTTCTCGAGTCATGCTGACCAATAAGGACCAGTTTCCCAGTTTCCATAATGTATAAATTCCCCACCTGGACGGGACTCCAGTCCATTGCAGGATAACTCACTTTTGCCAGCTGAGTGAACTGGAGCAACGTGAAAGGAAGTGTTTTGCTCCGAGAACAATATGCCACCTGGTTCAGGAATCAAAACCACAATCTCACGATCATTAGCCCAGCACCTTAACCACTAAGCCATGCACCTCCAGAAATCTGAATCCTAAAGAGTTAAATCACTTTTCTGTCTTAAAAAGGAAAGGACCATATGAGATGATTATTGCTGGAATACCTTTTGATTATAAGTAGGTTTGCTCATTCATGTCTAACCTGTGGCTTAACAACAATATTTCTTTCTTAATTTTGCTTTTTTTTCTCTTTCTCTCTCTCTCTCTCTCCCTTTCTTTAAATCTGTACCAGAAGAAGAAAGATGCCATTCAAACAGCCTCGGTGATACAGTACCACTTGAAATATCACTTCCTGATATAAGCATACCAGAAACCCCTGTTCCGTATCCTTTACCAATGCCTGCATATGGAGGGTACTTTGCTCCAATGTCTGAGTATTTACCTGAAGTATTTACTCCTACATCTGGTCATCACAGGTAATTCTTAATTTCTCATTATTTAATCCAGGTGTAGGAAACCTTTAATTACCAGCAGACCTTACGAGATATTACTTATCATAAATCAGGCCACGCCACTAAAACAATAATTTGACACAATCTCTCTGAGAATGCCTGGAATTCTACAACAACAAAACAAAACTGCATATTTTAAATGATTCATACCAAATCATCCAGCATAATTTTACACAATGACCTTTTATTATATTTGAAATACCTGCTTAATATTAAGAACGTTATTTAATTAAATCCATCCAAATATTTGATGATTTAACTTTTTAATATAATTAAGACAAAAAAATGTCATCTACTTGAAATATGGTCACATAAAAGGTTAATTCTGTATTCAAATTTGCTTGTTTTTTGAAATCCCTATTAATCTAACTTTAAGAGGGATCAGTTAAGCAAATACCAATGAATCAGTGAGATTTAACAAAATTTCTCACATAATACAATGTCACATCCACTGGATAATAATTAGAAGGATTACTATTAATCACTTACAGATTATCTATATACAAAAGCCTTGTCATAATGAGTGTGTGTCACATATGAATATTTTTGTGTATATATGTGAGTGTATGGATGTGTGTGTGTGTGTGTGTGTGTGTGTGTGTGTGTGTGTGTGTGTGTGTGTGTGTGTGTGTGTGTTTGTAAAACAGGAGGAAAATTTCAATACAGGAGAATATATATTCTTTATTATTTTTTAATCAGCAAAAAGTTATAAAATTTATTTGAGGGCCAAGAGTTTTGAGGTTGTCATGCATGAAACCCTTAGTCCTCGAGTCACTTATGTAACTTTCTGCTGTTTAGAAATAATAAAAAAAAGTGTGTGTGTGCCATCATCATCATCATCATCGTCATCATTTAATATTTTTGATACCAACCTGACTGAAACTGTCTCTGGCTCTGTAGTACAAATGTCTTGTTTCAAAAATTCTGAATTAAAATCTTCCACCAAACCTTAGTCACAATTTATGTTCCTGACATTATCTTAATGATAACCAAGTTATTTTACTAAATTCTTTGTTATATTTAAAATTAATTAAAAGAATACAGAGCATCTCAGCAGAAATATGGTAACAAGAGGATTAACATCCATTTTCCATGCTGGCATGGGTTGGAATGGTTTGACAGGAGCTGGCAAGCCAAGGGATTACACCAAGCTCCACTGTCTATTTTGGTATGGTTTTCAGAGCTGGATGCCCTTTCTAATACCAACTAATTTACAGAGTGGGCTGGTTACTTTTTACATGGCACCAGCTCCAGCTAGGTCTGCTTTCGCATGGATTTTACAGCTGGTTGCCCTTCCAAAAGCCAACCATTTTGGTGTGGACGGGATGCTTTTTGTGTGGCACCAGCATTGGTGAGGTCTTCTGAATGCTAAATACACATGTTAAAATCTTACATATGTAATGTGCTTCAGAGATTGGAAAATACAGTCAATAGACAATTTATGAATGGAGATGGTCATAACTGGATTCAATGAACAACCATGAGCACGTGTATACATATTTGTGTGTGTGTATGAGCATACAAATTCCTCATTGATGTTTTGTCTTTATCAACATGAGAGTTATGTATGTATGTATTTATGTATTTATGTATGTATGTATGTATGTATGTATATATGTATGCTCAGAAATGCCTGCTGCATGGACAGTGATAGTGAAGTAGGTGTTAATATACATAATGTTGTAAGCCTAGAATTTTTATTTCATTAACTAATATTATATCTTCAGTGATGACAAAAACAAATCAATATTTTGATTATTAATTTTGATCAAAAAAGACGAGAGGCAACCCAGAAAATATTAAATTAGTTGAAAAATTAAATGTATCAGTTAGAGTTAAATGCTTTGGTAGCATGGTGACAACTGTGGGCATGTTTCAGTCTTATTAGGGCTCATCAGTTATACATCATATGTGCATGTAGAAGGAATTTCTCATCAGTGTCTTCTTTCTTTCTATCAACAGAAGCAACCTGAGCATCATGTTCCTAAGTCAACTGGTTCTGGACGGTTTAGATATTGACTGGCTCAGTCATCTACCATTAATGTTACACATCTCATTCCTTGGTTAGTATTCCTCTTCTTCTTCTTCTTCTTCTTCTTCGTCTTCGCCTCTTCCTCTTCCTCCTCCTCCTCCTCCTCCTCATCATCATCATCATCATTAAGGCGGCGAGCTGGCAAAATCGTTAGCACACTGGGCAAAATGCTTCGTGGCATTTCGTCTTGACATTCTGAGTTCAAATTCCGCCAAGGTCAGCTTTGCCTTTCATCCTTTCAGAGTCAATAAAATAAGTACCAGTTAAATACTGGGATCGATGTGATCGCCTTAGCCCCTCCCACAAACTTGTGCCAATATTCACCTGTTTCATTTCTCACTTCCAGGTCTCGACCATTATCAGCCAATTGTCTATGAACATTGTAAACAACTGCTGGAAAACCTGATGCTTCTTTTAGTGGCAAGAGAACAACAAAGCATTGCCAAGTTGTTGATAAATCATCGCAGGAATCACAACAGCGGCGTTGAGCTACATATCGGTAATGGAGAATTTCTTAAAGGCAAGGAACAGTTTGATTTTGTATATTCAATTCATAGGCATGTGTGTGTGTGTGTCTGTGTGTGTGAGAGAGATAGAGAGATGCAGGTGTGACTGAGATGCTAGTATGGCTATGTGGATTAAAGACTTTGCTTCCCAACCACATGGTTTCAGTTTCAAGCCCACTGCATGCCACCTTGCTACTATAGCCCTAAGCCAACTAAAGCCCTGTGAATGAATTTGGTAGGCAGAAACTGAAAAAAAAAAGTGGTGAGCTGGCAGAAACGTTAGCAAGTTGGGCGAAATGCTTAGTGGTATTTCGTCTGCCACTACGTTCTGAGTTCAAATTCTACCAAGGTCGACTTTGCCTTTCATCCTTTCGGGGTCGATTAAATAAGTACCAGTTATCGACAACTGGGGTCGATATAATCGACTTATCCGTTTGTCTGTCCTTGTTTGCCCCCTCTGTGTGTAGCCCCTTGTGAGCAGTAAAGAAATAAGAAACTCAAAAGAAACCTCTCTGTGTGTGTGTGTGTCTGTCTGTCTGTCCCTGTCTCTTTCTGTCTGTCTGTTTGTCTGTCTTGACATCACATGATAGTTGTGACAGGATGTAATGTGGCAGGCTGGCAGAATCGTTAGCATGCCACACAAAATGCTTGGCAGTATGTCATCCATCTTAACATTCTGAGTTCAAATTCCACAAAGGTCAACTTTGCCTTACATCCTTTAGAGGGTCAATAAATTAAGTACCAATCAAGTACTAGGGTTGATGTAATCAATCACACCCTCTCCTCCAAAATTTCAGGCCTTGACCCCTAGGATTATAAATAGGATAGCCTCAGATGGAATGTCTTTGGTCATGGAAAAATTATGCTTCATCAGAGCCAATTTAAGATTAAGCCGTAGAAACACTGCCAGATTTAACTGGGCCTGATGAAGCCTTCTGACTTCACAGACCCCAGTAGAACCGTCCAACCCATGCTAGCATGGAAAACGGACGCTAAATGATGATGATCATCATCATCATCATTTAACATTCATTTCCCATGCTGGCATGGGTTGGATGGTTTAACAAGAACTGATAAGGCCATGGGTCACACTGAACTCCATTTTGTGTTCTAGCATAGTTCCTACAACTAGATTCCTTTCCTAATGCCAACCCCTTTACAGAGTGTACTGGGTGCTTTTTACATGGCACTAGCACCATTGCATTTTTTGTGGGACCAGCACCAGTGCTTAACTAATTATTTGTCATATTTCCTTCTGTCAAATGGTTCCTTTTCTTGTGCTTTTTAACTTAACTGAATCTGGAGGAAGGGGTCACTGCCCATGCTTTCTGCTGGTCCTCAAAAACTGGTAAGATTGATGGCATTAATGTTCCACTTAAACCATGGTAAATCAACACCTGCAGGAATTCCAGAATCTCTCTCTCTGTCTCTCTTTTTTTATACTCTTTCATGCTTCCACTCTCTTCTCTTGAACACCTCTCCCCTTCCCTCCTCTTCCCCCTGTCCCCTCACTCACCCCTTCTCCCATCCCCCACTCTCTCCACTTCTCTCTCATCTCTCCTCTCTCTGCCCTTCTCCTCTATTCTCTCTCTCTCCTTCTCTTCTCATCCCTCCCACTCTCTTCCTCCTTCAACTCCCCCCTTCACATCTGCTCACTCCTCCCCTTCTTTCACCCCCTCTCTTCTCCCCATCTTTCCCCATTCTTGCTCCTCTCCTCACTCTTCTCCCCTGTTCTCCCTCCTCTCTCTCCCGCTCCCTCTCTCTGCCTGTCTTTACATAAACTGCATCATTTAACTATAATTCACAAACGTTTCCCCCTCATCTCCTCTCCAGATGGCTGTCCCGTCTCAGAGTTTCTCATGAGCTCACAGAAAACGTCTGTTTACAACCAAACAATAGAAAATGATAACAGCCTGAATGGAAGCAGCAAAGACGATCTCCTTGATGTGAACAAGCTGAAAACCCTGGAAGATACTGTGCAGGCTCTTCTCATGTTCATTGATGCCAAGTAAGTTTTTCTTTCTATCAAGTCCTGTTACGGTTGACTTGCTTTTGCATTCCTGAACTTCTCATATGTACGTATTCATTAATGAATAAAAACTTCAAGAAACTTGGAATGGAAGCACTCCGTCGGTTACGACGACGAGGGTTCCGGTTGATCCGAATCAACAGAACAGCCTGCTCATGAAATTAACGTGTAAGTGGCTGAGTACTCCACAGACACGTGTACCCTTAACGTAGTTCTCGGGGATATTCAGCGTGACACAGAGAGTGACAAGGCCGGCCCTTTGAAATACAGGTACAACAGAAACAGGAAGTAAGAGTGAGAGAAAGTTGTGGTGAAAGAGTACAGCAGGGATCACCACCATCCCCTGCTGGAGCCTTGTGGAGCTTTAGGTGTTTTCGCTCAATAAACACTCACAACGCCCGGTCTGGGAATCGAAACCGCGATCCTATGACCGTGAGTCCGCTGCCCTAACCACTGGGCCATTGCGCCTCCTTCAAGAAACTTAGAGTAGTGACTGAGTTGGAAGCAGAAGCTTCGACTGAAATTAAATCGACCCCAGGACTTATACATTGTAAGCCCAGTACTTATTCTATTGGTCTATTTTGTCGAACTGCTATGTTACAGGGACGTAAATACACCAGCATCAGTTGTCAAGTGATGCTGGGGGGACAAACACAGACACACAAACATACACATACATACATACATACATACATACATATATATATACATATGTGTGTGTATGGAGGCGCATGGCCTAGTGGTTAGGGTGTCAGCATCATGATTGTAAGATTGTGGTTTTGATTCCTGGACTGAGCGACGCGTTGTGTTCTTTAGCAAAATATTTCATTTCATGTTGTTCCAGTTCACTCAGCTGGAAAAAATGAGTAACGGTGTGATGGACTGGCGTCCTGTCCAGCTGGGGAACACATACGCCATAGAAACCAGGAAACCAGGCCCATGAGCCTGGCTAGTCTTTAAAAAGAGCACATTTATTTTGCCATTTTAAACATCTGTTCACCTCATGCAAGCATGGAAAAGTGAACATTAAAACAACAACAACAACAGCAACGATGATGATGATGATGATGATGATGATAATTATAATCCTTCTACTATAGGCTCAAGGTCTGAAATTTGGGGTGAGGGATTAAGTCAATTACATCCATCAACCCCAGTACTCAACTGGTACTTATTTTATTAATCCTGAAAGGATGAAATGCAAAGTCGACCTTGGCAGAATTTGAACTCAGAACATATAGACGGGAAAGATATTGTTAAGCATTTTGCCTGTCAGCTCACTGCCTTAATAATAATAATAATAATAATAATGATGATGATGATGATGATGATGAAAATAATAACAATATATACCTATACGCCCTCTCTTTCTCTCTTTATGTCTCTGTCTGTCTATCTGTCTCTCTCTCTCTCTCTGACACACACACACACACAAATATACATACAAGCAGAGAATCAATATCTTGGCAATACAGCTATGATATTTAATTTTAAGTTTTTGACTTTTTAAATAAATCTTTCATTTAACAACAAACTCCTATGTAATGACAACTGGTCATAAAATTAAAATAAATTAACATAAATTAAAATTGTGTGTTAATGCATGTGCAAACACACACATACACACACATATGCAATTTATCCATTGACTTTATCTTTTGTTTCTATTTACATTATTTCAGAGTTGGAAAACCCCTCTGGAGTTATGAAGACATTACACCAAAGAATTTAAGGACAGAGAGTTCATCTTCATTGGAATATTTCCTGAAACTAGTTCTGAAAATCTTCAAAGACATTCATCCCTTAGCTTTGATAGAACAGCGTTGGTCACAAATTGCTTTACAGCTGTCACTTTCCTGTTCTTCACGGCACTATGCTGGCCGATGTCTCCAGGTAATTGCAAGACATATATATATATATATATATATATATATATATATAGAACATGCTTTCTATGTTATGTCCCAAGAAGATTTTATATATTTTTATATATTTTTTATGTATTTTTATATAATTTTTATGACGAAAAATGCGAGCGATGTATAAGTACGCAGGCAAGCAGAGTTATAACACAGTAATTTCCCTTTATATAACGGTATTTTTTCATAGCATTTTCAAATAGCCAGATAACCGAAGAGATGGTATTGTGGATTTCCACTTCGGCATCTGAAACTCAGAGTTTTATCTTGACTACCGAGTAAAGTAACATATTATTGTATATATATATATATATAAAAGACAAAAAAGAGTGAAAAACTACAGAAGGCTTGTGTTATATGGTTAAAGAATATATTTAAATCATTATGTTAGAGAAATGTTATAAAATTTTGCGTATAGTAACATAGTTTTTAGAGAAATAACCAGTTTCGTATTTTCTTTTCAAATTTCTCAAATCTCTTTATCTATTTTGTGTCATGTCTTCGCTATGTTGTGAAATATGGAATTCCAGGCAGGGGAAGGTAATCAGAGATATTTTCATGTATAAGGGAGATAATCAAACATTGTTGGGAATGACTAGGCTTGATTAATTTGACCTGATTTGGTTTAGAAGGAATAGAATGTTACAAGTGGTTCGGTTTTGCTTATATCCTTTTCAATGAGATGAGTTTCCTTATTTAAAAATATTAGAAATGGTTAAGTTTTGGCTTATATTTTTCAATGAAGAAGGTTTCCTTATTTAATCTAACTTGTGTTAGTGTTCCATTGGAACACCAACACAAGTTAGATTAAATAAGGAAGCCTAGTCATTCCCAACATCTTTTATACATCCAACAACGTGCTTTCACGTACCATCTCTCTCACCTATATATATATATATATATATAAACATACACTCACACACACACGTATGTATGCAACCATGTTTTATCAACATATGTGTTCCTTATGCATATATACACAAAACACTGGTTAGTATCTCCATAAACAACACTGGTATTCTATCAGTTGCAATGATGAATGTTCTAGTTAACAGAACAGCCTGCTCATGAAATTAACGTGCAAGTGGCTGGGCACTCCACAGATACATGTACCCTTAATAAGGCGGTGAGCTGGCAGAAACGTTAGCATGCCGGGCAAAGTGCTTAGCGGTATTTCATCTGCTGTTATGTTCCAAGTTCAAATTCTGCCAAGTATAGTGTCAAAAAAGAAAATACACATAAACAGCATAAACTAATAAAACAGTACATCTGAAGGAGCTAGCAAGGTAGCCTCTGTTTAGTCCATCTAATGTGCTAGAAATAGCAAGTAAATATTCCTCAAATTGTCGCCTGCGTGTTTGTCCACCCCTACTGCTTGACAGCTAATGCTGGTTTGTTTCTGTCCCTGTAACATAGTAGTGCACCAAAAAGAGACTAATAGAATAAGTACCAAACTTTAAAAAAAATAAGTCCTGGGATTGATTGTTCAATTAAACCCTTCAAGATGATGCCCCAGCATGGCCACAGTGCAATGACTGAAAGATGTACAAGATAAAAGATATTAACTACATTCCACTGTCTTAATCAAGGGAGGACACATTAGATAATATATTCCTACATATCTCTCAAAAAAGCTGGGATGGTCATTGTTGGAGTGGCTTTGATTATAGTTTTTTATCTCCTTCATGGCCTGGTACTAAACACCAGCAACAATTGTAACAGTATGCTGGAACAAGTTACATACCCTACTAGAAATAACACTCAAAACTCACTCAAACCACACCATATTATGTTAAAAAGAAATATATTGGATAATGTTATCGAGTTACACTTTGATTGAAAGAACAGTGAGATAGTCATGGCTGGAATACCATGGATTATAGGGGGGTTTTTCGGGGTTTTTTTTTTGTTTTTTAATCAGGCTTGAAGCAGCAATGTTTTAATGATATACCTGTATTTATTTCAGATACTTCGAGCATTGCAAATTTGTCCATCAGGTCAGATGTTGTCAGATATTCTCTCTCGATTGATTGAAACTGTATCAGAAGAAGGGGAAGACATGCAGGTGAGTAGAGGTGGGAGTGATGGTGATGGCAGGGAACATACATACACTGTATGTATGTTCTCTGTTTAAACACCTTTCACGCTGCAATTGTTTTCATTCCAGCACACGATCTCAGATCAGGTCAATTGCTATGCAAGTACATATCCGTAATATATATATGTGTGTGTATGTATGTATATATATATCATCATCATCATCATCATCATTTAGCGTCCGTTCTCCATGCTAGCATGGGTTGGACGGTTCAACTGGGGTCTGTGAAGCTGGAAGGCTTCATCAGGCCCAGTCAGATCTGGCAGTGTTTCTACGGCTGGATGCCCTTCCTAACGCCAACCACTCCGTGAGTGTAGTGGGTGCTTTTTACGTGCCACCTGCACAGGTGCCAGACAGAGCTGGCAAACGGCCACGAACGGATGGTGCTTTTACATGTCACCGGCACGGGGCCAGGCAAGGCTGGCAACGGACACGAACGGATGGTGCTTTTTACGTGCCACCAACACGGGGGCCAGACAGAGCTGGCAAACGGCCACGAACGGATGGTGCTTTTACGTGTCACCGGCACGGGGCCAGGCGAGGCTGGCAACGGGCACGAACGGATGGTGCTTTTACATGCCACCGACATGGGGGCCAGACAGGGCTAGCAAACGGCCACGAACGGATGGTGCTTTTACGTGTCACCGGCACGGGGCCAGGCGAGGCTGGCAACGGACACGAACGGATGGTGCTTTTACATGTCACCGACATGGGGGCCAGACAGGGCTGGCAAACGGCCACGAACGGATGGTGCTTTTACGTGTCACCGGCACGGGGGCCAGACAGAGCTGGCAAACGCCACGAACGGATGGTGCTTTTACGTGTCACCGGCACGGGGGCCAGACAGAGCTGGCAAATATATATATATATATATATATATATATATATATATATATATCCTATGTATATGTCTCTAACTATCTAATTATATATCTACCTATCAAGCTATTGATTTGTCTAACTAGAGGTCCTTCTGCCTGTCTTTATCTCTGCCTGTCTTTATCTCTGTCTATGTTTATCTGTCTGTAACAGTTTATCTAACTCTCTACCTGTGTCTCTATTTAACCATCATGCATTGGTTTCAATTCCAGGGCTATGTGACCGAAATAATGCTAACTGTGGAATCGCTGGTTGACAATCTTGATATTGACTTCTGCTCCTTTGATACTATGCGGGATCTCTTCCTATCAACCCCTAATTTGGCAAAAGAAACATTGGCTGAGAATCGCAGAAGTACCTTCATATCTCAGAGCCAATTCACAGCTCATGCACGTAGCACCAGTTACACAGTGGTCCCTTCCAATGTCAAAGGTAAGATCCTGAAGGCTACAAAATTTTGTTTTGGTAATCGTTGACCTGTAAATGTCTTCAATCTATGTTTATGTTTGCTTCCCAGCTATGTGGTTTCAGTTTCAATCCCACTGTGTGGCACCTTGGGCAAATTCCATCTACTATAGCTCTGACTTGACCAAAACTTTGTCAATGGATTTAACAGATGGAAACTGAAATAAGTGCACTATATGTATGTGTGTGTGTGTGTGTGTGTGTGCATGTGCGTGTGTGTGTGTGTGTGTGTGTGTGTGTGTGTGTGTGCATATGTGTGTATATGGGAAGTGAACTCACAACCTTCTGATCATAGCCGACCAACCCAGGCCTGACCAACTCGAATTACATTGCGGGCCATTTGTATTCTGACAGAATTGAAAGCATTTTGCTTTCTCATGCTATTATTACAATAATGAATGAATGACCATTGATTCAACATGAAATATTATCATTGCAAAAACACCAGTATCTTTTTTACTTTTCACTAGCAGTATCGCCCAGTGTTGCTCGGGTTTGTTGCGACCCTTTAGAATTGGAATTTTTGAAAAGTAAAACTTTTTCACTATGTAGCTTGTTATTTTCTTTAAGTGAAGATTTTTCTGGTTGAAATACACCAAAAAATGGTGACACATCAGTAAAAAAATTGTAAAAAATAGGGATTTTCATAGAAAAAAAGCACCTTTTTGATGTAAATAATTTTTGGTGTTAACATGGTTCGATTTGAATTTTTTCTTCTACGGAAAGAAGAGCAAGCCTTCTTCTATCATACTCTCAATTTTGGTCAACTTGCACCGCAGGGATTCGGAGGAGATAGTGTTAGTTGAAGGCTACCAAACCTGCCATACACAGACAACTTCAGCTTTATATAGAGAGAGATTACAATATTTAATTTTTGATAAAATTTTTTAATTGTTTGTTTAAATAAACCTATTCCAAAAAGTATCAAGTGGGCTGCAAGATAAAAGTCTGTGGCCCACGGGCCTCAGGTTGGCCAGCCCTGCCCTAACCACTAAGCCAAAAGACTTCACTAGTGTATACACAGTCTTGTATAAATGCAAAAAAAAACAATAATAATCAATGATTTAATGTTATTATTCTTTAACAGAAGCAAGAGTTCGGGCTGTATCAGATGCTGACAATCAACACCCTGCAATGAATTCCCATTCGACTGCTAATTCTTTGAAAGCTTTTGACCAAACCAATGCCGAGAATAAGTTCACTCTTGTCACACAGATATTTTGGCTGGCAGTATCCATGTTTGAATCTGACTATGAGTATGAATTCTTCATGGCCATTCGACTCTTGGAGAAGGTAAATAACTACAAAACGATTGTTAATTCTTATTTTAACTAACTGGCCGCTTGTCATCAAAAATGATGGTTAATTGTAGTACTCTATATATAAGTATGGATGGTAAATCAAATTAATACACTTGTCAATGTTCACGTACATTCACATTCTTCCCTTGTACATGCACACACATACTACTCACACAGAGTTGAAATGCTGTTTGATTTTTCTTTTCAGCATTGAATGTTCACCATCCCACCAGTTTGCCATCACCCCTTCCTTCCTTATTCATCTATCACCCCTTCCTTTCTCATTCATATATTGTGACAGAGAAAAACACAAGAGTATTATTATAGTAGATTATTATTTCAGTTTTTGTTTTTGTTGTGTTATTAAGCACCTGGTGAAATCTGACTTCTTAAATAAAAGAAAAACATCTTTGGTCAAATCAAATGCTTTCCTATGGGATTGAGACGTTTTGGCACAGGTGTTTTGGCATTACCTATTTGGCATCAGTGCTTCAATGCCAACTTATTCGACATCAGACATTTTAATGTTTCTCTCATTCTCTCCTTCCCTCCATCCCACCCTTTCCCCTCTTTCTTTCTGTTTATGTGTGTGAATGTATTTTTCTCTGTGTCTGAGGAGAGAGAAAGTGTTCTCATCAATCTCTTTACTCTTTTACTTGTTTCAGTCATTTGACTGTGGCCATGCTGGAACACTGCCTTTAGTTGAGCAAATCGACCCCAGGACTTATTCTTTGTAGGCGTAGTACTTATTCCATTGGCCTCTTTTGCTGAACTGCTAAGTTACAGGGATGTAAACACACCAGCATCAGTTGTCAAGCGATGGTGGGGGGACAAACACAGACACACAAACATATACACACACACACATACATATATATATATATACACGACGGGGTTCTTTCAGTTTCCGTCTACCAAATCCACTCACAAGGCTTTGGTCATTCTTTGAAAACAGACATTAAATGATGATCATTATTCCTCCAATTTTGTTTGCAGTAAATGTTTTGTTGTAGACCTTTTACCTGTGAAGGCACATGACTCGGTCATTAGATTCCCGGACTGTGCTGTGTGTTGTGTTCTTGAGCAAGACACTTCATTTTGTTCATGTTGCTTCAGTTCACACATCTGTAGAAATGAGCTGCAACATCACTGGTACCAAGCTATATCAGCTTTTGCCTTTCCCTTTGTCAACATCAGTGGTGTAGAGAGGGGAGGCTGGTCTTCCATAAACAACCTTGCTTGGACTCAGAGGGAAACTTTCTTGGTGTAATCCCTTTACACTTAAGACCTTTTACCAATCAATTATTAGGGAACAGGCAAACCAGTAACCTACTGAAACCCAAACTGAAAGGAGGAAATGAGGTTGGTTGAGATGCATCCTGTGGAAACCAGTTTCCAACACTACAAGACAAACCCTTTAATGGACACCCTAAGGGAGACACATGCATGGAAAACCAAAGAAAGTTCCACAGAAATTGAAGTTCTGACAGGCAGCCACAGATGAAGATCTCTTGTTGGCACCCTATGCTCCACCTGGAGTTAAAATACCCACAGTCCCCCCCACCCCATTCCAACAAAAATAATTTTTAAAAATCTGATGGAATTCACATGACTGGTGTTTTAATTTGAACACCTGCAAGTCATCGACTGCAGGAAAAACACAGGTGGGAGGAAAATTCCAGAGGGGTTATATTCTGAAGAGGGTAGTGATGGTGTTGATGAAAATGCTGGGGGTAGTGTTGGAGGCAGTGGCAGTAATGATGGTGGTGGTGGTGGTGTAATGGAGGCAGTGGTAGTGATAGAGCAGCGATGCTGGAAGAAGCAGCAGTAGCAGTGTCACTGTTATTCTCATCCACAATATAATACCTTGATCTTCATATTTCTAAATGGATATCAGATATCCTTTCTTAGACTCAGTTCTTGGAACATAGCATGATTTTTAACTTTCTTGTGTTCCTCATACATGTCTTTGCATTCAGAATATTAATACCTCATCTTATTCTTAATTCACATTTCTGTTTTTTATTACAAGATCCTGAGACACATACAACCAGATCGAACAAACAGCAGAGATAAACTGGAAGAAATTCTGCAACAAATCAAATGGACAAACTTTCCTGGTGTTCAGACTTTGCTTTTTAAGGTATTTACCATCTTTTAATATTTGAGTTGCTTCTAAGGCAGCAAACTGGCAGAATCCTAATCATGCCAGGCAAAATGCTTAGTGTTGTTTTGTCAGTCGTTACATTCTGAGTCAAAATTCCACTGAGATTGACTTTGCCTTTCATCCTTTCAGGAGCAATGCTAGTTGGAAACTAGGGTTGATGTAATCGACTTACCCAGTTACCTGAAATTGCTGGCCTTGTGTCATAATTAGAAACCAATATTTGAATTGCTTCTGTTTATTTTTATTAATTAAGGGCAGTAGTTCCCAGTCTTTTTTGACTAGAGGTCAAATAAATAATAATAATAAATAAATAATGTTAACTTTATATATTAAGTTGGAAAAAAACTCATCTGTTTTAATGGCGCAGGAGTGGCTGTGTGGTAAGTAGCTTGCTTACCAACCACATGGTTCCGGGTTCAGTCCCACAGTGTGGCACCTTGGACAAGTGTCTTCTACAATAGCCTTAGGCTGACCAAAGCCTTGTGAGTGGATTTGGTAGACGGAAACTGAAAAGAAGCCCGTCGTATATATGTATATGTATATATATATGTGTGTATGTTTGTGTGTCTTTGTTTGTACTAGGCTTCCAAAGAATAAGTCCTGGGGTTGATTTGCTCGACTAAAGGCAGTGCTCCAGCATGGCCGCAGTCAAATGACTGAAACAAGTAAAAGAGTAAAAAGAGAGTAAGAATATTTAGAAAAATATTGAAAGATTCTGCTGATCTTGTTTTTATTTACCATTTTACCACAGAAACCAGATATATGCCTCAAAATTCCATAACCCTTAACTGCTGAAAGCATTTTTATATGCCAATGTAGCTTTTGTTGACGAATGCTATATATATAAAACAATTTAGCTAGGTGTTAAAGAACCACCTAAGGGATATTAAATATTGAAGAATTTACTGATTTTTTTTTTACCTATATCAATAACAATTAGCTGTAATTTACGAGATGTGTCATTTGTTTGTATAGAATAATGAAACTGAATTTATCATTTAATAATTAAATTATTTAATCGTTCAATTTATTGTTTTGGTTTCCATTTCTAATTTACATATATATATATTATATTATATTATATTATATTTTATTATATTATATTATATTATATTATATTATATTGTATTATATTGTATTATATTGTATTATATTATATTATATTATATTATGTTATGTTATGTTATCCTTTTCATTGTTCAACAGGGCTACACATCTCCCAACCTGGCCATTCCTACTTGCCACCTGCTCTCTCAGCTTACCCTTTATATCAATGTCTATGTTATTGATCCTACTAAATGCCTTGGTAAGTAACTCTTCAAACAAAGCACATTTCCATGTTACTCTACCACACATTTACTCCATTTTGGGGCTCCTTTTTGTTCCTCATTTCCAAAATGTATTCAGACTTATAACTACTTCTACAATTAATTACATTTTAATATTCTGTTTTGTCTGGCGAGGGTCATTTTCTTTTTGTGCCTTATAATATAACACACTCACCGGTAAAATTTCCACTTATTTCTTATTTTTATTTTCCTAAAATTTTCGTTGCGTCTTGCAGCCTTTTCAATAGTTTTGACTCTCTATTAAAAAGGCTGCAAGATGCAACGAAATTTTTAGGAAGATAAAAATAAGAAATAAGTGGAAATTTTACCGGTGAGTGTGTTATATTATAAGGCACAAAAAGAAAATGACCCTCGCCAGACACAACAGAATATGCTTCAACACACGAACTCGTATAAAGAATCTTGCAAACCAAATCTAAAAACGAAATACGTTTTAATAATAATAGTTCAAATATTTGGGTCATATGCTTTAAAGACCTGCTCTGGGGAGGAATATGATGCATAGACATGATAGTACATTAGTCTTTAATACTCAGTAAGAAATCTATAGCATTTGATATCCAGAGAAATGGATTGTAGTCTCTCATAGTCAGCGAGCTGGCAGAAATGTTAGCACACCGGGCGAAATGCTTAGCGGTATTTCATCTGTCGTTACGTTCTGAGTTCAAATTCCGCCGAGGTCGACTTTGCCTTTCATCCTTTCAGGGTCGATAAATTAAGAACCAGTTACGCACTGGGGGTCGATGTAATCGACTTAATCCATTTGTCTGTCCTTATTTATCCCTTCTGTGTTTAGCCCCTTGTGGGTAGTAAAGAAATAGGTAGTCTCTCATAGTCTGAGAAAGATGGTTCTGCAATTTCTTGCTGAACATTCAGTACAAATGGTTTGTTTATAGTGATCAAATGTGTTGAAAATTAGCTCCCTCCTTCCATCAAATTGGTATTACCTGAACAGGTGCATGGTTTGCCATGCGTCAAATGTCAAAGTAATCGCAGAGCAACGTGAGATAAAGTGTTTTGCTCAAAAACACAGCACACTGCCCTGTCCAGGAACTGAAACCACCATCTTGTGATTGTGAGTACACCATCATAACTACTAAGCCATGTGCCCTCAACTATCCAGAGAAATAAGCGATATAATCCCAACTTAAGAAGTGACATCTTGAGACAACTCCAGTTGTCTCAACACAAAACATTGCTTATTAAGTGTCATCCAATCAATGGACACAATTCTATCATGTGATGTTTTCACTCCCACATTGTTTATTATTTAAGGTTACATTGATCTGTCCAAGGGAACAGTTTATGGACTCTACCAGGTGACATTAGATATACATCTTTTCATTGTTGCAGATTTATTTTTTTCCCCTTAGCATGCTTACTGTGGTACAGACGGTTCATTTTGCATCATGGACAATTGAAGTTACAGTTTACCATTTTGCATTTTAGTTTGGAATTGTTACAATGTTTCCTTCCTTCATTTATTGATTTATTCTCTGAGCATAAAATCATAATTTGTCTTACATTATAACACATCCTTAAATGAATAAAATCAGGAGTCTTCTTGCCATTCTTCTTGTAGGTTTCCCATTGAATGTCATATCCTTGTTGCCATATCTGGTACACCATTATGAAGATCCTAGCAAGAAATGCCGACAAGCTGCTGAAAATATCAGTAAAGTGAGTAAAATAATTGATTTTTATATTTTTAGGTGAGAAACTAAATTTTTTCAGAGAAAATTGAAGTTCATATAGTACTTACTTGTACTTACTTGTAGCGACATTCACCCTGGGTGGGTTGAGTCAGCTACTTCTACCACCCTCGAGGCATCTCGAAGAAGTTGGAAGAAGTTTCGTGGAAATATGTGGATTTCACAAGCGGTCCCCAACAATCCCGCATGTAGAGACATCCTGTTTGCCGCAGATTGTCCGCAGACGCAGGGACAGAACGACCGAAGAGCCGCTGGTTGCCGAAACAGACACTCCGAGGATTTTCACCAGAGTCCCGTCTGCCGGGTTGTGGCCCTAATACCACTCGGTGTCAGACCAATCCGCCTTGGGTGGCCCTACCAGGAACCGAAGTTCCCAACAGCATAGCTCTGACACAACCCGTTGCCAGCATCCCCACCATGGTGAGGAGGGGATGGACTTTGGGGATGCTATTGAAGTTGCATATAGTCAGTTAAATCAACCTCAGAATTTTACAGACGAGAAAGAAATATTTCAAATGCAGGATAACTGTAAAAACAGCAAAAAGTTTGGATATTTTACACTTATAAGACAGAAAGTGTTGTCAGCAAATAGCTACAAGACTTGAACCTGTAGCCCTCAGATACCAGCTGAGTACTATACCTATTTCTTTACTACCCACAAGGGGCTAAACACAGAGAGGACAAACAAGGACAGACAGACGGATTAAGTCGATTATATCAACCCCAGTGTGTAACTGGTACTTATTTAATCGACCCCGAAAGGATGAAAGGCAAAGTCGACCTCAGCGGAATTTGAACGCAGAACGTAACGGCAGACAAAATACAGCTACACATTTCACCCGGCGTGTTAACGTTTCTGCCAGCTCGCCACCTTCATAGTACTCGCTGAGTACTATACCATTAAGCTAAACAGTCCACTGACAACAATCACTGTCAAATTAAATGCTAATCGATAGTAGCTTTTGGAATGCGACAACATTTTGCAAACAAAATTTGCAAGCATTGAATGTGTTTCGTATTTTACAGACAAGAAAATAATATTTCAAAAGCAGTATAACTGTGAAAACAGCAGAAAGATTTGATATTTTACCCTTATATGACGGGAAAAGCTGTCATTTTTGTAATAGCTGCAGGCATGCCTGTGCTGTTAAGAAGTTTGCTCATGTTTAATCCTTCATAAATATATTCTGTCTATTGTATTTCAGATGTGCGCACAACAGTCTGAGAGATTGGACAATCTAGCAACAGTAATGTCCCTCTACAGCCGTGGAACCTTTAACAAAGATAGCCTCCAATGGACAAAATGTGTGGTCAAATACCTGCTTGATGTTTACTTGTCAGCCAGTTTGAGTATGGTGACTCTTCTTGTTGAGGTAATGATAATAATTGTTTCAAATTTTGACACAAGGTCAGCAATTTTGGGGGAGGGGCTAAGTCGATTATATTGACACCAGTGCTTAACTGGTACTTATTTTATCAACCCTGAAAGATAAGTGGATAAGTTGACCTCAGTAGAATTTGAACTCAGAACAGAAAGGCAAATGAAATGCACACTGCATCTTGCCCAGCATACTAATAATTCTGCCAGCTCACTGCCTTAATAATAATAAAAGTAGTAGTAGTAGTAATGATAATAATAATAATAATAATAATAATAATAATAATAATAATAATAATGTCCTTGGGGACAGTATCAGAAAGCATCAAGAGGAATTTAAAGGAAACCAGAATAGAATACCCAGTAGAATTGTTACAAGAGGTTTGCCTCTTTGGTCAGAATAATCAGGAGAGTATCAGATATTTGAAAAGAACACATAGCATGGTACTGTAGGCTGCAGGCTGCAAACCTGCTATACATGCAAAACTCCAGGAGTTACAACAAAACCTAAGACGAAGAGAAAAATAATTACAATCATTATTCCTGTTATTAGACACAAAGGCACAAGTTAAAGAAAGCACAATGGTAAATTACATAGGAATCCAAGAAACTATGTTTCAGTTAAAGTCAAATAAAATAAAATAGCATGACTTAACCCTTTTGCATTCAGGTTATTCTATCAAATATAATACTCTTTTACTTGTTTCAGTCATTTGACTGTGGCCATGCTGGAGCACTGCCTTGAGTCGAGCAAATCGACCGCAAGACTTATTCTTTGTAAGCCTAGTACTTATTCTATCGGTGTCTTTTGCTGAACCGATAAGTGACAGAGACATAAACACATCAGCATTGGTTGTCAAGCGATGTTGGGGGGATAAATACAGACACACAAACATGTATATATATATATATATATTATATATATATATATACGACAGGCTTCTTTCAGTTTTCGTCTAACAAATCCATTCACAAGGGTTTGGTCGGCCCAAGGCTATATTAGAAGACACTTTCCCAAGGTGCCACGCAGTGGGACTGAACCTGGAACTATGTGGTTGGTAAGCAAGCTACTTACCACACAGCCACTCCTACACCTCAAATAATGCTTATTTATTTGACCAGCTTGAACATGAAACAAGTAGGATATTTGGGTTTAAATGCTTAAGGGTTAAGCTGTGGTAAATGTGGTAGTTAGTGAAAGCTAAATTGTGTGCGAGTATTGCCAAATGCTGTTGTTACATGATGTTCACTGATATAAGCACAGGTGTGACTGTGTCGTAAGAAGCTTGCTTACCAACCACATGGTTCCGGGTTCAGTCCCACTGCATGGCACTCTGGACAAGTGTCTTTTACTATAGCCTCAGGCTGATCAAAGACTTGGGTGTGGATTTGGTAGACAGAAACTGAAAGAAGTCCATCATATATATACATGTGTGTGTGTCTTTGTGTCTGTGTTTAACTCCCACCACCACTTGACAACCAGAAATTCAGCAAAAGGGACCAATAGAATAAGTACCATGCTTACCAAAAAAAAAAATAAGTACTGAAGGTTGATTCATTTAACTAAAAATTCTTCGAGATGGTGCCCCAGCATGGCCATAATCTGATGACTGAAACCAGTAGAAGGTATAAAATATTGACTTCAAGCATTTATTTTTCTTCTTTTCTAGATTCTAGAGAAAGGTCCAACCACATTCCAGCCTGCAATTTTACAAATTCTACATTGCCTTGTTCATTACATTGACTTCAAAACCATTTCTCAATCAACAATAAACCAACGCCTCTTCTGTCCTGTTGCTAAACTATCTAACGTAAGTGTTAACTGCTACAATTTTGCTGTTTTCAAACCATTAAAGATCAGCTAATCCTTCTCGTCATTGTATTGCTTGTTTCCAATCGTAATTAATTTCAACTCTAAATCAATTCATTATTCAATGGAAACTTTGCCAGATAAGACCGGAGAAACTGTAGAAACTTTGCCAGATAAGACTGGAGCCTGGTGCAGACTTCTGGCTTCCCAGATCCCCGGTCGAACCGTCCAACCCATGCTAGCATGGAGAACAGACGTTAAACGATGATGATGATGATGATGATGATGATGAATGGAAAAGCGTCCCATCCAGGGTAATTGCTGCAATCTTGGTCACTTAGCAGGGGCGGACTGAGCCATCTGTCAATCAGGCACTACCCAAGGGCCCAGAGCTCTGAGGTTGTTGTTATACTTTATTCTCTCTCTTTGTTTTCTTCATTCAGGGTACCTACTGGAAAGAAGCCTTGAAAATCCTGAAACTCGCCGTCAACCGTTCCTCCACCCTTGCAGCTGCTCCACAACCCCACCAAACCTGTGTTACTTCCACAGATCTCAGCAATTTCTCACCGCGCACTTCTTTTCCCAACAGTGGAGCCTATATTAAGAAAGAACTGCCAGGTTTGTCTGCTTCTTCTACATTTTCTGGAGACCCACCCCCTGTAACTATTTTTGCCTCTTTTTGCAAAGGTGTATAGGATCAAGGATGAAGGTATAGTTTATGGTACTAGGGTTCTGTACTTGTTCAAATTTTAGTGTTACTTACTGTGTACATAAATGTGAAAACCCATTGTATTGTCTGGTTTTTTTTTGTCTTTTAATATTATTGTATGTCCTTTTATGTCTGTTTATATTAGCCTTTGTGGCCAATAAAAGAATAAATAATAATAATAATAATTATTATTATTATTATTATTATTATTATTATTATTATTATTATTATAATCATCATCATCATCATAAGCAGCAGCATCACTACCTCTGGAGCTATTATTACTACTATTCAGCTTACTCTGATTGATCCCTTTCTCTCCTTAATTTATTGCAGGTCGAACACTAGATGTCAGTGTAGATCTATCTAGAATGCCTTTGATTGGTCAGAAATACATGAATGCTGACCTCATCCATCACAGCGAGGAAGACAAAATGGTTAGTCTTCTGGCCATCACTCGCAAACAGTCTACAAATGTCCAGTGGCTGTCCTCTTGGAAGACACCACATCTCTCTAGGGTAAGTACACACAACTACACTGACAGTCCATCCATTCTTCCATCCATCTCCACTGCACTTTTTTGGTTCAGTCTAGCTTTAGCTGGTCATAATGATTTATTTGCTCATTTTCATATCTTATGCAGTAATTAGTCAGAGGCTATTTGAGATGCACACCTAATGAGAATATTTTCCATGACTTTAGGAAACATTTTTTCACGCTGAGAGTTGCTGAAGCGTGGAACAAACTGCCGGCATCGGTTGTTAGTTGTCGGAGCACTGCATCCTTCAAAACTTCCATGCTTCCTGAGATTCGCCAACACTACACCTGATTTTCTCCCCTCCATACACACGCAAGCATGTATTTGACTCATACATTGTTCACTTCCCAGACATTTCTACATTACTGCATGTACTTTATATGCACTTTCTGACAAGTTGTGGTGCACCTGAGCACTGTATACAATAATTTCATTATTATTATTATTATTATTATTATATCCCCACTACCATTCCAGGGTATAATAACCTTGGAACCAGGCTAACATATTGGTGGTGGTATGGTTATCGTGATGTAATGTTACTGGGCTGTTTTAGAGGTGTTGTAGTTGCTGTTAACATTGTGTTTGTTGTGACCACTGTTGTTGCACTACTGCAGGCAGGCAGTCGCTGTTATTCCAACAGTTACAGTTGTAGTTCTTGTAGTTTCTATTGTGACTTTATTGTGTCTGTGTTTGCTATTGTAGCTTATTTTGTTATTGTAATGGTTATCCTTGCTATTTGAACATAACATCTTTCTCTCATTGTCTCATTTCCACAGGCTAAAACTCGAGAACGGCTCATCAATCTATTAACCAGCTTTGGTCAAAGAGTTGGTCTCTTGAAAAGCATGTCTGTGAGTATTGCTATATTTCTGTATGTCTTCTAAAAGTTAAGAAAAATTTCTCTTTTAGTTTCTCTGTTCATTTATTCCATCCTTCTGTCCATCCGTTTTCTCTGCTCATTATTCCTGACAAGGTCATAGAGGTAAGGTCCTCAGGAACATCATTCCATTGGGTCCTATCAGAAGCAACCATCATTACATTTTCTGGCTGAATTCCCAAACATGACCAACTGAAACTATGGATACTATCCAACCATCTCATTCTTGACCAACCTAGTAGGAAGGATTATTATTATTATTGTTGTTGTTTTTTATTTTTTCCAGGTGATATTTAGTCAATCAAGTGATATTCCACAACAACAAAACAGCTTGGCATCGAGTCAAGAAAACTCTACAGCCTCTGTCAACTCCTCAAGTATGTAATCTTTCATTTTTTACATTTTACTTGTTTCAGTTATTAGACTCTGGCCATGCTGGGGCACCACCTTGAAGGGTTTAGGTCAACATATCCATCTTAGTATTCACTTTTTTTTCATATAAGTCTTATACTTATTGTTTTGATCTATTTTGTTGTTAAAGAGGTGTAAACCAACAAACACTGGTGGTCATGCCATGATAAGATACAAACATAGATATGTGTGTGTATGTGTGTGTGTGTGTGTGTGTGTGCACGTGTGCATGCATGCATGCATGTGGGTGTGTGCATGTATGCGCACATGTGTGTGTCTGTCTTCTACTATAGCCCCATGTCAACCAATGCCTTCTCAGTAAACTTGGTAGATGGAAACTGAAAGTCCATTAAATGTGCGTGTGTGTGTCTTTTGTCTCACACCACCATCACCACTTGATAACTGGTGTTGGTTTATTTATGTCCCCCATAACATAGTGGTTCAGTGAAAGAGTCCAGAAGAACATGTACCAAGTTTTAAGAAAAAATAGGTCCTAGTGTCAATTTGTTCAACTAAAACTCTTCAATGCTATTATTATTGTTATTATTATTTTTGAGTGTTTCAAATAGGTTTCAGTAATATAATTTGGCTTATTTTTTTACACTTCAGATGATATATTCCTTGGTGACCCTAATGGTAAAGAATTGATGTTAACATTTAAAGGATTCGATTTCCTTGATAATGAACTCGAAGAAGTTGAGGTGAGTCAAGATTTGATTTCTCTAATTAAAACAATAGTACTTTATTATTTGTTTTTCAGCTGAAATTGTTACTTGAAAGTCAGAATCGGTAGAGCACCTAATTAATTATTTTGTTGTACTGGTCCTTTATGTGGTGAGTTCAAATCTAATGGATGTTAACATTGCTTCTTATTCTTTCAGGGTCAATGAAAATAAATACTAGTCGTGTCCTGAGAGTGGGGATATTATAATCAACCGTACTCTCACTCAAAGTTTGTAACATTGTCTCTATATCAGAAACCACCACCACCACCACCATCATCATCATCATCATCACCATCATTATTAGTATTGTTGTTATTAATGTATAATAGGGCAATGATTTGGCAAAAATATCAGAGCTTTAGGAAAAACTGCTTTGCAGTATTTCTTCTGACTGTTTATGTTCTGAGTTCAAATCCTACTGATTCCAACTTTCATTCCACTGGGGTCGATAAAATAAAACCTCAGTCAAATACTGGGGTTGATATCATTAACTAACTCCAATACCCAACATTTCCAGCTTTGTGCCTAAATTAGGAGGTTCATCATCATTATTATTATGATATGATGAGCTGATAGAATTGTCAGCATCCCAGACAAAATGCTTTGTAGCATTTCATCCGTCTTTACATTCTGAGTTCAAATTCCACTAGGGTCGACTTTGCATTTCATACTTTCGGGTTGAATGAAATAAGTATCAGTTGCACACTGGTTTGATGTTATTGACTAACCCCTGCTACCAAAATTTCAAGCATTGTGCCTATAGTTGTTTAGTGTGTTGGGTGTGTAGAAAAAGTCCTAACGAGACATCTGTATTGGCTGGGTCATGCCCTCCGTCGTCAACCAGGAGAATTCATCTACAAAGCAATAGCCCCAGCTCCCCTTCAGGGTTGGCAAAAGCAATGTGGTGGACAACAAAAATCCTGGCTGATGACAGTCAAGGCTGATCTGGAACCCAACCTAGGCCCCCATGTCTACAGCGTTCGCCACTGGAATAGGGAGTGGTTGGAGATCACGCGGTCGTTAGCCTCAAATCGCCAGGCCTGGTCGGCGTTTGTGAGAGATGTAGCATTGAGGATGAATGAAGCCAGTTCAACCCACCCCGGGTGAATGCTGTCTCAAGACATGACAAGAAGAAGAAGTAGAAAAAGTTGAAGACTGTTTTACCATAACAATTAAAATCTATTTGAAAAGATGGTGCAAACACAACATTTACATGTTGTAAGAAATCGACTGTCCTCGTGTCTTGGGTCTCTTTGAATGACCAGTAAGAGCTACTTAGACACTAGAGAAGATTGTGAAAGTAACAGAAATGTGTGTGCAGTAAAAAACACATCCAGTTCCCAGCTGATACTTACTGTAATGAATTCGTAGCAGGCGTCATTGTGGCAACAATGATAAGAAATAAGTTTTGGCAGACATCGTTAGAATGACGGTAATGCACGTGGTTCGTGGCATTAGGCAGAAGTGAGGTGGTGCTCCTTATGTGTACTAAATTGGCAAAAGAGAGAGAGAAAGCAACAGGCGCTGTAATATATAGGTGTCAGCTGTCACGCCACCTGCTGGCCCATATCATCAAAGGGATGTAATTCAGCTACTTTCACTCCGCTACAGTAGAAAGAATTATTTTGTTGTTATTATTATTATTATTATTATTATTATTATTATTATTATTATTATTATTATATTATTATTATTATTATTATTATTATTATTATTATTATTATTATTATTATTACTACTACTACTACTACTACTAAAGGGTAAAGACCCCCTACAGTCACGAATGACCATGGGATTGCACCTAGAAAGTTACCCTCCCAGGCACAAGTCCGGGCAAGGTTGTTTATGGAAGACCAGCAGTCGCCCATGCATACCAGCCTCCCCTCTCCACGCCACCAGTGTTATCCAAGGAAAGACAAAGGTCGATACAGCTTGGCACCAGTGACGTCGCAACTCATTTCTACAGCTGAGTGAACTGGAGCAACGTGAAATAAAGTGCCTTGCTCAAGAACACAACATGCAGCCCGGTCCGGGATTCGAGCTCCCAATCTCACGATCGTAAGCTCAACGCTCTAACCACTGAGCCATGCGCCTTATTATTATTAATATTATATAAGGTGGCAAGCTGGTAGAAACATTAGCACGCTGGGTGAAATGCTTAGTGGCATTTTATTTTTCTATAGGTTCTGAGTTCAAATTCCGCCAATGTTGACTTTGCCTTTCATCCTTTTGGGGGCCAATTGATTAAGTACCAGTGAAACACTGGGATTGATTAAATCAACTAGCCCCCTCCCCACCACATTAAGGTAGCGAGTTGGCAAAATTGTTAGCATGCTGGACAAAATGCCTAGAGGTAATTCTTTTTGCTTTAAGTTCAAATGCTGCCATGGTCAACTTTACCTTTTGTCCTTTTGGGAGGTGGGGGTTGATAAAATAAAGTACCAGTCAAGTACTGGGGCCAATGTAATTGACTGCCCTCTCACTTCAAATTTGCTGGCCTTGTGCCAGAATTAGAATGGATTATTACTTTTAATTGAGAAATAATTTTTTACAAATTTCAGCCCAGTCTAAGACATGTGCATCCAGATAAAAGATATCTGATGATGAGTGGAGAAGAAAACGAATCAAAGGTAGAGTAAATGGAAATATAGGTGGGGGGGGGGGAACAACTTTCATCTAAAAACCACAAAGCTGGCGATTAGGGAAAATGATAATCTTATCAACAACACCTCACTTCTTTCAGACATTTTAGAACATTTAAGTAGTTTCAAAATTTACCTTGTTATAATATTCTACACATTTTGATTCCCTCCCACCAGGTAGAAACATATAGTAGATCTCTGCGATTATTTAATAAGTCTCTTAATTTTCATTTGATTTAACAACCAATTCAATGGAAACCTTTTAGGTATCTATACGGAACTATCAGCTTCACCCGATGTACTTTTAGATTTTTCATACAGTCATCTTCATTTTTACTACCCACCTCTTCTTTTATTTTATATATTTATTTAACATTTTTATTTTTTATTTTATGTCTCATATTTACATAATATTGAGGTCTCTTTCTTTCTTTTGTTATCTTACCGTTTTTACCAATATATATATATATATATATATATATTTATATCTAATGTAGGATAAAATTTTTTTTTTTTTTTTAAATTCTATCAATGGCCAGCATATTAAAAAATACCTTTAAAGGTTGAATTATAAACAGCTTATAAATAAGGGCAAACGAAAAAATTTCTAATGCCAAATATGCCGAAAATTGGATATATTGTCCATTTACCATATCATTTTTTTCCCAGTACACACGCTACTCGAAAAAAACGTCAAATTTTCGGCATATTTGGCATTGGAAATTTTTTCGTTTGCCCTTATTTATAAGTTGTTTATAATTCAACCTTTAAAGGTATTTTTTAATATGCTGGCCATTGATAAAATTTTTTCGAAAAAAAAAAAATATATATATACATATATTGTGTGTATAAATGCCATCGAATTGTGATCAAAGTATCTGAATTATTTTGTCATTAAACTAACTGCGAATGAGATTTCCATTGCAATGGAACTTTACAACAGTTTACAAAACATTTGTGTCTGGTTTTCAGGGTTATGATAGCTACTCCTTTGATAAGGTGAGGCAGATCATTTTATTTAAAAGTCAGTCAGAATTTTATTACCCACAATTCCATACTAGCAGTTCAAAGCACTTTATTAATCTGTGTGTATGTGTGGATATGTGTATGTATGTATATGTATGTATGTCTGTATCTATGTATGTATGTATGTATGTATGTATGAATATATATATGTATATATATACGTATATATATATATATATGTATATATGTATTTATATGTGTATATATATATATATATGTATGTATATGTATTTATGTGTGTATATATATATGTGTGTGTGTGTATTTATATATATATATATGTATATATATATATATGTATATATATGTATGTATATATATGTATGTATATATATATGTATATATATATATGTATGTATATATATATGTATGTATATATATATGTATGTATATATATGTATGTATATATATGTATGTGTATGTATATATATATGTATGTATATATATATGTATATATATATATATATATACATGTGTATGTATATATATATATGTATGTATATATATGTATATGTATATATATATATACATGTGTATGTATGTATATATATATAAGCATGTGTGTGTGTGTATGTGTAACACCAACCTCTTTTGCGTTTATATTTTCCATAATCCCAGTTTTTTCTCGAGCTTCTTTTTCGTAACATGACCCTTAAAATCATCCATTCGCAAGCCAACGATGGAACCTAGTCACTTCACTGTCACCAGACCTGTAGCAATAGTAGATAAACTTGCCTACTTTTTTTAAAAATTGAAAGGACACACTGTGTAATTTAGTCCTAGATACACTGCTTCTTGGAAAGAAAAAATGTCTGATGGTTACAGGGGTAACACGCAAGTCATAAGTTTTTTTAATTATCATCTTAGAGCAGGAAAATCCCTATATTTCTCAACCATGATGGCTTTATTAGCAACAGCCTCCTTGCTATTTGGTGCCTCACTTTGTATCCAGTATCATACTGCGTACACAAGGTAAATCTCTGACGAAGCAACCCTAATTCCCACACACTGTATTCATTCTCCAAGTCATCACATTCACAAACACTCTAGGTTTGGTTGACATAAAACCAGCAGGGCCATAATTTCTGACATTAACTTTTCCATTACTCTGAAATAAAGCATCCCAGACTTAGCTTCCACACTTGCCTAACTCTTCAGTCTCTCTCTGTGGTCACTAAACCAGCTATTTCTAGCAGGTTTAGCAGCCAAGTAGATGGTCTCATGTGGGATCATGAGCATCAGTGTGTTGCTATATATGTAATGGAATGCTTCATGTTCAAACAAAAACTAAACAAATTTTTGTTTTTCTTCTTCAAAATCCCAAAATTCTGAAACAGGTTTTATATTCAGAAATTCACTAGTAACCAAAAGATGCATAAATCTAAAAAAGTAAAATTTTATATATATTATGTTATTTTTTTTATTTAATCAGCAGAAGTTAATTAGTAACTCAAAAGCCAAATTTGGACATTGGAACTTATCAAACTTGTTCCAAGTTAGTTGGGGTGTTTCATTTATAAATTCCAACTGAAAATTTGAAACCAGTTTGATAAATGCCAATGGATGAAACTCTCGACCCTTGAGTCACTCTGTAACTTCTGCTGATTAAATAAAAGATGTATATACATTCATGCTTTGAGTTTTATTTTCTTTTTGCTTTATATTATCAAACCTGTATTGATTATTAGCAATAAGGTGATCGACTGACTCTGACTGGCATAGTTTCAACTTTATTGACCTCATAAAAATGTGATTCAGTTCATTAGCCTACTGCACCTCAAATCGTTGTCATCATTTTACAGCCCCTTTCTATGCTGATATGAGGTGGATAGATTGTCATCATCCCAGGTAGTTCTTATCTGGAGTTGTAGACCTCCTAGATAAGTTGAGAGATCGCATTTTACTCATACATTCCAACTTTGGCTTAGTTTCTATGGTTGAATACCTTACATCACACCAACCATTTTATAAAGTATAAAGAAAAGAAGACCTCCTTCAGTCATGAATGACCATGGGATTGCACCTAGAAAGTTCCCCTCCAAATTCTGGGTAAGGTTGTTCATGGAAGATCAGAAGTCACTCATGCCTACCAGCTTCCCCCTCTCCATGGCAAAGGCCAATACAGCTTGGCACCAGTGACATTGCAACTCATTTCTACAGCTGAGTGAATTGGAGCAACATAAAATAAAGTGTCTTGCTCAAGAACGCAACACACAGCCAGGTCCAGGAATTGAACTCACTACCTCATGATTGTGAGCCTGACACTCTAACCACTCTGCCATGCACCTTCATTGGAGTGTACTGGATGCATTTTATTGCTGCACCAACACTAGAGAGGTTACTGTGACAAAACTAAAGGGCCTTCACCACCCTATGATGACACCATCTTTTAAGCAGTGTGATCATGTGGGACTGAATAGAAGATAAATGAATGACAGCACAATTAGCATAAGTGGGTGATGATAGAAGCAGAATGATTTAGATATGAAGATGGTAAAGGTTGGAGGGATGGAAGGGCAACAGTGCTGGGTGGGAAGTGGAAGAGAGACAGTAATGGCAGCTACATGTTTGTGAGTGTGAGAGAAATATTGAGTGATGCATGAAATAGAGTTGGATGCTGGTGAGAGAATGGTTTTAGTATCCATAACAAATGGCCTGGGCTAGAGGGAGTGATTCCTGGCAACACAGAAGCAGTGATGGTACAGTATATCAGATATGAACAAATACAATACTATCCTAATAAATAGGCATCTTGATGGGAGAGACAGAGAAATAAGGGGATTAGGGTTGTGGGAGGATATACACAGATCCAGTTCTATCATTTGTTACGTGGTGCTTCATGTAGAAAGGGGGGAAATCAATGAGGAAATGTGTGGTATGGCTGCACGAGAGAATGAGATGAGAAGATATCAAAGTACCAGTTACGCACTGGGGTCGATATAATCAACTTAATCCGTTTGTCTGTCCTTGTTTGTCCTCTCTGTGTTTAGCCCCTTGTGGGTAGTAAAGAAATAAATATCAAAGAGGCAGGAATGGACAGCAGATGAAGCTAGGGACATATTAGATAGGGAACCCAATAAATATGTGTGTGGTTAAGAAGCTTGTTTCCCAACAACATGGTTTCAGGTTCAGTCCCACTGCACACCACTTTGAGCAGGTATCTTCCACTATTGCCTGTTTCACCACAAGCGTGTGGGTGGATTTGGTTTATGGAAACTGAAAGAAGCCCATTGTGTGTGTGTGTGTGTGTGTGTGTGTGTCCTTGCTTTGACATTGCATGGAAGTTGTAAATGAATGTTACTATCATAAAAACTGTATCATTCATTTCCAATATTCTGTGAAAAAGCATCTGGCTATGAGGAAATATAATCTTGCTTGGAAATAGGTGAGGGTTGGCAACAGGAAAGGCACCCTTGAATGAAGGAGAAAATGGATGTGAAAATGTTTGTCAAACCTTGTTTGCATTGATGGATAGGTTTTATCCAGCCCTACTTCTTGCCCACCATCGCAATCCTTTTTCTTTTCTTCTTGAGGCTCAGAATCCTTAGGTTGGTTTTCCACCACTTTGTGTTCCATACTTTCCCGGTTCACCCTCCTCCACAGGTTCCATCCATTTTCAGTGCCCCACACTGCTTTATATAGCTATCTTCCTCCATATGCTTTATATGCCTATAACAGCACAGTTTTTTATCATGCATATCACATTTGATGCCTCTTAGGTCTAGTTTTTTTTTTTTTTTCTATTTCTCAGGTTTTTTGTGCTTTTCATTCATATACACTAATGTTACACATCTACTGGATTATACCAGTTTCATTTCCCTTAACTCTCAGCCAATATTTGGCATTCACTACCATACTCACTCACTACCATACAATTTGTTCTTCACTCCGAGAGAAGAACCCTGTGTAATAAGCAGAGCAAGTTGCTCCCTGAACATTTCCCAAATACTTCTTATTCTGGTAACTAAGCTTTCAGAATATTCATTGTGCCTTTACTAATTAGGTCATTTTGGTAACAATAACATAAGCTAAACTATTCGAGGGAGCATTCTGAGCATTCAAGGACTTTTTTTTATTGATGGTTTTCATGCTTACTGAATTTATGCTTCTGCAGCATATAAAGTCTATCACATCTGTTCATCTGCTTATGACTGACTTCACTACATCTCTTGTGTATCAATGGTTACACTGGGTACACCATATGGAATTTCTACCAACTTCTTTTTTGCATATTGAGCATGGTCATTTCATTGATGGTACCAACATCATGTCATCTTTTTTATTTAGTAAAATTTTTGTCCACACTAAGTTTACTTAGCAGTATCTTCATTCTAAGTTTATTCTTCCCTTTCTGAAATTTTCTCACCAAATATCTGACCAATTCTGTCATAAGACCTAGGTTATTAGCCTATTGGAGTTCCCACGGCTAGCTGGTCTTAAACTCCTTCATTATGGCCAGTTATAGATATCCAACAGAAGAAAAGAAAAGTCATGCAAATAAATACATTTCTTCATTACTGGTTCCAGCTAATTAGGTTTGGTCATGCTGAGGCAATTCAACTGATTCTCTGTGATTCGTTTACTTTTCAAAATTAATGAACTTTGTGGATCTCTTGTACTGAAGTCTGCGAAGATTACTACCATACAACAAAATTTCTTTGGTTGTTTTGTCTTACATCATATATGTTATATTGAAAATAAAATAAACACCATTATATTACTGGTTTCAATTATTGGGTGATGGCCATACTGTGCCTCCCATAAAAATCGAGAAAGATGATACTATTCATATAAAGTGTGACCTTTCTTGGACTCTTGTCCCTTATATTAGTCACATCTTGAACATTATACTTTTACAGTCCAAGAGCAGAAGATAACTTTGATATATCTAATGAACAAATGGGACAGGGGAATCCCTTAAACCCCTAAAGCACAAATACAAATGTTGATAATGTCACACTTCTGCAGTTAAAATAATGCATGTAATCAGGAACTCTCCAAAAATATCATTGAGGAAATACTTCTTGCTAAGACATGATATTGTTGCTAAAACAATATAACAATACCAACTGCAGAAAAGTCTGCCCTGGGTGAATATAAACAGCATCTCTGCTATTGATAGCATCACAAGAAATTGTCATCAACATATCTACCAAGTACAAACATAGCAGGCCTATGGAACAGAAAAAAAAATTACATATAGTCACAGAGGTAAGCTGCCCTATAGATATGAGTGTCTTTTACAAAATCAGGAAGAAGAAGAGTTCTTATGGACAACTCCTTTGAAACCTACTGCTCCTTTATCCTGATTATAAATTCATATTCATTCAATAACCATTTGTGCAGTTGTTAATGATGGTAAATGTCTAAGTAACAATCTGGAAAAGCTTGGATTTTCAGGCAACGAACTTTACAGGTTAACCTGAACTTTATGGATATAGTTAGTAAGTGGAACAATAAAAGTATGTAAAACTTTCCTAAGATGCAACATGTAACAGTTACCATTGTTGGTATCCAAACTTCTGGATGGAAGTTTTGTTTCTTTGTTAGAAATCAGTTCCTTCCTTTTACAAAGAATTCTAATTTAAAAAAAACCAGACAAATAACGAAGTCATACATTCACACACACACACAAACACATACATACACATAAATACAATAAACACATACATTCATATACATACAAGCCAATGAGTGGAATGACAATGTAAGGGAAGCTTCTGCATGGTCAGACCATAAGCTAGATATAAATGCCAAATCCCCTTAAAATTAAACTTTTTCATATGAACAAAAAAAAGTATGTCAGATAACGTTGTCCTGGTTTCATAACGCATAGGAAAAGACTGCACTTTCACAGCTGGATTGCTTTCCATAAAAGACCTGTTCAATCAGGTTTACTCTGAGGTTTAACTGTAATGTACATATATACATACATCTGAGTCAACATGGCAGCAGGAAAGACTTTTACATGACCATTTGATCAACTAGAAATAGTAGTTAATTCCCTCTCAATCAAAACACTGTGTAGAAAAAAAAAAGAAAACATTGAATGATGTATTCCTAGCTATAGCTAAGTAGATCATAGGTTTGCTCAAGTATTCACCTAGGATTAAATGATACAGATACATACAGACACTGTTGCACACACAAATTCACATATATATATATAATAAAAATAAATGCGCCCTTTTTAAAGTCTAGCTAGGCTCATGGGCCCGGTTTCCCGGTTTCTATGGCATATGCGTTCCCCAGCTGGACTGGATGCCAGTCCATCACAGTGTTACTCATTTTTGCCAGCTGAGTGGACTGGAGCAACATGAAATGAAGTGTTTTGCTCAAGAACACAACGCGTTGCCCAGTCCAGGAATCGAAACCACAATCTTACGATCATGATGCTGACACCCTAACCACTAAGCCACATGCCTCCATATATATATATATATATATATATATATATATACACACACACACACATATGTGTGTGTAATACAGAGACATATAAGCATATATGTGTCTGTGATGATGGCAGTCTACTCATGACCAAAGAAAACCATCATTGACCATTAAAAACATTGTGAGATCAGACAAAATTATACTTTACACTTGTGGCTCCGATGGGGAGTAATGAGCCACAGCTCTTGATAGATATACACATCCAAGAATACATATAATTTGCCCATGGGTAGTGTTATTTGTTTCATTTCAGTGATAGTTATGTACGTGTGTATATACAACATTGACCATGTTCTTTTCCTTATGCTTTTCCATATAATTAATCTTTTCTGTTGATTAACATTAACTGCAACAGGAGACAAAAAAAAAATAATAAACAAAGTTGTTAACATTACTAAATAATTTAAATTTATTACTATATCAATTTGTTAATGTCTGTATATAAAAAATATATATGTATATAATTTAGAAAAGATTTATTAATATAATACAAGATGAATTTATAAATACATAAACAATTTAATTAATGAATTATCATTTAATATCAAATATAAGTCTTATTGATATGTAACACATATTTTAAAAATCTGTCTTACATTTATGCATATAGAGCCTAATGTTATTTTATTATGATATAGTTGTCACACATATGTATCAAAATGAAATTGATAAAGGAATTTGCATAATCAATTAATGATGTCAGGACACCCCTGAAAGCTTTGTCTTTCTTGAAGTACATTCAGTGTAAACCAGTCTAATACAACCCACTTCACCCCTGACAGAAGAAGCAAGATGAAGTAGGTTAGCCTAGAAGTGAAGTACTGTCAGTTAGCTAACTTCCCACCATTCTTCATCACTTGCATATATTCTCTGTGTGTATATTTATGAATATATTTACACTAAATCACTGCTTATACATTGAGGAAAAATTCCTGATAAAATTACTTTCTCGTCACATTCAGCTAAATTAAATAACCTTGTGTTTGTTATGTAATAGTTATATAGTTGATGATGTATTTATGTAAGTAATCGAAACAGCTGTAAAGCAAAACAAATGACACTTATCAAATATCATTGATATCTATTTTCTATTCTTCATGTGTATATGGCCATTACCTGCATCTGTATGTACAGACCAGGGCAATATAGTTTTATGAAAGACTAGTAGTTTTTTGAAAGCAAGTCTCATCTGTCATATATACACACACATATATACACGGCTGTCAGTTCAAATCCCACTGTGTAATGTAAAGTTCTCAGCAAGCAGAGTCTGCTGTGAAATTAATTTAACTGCATACATATCTTCCAAAAAAGGATGCCTTTGAGCCCAGCCAAATGAAATTATATTATTGTTATTGTTGTTTTTATCAGTAAGGCATTTAAGGTGACTCAGGATATAAAATACATTATCCAATTCATTTCAAGTTCTGGATACTGTCTCACCTCTGGTGTCTTTAACTTTGATTCCCCCAAATTTGAGCCCTTGTGCCTATAGCAGAAAGAATTATTATTATTATCATTATTATTGTTATTATTATTATTATTATTATTATTATTATTATTATTATTATTATTATTATTATTATTATTATTATTATTATTATTATATAAGGCAGCGAGCTGGCAGACTAGGTAAAATGCTTCACTGCATTTTAACAATCTTTACATTCTGTGTTCAAATCCCACCAAGGTCAACTTTACCTTTTATCCTTTTGGGGTTGATAAAATAAGTACCAGTTGAGCCCTGGGGTTGACATAATCAGCTTCACCCCCAACAAAAAAAAATGTTAAACACAGAGTTTCAAGCCTTCTGGCTGTAGTAGAAAGGATTCTTATTAATTATTTAGTAGTAGTAGTAGTAGTAGTAAGAATCATAAAAAACATTTGACAAAATGTCTTCCAGTACATATTTCCACTCTTTACATTCTGAGTTCAAATCCCGCTGAGGTCAACTTTCATCCTTCTCCCTCTGGGGTATATAACATCCAGTTCCAGTTAAGCAATGGGGTCAATATGATTGATTAATTCACTCACCTCACAAATTTATAGTTTTGTTCCAATGTTAGAAACAATTACTGTTCATAGTAGTATGATCTATGTACATTTTATTATTTTTTATTTTGTTTTGTTTTTTATTTACTGCTGCATTTCACAGGATTCCTATATTTTCAAGGTAAGGTTTACTCTGACCTCACATCATCTGTGGTTTTTTTGTTTATTTGTTTTTCATTCTTTCAGCAGCTCAATAATAAATATATACTTTGTTTCAGTATAAAAGGAATTCAAATGACATGTAAATAATCATAATGAAATTACATACACAATAAAATTAAAGCAGAAAAGAAAAGACTAACAGTTTGGTAAGACTTGACAGGGACATTTTATTTAGGTATTTGATAAAAGGTTTCTAACAGGTCTCTAACAGCTGTTTCTAGAATATCCCAGCTACTGGAACATTGTGTCAAGTGAGGATTCCATAGGCCAAATATTCTCTCTCTGATGACAGGTTACTCAGCCTTTGGAATCCTCCCTTGACACAGTGTTTCAACAGCTTGGATATTCTAGAAACAACTATGTAAACCTTCTATTATGTAGCTAAATTGAATGTCCTTGTCAAGTTTGTCAAACTGTTTGCCTTTTATTTTCTGCTTTATTCTGTACCTCAGAGCTCAAGAGGAAGCCACTTTCAGCTGCTTTAGAAAAGCAGTCACAAAATCATGTCTTCAACTGCAGTTCAAACCGTAATTTTAATGGCATATCAATTTAAGCACTTAGAGTGCATACCTATTAGTTTGGGCCACCCTGATAAAAACCCCTCATGTCTTTTAATAAAATGAATATGTAAGGAAGTAAAACTTGTGGTTGTAAACATTCTACACAAATTTACATACTTAAAAGGACAAAACTGTACATATTGTGGTATCCATAGTATACATTTGTGAAGAATTTCTCAGGTTTTTCACAAATGTAATTATAACTATTCAGGCCTGTCACCAGACTTTGGTGCCTAGGGATGCTTCAGAATATTCTGGATGGGTACTAATTTGTAATAATACTAAAATGGAGTTTCAAAATAAGTGTATCACTGTAAATCTGAGGGTGAATCATTGAATAGTGAGGGAGCAGTGTGCTATCCAGAGCAGCCCATTAGTGATGGGCATATAACTATTAGTAATTAGAATGCTATCAAACTCACATCCCACCACTCTTTAACACACACACACACACACACACACACACTCTCTTTCTTTGTCAAGAATGTACATCGCGGTAAAGACTGCAGTTGAAATTTTTTTTATACACACTTACATACCCACATGACATTTGCAAACATCATGGTATTTTTATGAATTTAAGCAGCAAACATTTAACATTGAATGTCATACCAAACAAAATATTTTGCTGTATTTCATTATGTGCTTTCACATTTGAAGTTCAAATTTAAACTGGTGTCAACTTTATTACCATACATTCTTCTGCAATTGATAAATTGATAGTTACCAGTCTAGTACTGGGGTCAATTTAATCAACTATCCCATCAAAATTCATGTTTCTGCTTCAGTAAGAAATCATCATCATCATCATCATCATTATTATTATTATTATATTATTATTATTATTATCATTATCATTATTATTATTATTATTATTATTATTATCATTATTATTATTATTATCATTATTATTATTATTATTATTATTATTATTTAAGTTGGCGAGCTGGCAGCATTGTTAGCATCCAAGCCAAAATGCTTAGTGGTGTTTCATTTGGGTTCAAATTCCAACAGGGTTGACTTTGCCTTTCATCCTTTCGTCTGCTATCATAACGTTAGACATGTATTTGCTAATTCACCAAACTCATCTTCATGTAACTCGAGCACACACGATGCACATGGTTGGTTTTTTCTTTATGTATGTATTTTATGTTGTGTTTATGTTCACGTATGTATATATATTTTAACTGTAACTCTTGTCTTTTACATGATATTTATACTGTGTCCAAAAACGACTGGTCCCCTTTCCCCCAAAAACTTTCAAGGCCTTGTCCCTAGAGTAGAAATAATTATTGCAGTGTGAGAGATAAGAGAAATAGCCGAAGGGGAGATAAAAATGGCATGCAATATTCAGTTATGTCCCCTGTTTATTCTGAATTTAAATCTTGCTGAGGGTTTATTTGCCTTTTATCTTTGTGAGGGTTTTATAAAATAAATACCGCTTGCTTACTGTGATAAATTTAATCAACAATAAGCTCTCCACAAACTTTGAGGGAGCATCTTGTCTCAGAAAATATTTTAAATGTTTTGCCACATAAATCCTTTTAAACACTTCTTTCCGTTTTCAATTTTTATCCTTTGTTTTAAAGTTGAAATTAAAATTAAAAATCATTATTATAATATTAGAGATTATAAATATTAATTCAAGATAGAAAAGAGCATCAGGTTTACTAACAAGACACAAATAAAGTACGTATCATTTGCTGTTAGTAGAATTGTTGTTCCTTCATAATACTGTCTCAAGTTAATGTTTATCATGTCTGATACAATTTCTGTTACAAATGCTTGGCAGAATCGTTAGCATGCAGGGCGAAATGCTTAGTGGCATTTTGTCTGTCCTTACATTCTGAGTTCGAATCCTACTGAGGTCGACTTTGCCTTTTATTCATTCAGGGTCAGTAAAACAAGTACCAGTTGATCTCTGGGGTGGGGTCAATGTAAGCGACTTACTCTCTTCCCACTGAAATTGTTGGCCTTGTGTTAAAATTTAAAAACATTATTATTATTATCATTACTATCATTATTATTATTAATAAGGCGGTGAGCTGCCAGACAAAATGCTTAGCAGCATTTCATCCAACTTTACGTTCTGAGTTCAAATTCCACCGAGGTCAACTTTGCCTTTCATCCTTTCAGGGTCTATGAAATAAATATCAGCTGAGTTCTGGGGGTCGATTTAATCAACTAGTCCCCTCCCCCAAAAATTTCAGGCCTTTTGCTTATAGTAGAAAGAATTATCATTATTATTATTATTATTATTATTATTATTATTATTATTAACAGCGGTGAGCCGGCAGAATTGTTAGAGCATTGGCTCTTTAAGTTCTAAGCTCAAATCCCACCAAAACCAACTTCAATAAAAACAAAGTACCAGTCATGTACTGAGATTGATGTATTCGATTATATTATATATATTTCCTCTAAGATTATTAACCTTGTGCCAAAATTAGAAAGAATATCATCATTATTTTTTTTTAAATGTAATTATCGTATCTCACTTCTTTTTATATTTTCCTCTCTTTTAGCAAAAAGATGACTATTTCTCTTTGGGTGATCGTCGCTGTTCATTGAACCTCGATGCAACAGAATCTTCGTCAACATTGACGTTTTTTGGCAGCGTACCTGATTTGAAACTGCTGGACAATTTCCCTGATGCCAAGAGTCTAACCCTGAAAGACAGTTCCAGTTTTCTGGAAGAGGTTTATTCAGATGAAGTAAGTAAGAAGAATTGAGCCTGGAACTTTGTTTTTTGTCAACAGGATTCAACAAAGAACATTAATCAATCTCAAATCTCATTTAGAAATGTTCTCTCTCTCTCTCTCTCTCTCTCTCTCTCTCTCTCTCTCTCTCTCTCTCTCTCTCTCTCTCTCTCTCTCTCTCTCATGTTAGACATACACACACACAAACACACTACACTTTATCTACATCTCATCACTGTATTTTATATAGACAACACTGCTGTCTTTTTGCTCATATATTAAACACACGTTTCCTCTCAAGCATAGTTACACAGTAAGAACTATTGTCTGCCGCCTATGCTTCAAACCATGCGGTTCCGCAATGGGACTGAATAGTCAGCCGAGAGGTCATGGATGGAAAATCAGAAACGCCATTGCTACCAAGGAAGCACAATGTGATGGCAGTAATCTGTGAAGAAGGAACAACCACCATGTGTCTGTGTTTGTGTGTTAATTTAGGAATAAGTGTCCCTTAAGAAGCAAGTCATATCGCCCTGTATGATGTCAGATGCCATGAAATGGCTAAGTACAACAACAGAGCTCATATATACATGTGTGTGTCTATACACACACAACACTTTATCCACATCTCATCTTTATTATATTTAGGCCATTGCCAGCCTCGCCTGGCCCCCGTGCCGGTGGCACGTAAAAAGCACCATCCAACCGTGGCCGTTTGCCAGCCCCGTCTGGCGCCTGTGCCGGTGGCACGTAAAAAGCACCCACTACACTCACGGAGTGGTTGGCATTAGGAAGGGCATCCAGCCGTAGAAACACTGCCAGATCAGACTGGGCCTGGTGCAGCCTTCTGGCTTCCCAGACCCCAGTTGAACCATCCAACCCATGCTAGCATGGAAAGCGGACGCTAAATGATGATGATGATGATGAATATATTTTTTCATACTTTATACTAAACATGTCTCATCTCTCTCCTTCTCTCTCTCTCTCTCTCTCTCTCTCTCTCTCCTCTCTCTCTTCTCTGTCTATCTTTCTCTCTCTCTCACTCTTAATCTATCTGTCTGTCTTAATTTTTTTTATACTTTCAGAATTATTAAGTGGCCATTGCTCTTCTCAAGAAATGTCTCTTTGAGTTTACTTGTATTATTTTTTTTCTCTTTTTTTTTCCTTTATGATGTCATTAGTTCTTCTTTGCTTTTCTCTTCTTATTTCTTCACAACCAAGGTCAATCCACCCTGGGATTTTACCGAACAATGATGATGCTGATGATCCTTGTTTTTCTTCCTCCGCTTCCTCTTCTCCTTCTTCTTCTTCTTCTTAAACTCAATACTTTGAACATTTGGATATTCTGGTTTACTTGCTGTGAGTCTACATAGCACAATTCCTTTTGTTTTAGAATCTCTGTTTCTGCCACTGTTTAGGTCGTATCACCCCCCATTTTTTTTTTTCATTGCTTTCTTTTTGTAGTTCTTCTCCACCTGTAATCAATACGTTAGTTAATTCTTATCTGGAGTATGTTACTTAAATCCCATCTGCAGCATGTTAGTTGTTAATCTTTAAGTCTGTGCAATATTTAAGCCCCCCCCCACACACACACCACACACACACTCTGCAATGTGTTGAGTAAATCCCCTCTGCTCTCTGTTAATTAATTCTGAACTCATGTGTTAATTGATCTTTGTATCATTGTAAGAATTAATCTGTATCTTCTGTGTGTTACTTAATTCTCAAATCTGGTATATTAGTTAATCCTTGTCTTCAGAATAATGAGTAACCCACATCTGCCGTGTGTTAGTTAGTTAATCCTTGTCTCAGTGTAAGAGTTAATCCATGTCTGTTGTGTGTTAGTTAACCTTTGTCTTTAATATAATAATTAATCCACATCTGCTCTGTGTTAGTTAATCCTTGTCTCAATGTAAGAGTTAATCCATTTCTTCTGAGTGTTAGTTAATCTAGTATAATAGTTAACCCACATCTGTGTGTTAGTTAATCCTCAACTATGGTCTATTTCTGCTGTGTGTTAGTTAACCTTTATCTTTAGTATAATTGTTAATCCACATCAGCTGTATGTTAGTTAATCCTTGTCTCAATGTAAGAGTTAATCCATGTCTGTTGTGTGTTAGTTAACCATTGTCTTTAGTATAATAGTTAATCCACATCTGCTCTGTGTTAGTTAATCCTTGTCTCAATCTAAGAGTTAATCCATGTCTTTTGCGTGTTAGTTAATCCTCAACTATGGTTCATTTCTTCTGTGTGTTAGTTAACCTTTGTCTTTAGTATAATAGTTAATCCACATCTGCTGTATGTTAGTTAATCATTTTCTCAATGTAAGAGTTAATCCATTTCTGCCGTATGTTAATTAATCCTTGTCTCAATGTAAGAATTAATCGATGTCCTCTGTGTGTTAGTTAATCTTTTGTCTTTAGTATAATAGTTAACCTACATCTGCTGTGTGTTAGTTAATCCTTGTCTCTATGTAAGAGTTAATCCATGTCTGCTGTGTGTTGGTTAATCCTAAACTGCAGTGCATTAGTTAATCCTTGTATTAGTGTGATAGATAGTTTTTTTTTTGTTTCTGGCAAACCAGCACTTGTTTACTTATTCTTTTATAATAATCTACTGTTAATCCAAAACATAATCCCCCTTTTAAATCTACAGTACTGTTGGAAGTCAACATTTAGTGCTTGTATATTTGATATTTAATTCTGTGTATCACTATAGATAATGAGCTAATGAGACTGTTTTTCATTGTTCAACTGAGTTAGGACTCATCTAGCTTGGCCAGTACTCAACCAAGTAATTGTCCATTTAACTGGATCTTTGCTCAACAAAGTAATGATTCATTTAACTTGAGCATTATTCATCTGAGTAACGGCTTATCTAACTGAAATATTGATTACCTGAGTATTTACTCATATAACTGTGTTATTACTTAGCTGAGTGTTGGTTCATTGAACTGACTCATCACTTGTTTGAGTGTAGCTCATTGCTAGTTTGAGTAGCAGTTTATTTGACTAGGTCATTATTCAATTGAGTTAATATGAGTGGACCTTAAGGTGGTGAGTTGCCAGAAATCGTTAGCAACATTTCATCCGTCTTTATGTCCTGAGTTCAAATCTGCCCAAGGTTGATTTTGTCTGTTATCCTTTCAAGGTCAATAAAATAAGTACCAGTTGAGCACTGGGGTCGATTTAATCAACTTACCCCTCCCCCAAAATTGCTGGACTTGTGCCAGAATTTCAAATCAATATGAGTGGACCCTGGAAGTAGCATAGCTTGGGTGTTAGATTTGACCACCCATTCTTTGAATATAACTTACCTTCAACATGTAGGTGGGCGCAGGAGTGGCTGTGTGGTAAGTAGCTTGTTTACCAACCACATGGTTCCGGGTTCAGTCCCACTGCATGGCACTTTGGGCAAGTGTCTTCTACTATAGCCTCAGGCCGACCAAAGCCTTGTGAGTGGATTTGGAAGATGGAAACTGAAAGAAGCCCGTCGTATATATGTACATATATGTGTGTGTCTGTGATTGTCCCTCTAGCATTGCTTAACAACCGATGCTGGTGTGTTTATGTCCCCGTAACTTAGCGGTTTGGCAAAAGAGACCGATAGAATAAGTACTGGGCTTACAAAAGGGCCACCATATGTAGTTTGTATACTATACACATATCCCTTGCAACACCACTGGGTCTTGGTATAGCTAAGTCAACTGCATTTTTCTTTGCTTGTTAATCCAATTCAAAAAATATAATCCCATATGCAAAAGCAAGCCCTCACTTTAACCACCATCGCACTTCTTCCCAAACTGATAATTTTCATATTTGCATTTGTTCTCTCCCCAGTCTCAAGCCTCTGGGGGTGATGAAGATGATGGTATGCCACAAGTCAACCAAAATGGATCTTCTTCGTCTTACCAAAATCAGACTTTAAACAAAAGAAAAATTTTTCTTTTGAATTCTCCAAGGTTAGTTGTTATTGTTTTGAATCATCATCATCATCATCGTCATCATCATCATGTTGTTGTTTAGCCCATGTCAGTCCTGCTCAAGTTGACCTGTCAAAAATTTGTTTTACTCTAATTCTTCTGAAGTATTGGGATTTGATATAATCACCTCCTCCTTCCACTCTGAAATTTCTGTCCTTGTACCTAAAAGAAAAAAAAAAAATAATAATAATGATAATAATAATAATAATAATGATAATAATAATAATAATCATCATCATCAGTATTATTATTATTATTATCATTATTATTATTATTATTATTATTATTATTATTATTATTATTATTAATATTATTATTATTATTATTATTAAAACTGCTTAGAGTTAGTGGGTAAAATCTTGGTAAAAGATACTTGCCCGGGATGCCACAAAGAAGAATTGAACCTAGGACCTCATGATTATAAAGGAATCTTCTTAACCATTCAACTTTGAAAGTGTGCTTATTTGTGCACATGCATGTGTGTGTGTGTGTGTGTGTGTGTGGTAAAACCAGCATACATTGTCCTCGTCATCACACATGCATGTGTGCAATCATATTTTCAAAGATTAATTCTATTTTGCATAATATTTCTTTTCTTGAAGCCCAGTCCCTGATGCTGAACCAACCCCAACACAACCATCTGCTGTGCCATCTTTCAGTCTCACCAACATTTCCAATTGTGCCTTCCATTTCAACATTCACAGTGAAGCTATTGAGGATGCTTGGAAGACTCATGTATCCGATGTTCTCAACACTTCTTCATCACAGCATGTCATACACACTTGCCAAATTTTCCCACGTTTATATAAGGTCTGTGCTTCTTCTTCTTTTCCCTCTTGGTTCCAGTTTTGGCACCGGGTGAAAGGGGTCAATTGATAATGTAAATATTTATAATTAAATAGCGATACTTAACTAATGATAGAAAAATATTAAACATGTCGTGTGTGTATGTATTGAAGAGTGTAGGCTCGAAACGTAAAAGACTTTTCCATTTTCCCCAGCGTCAAACTAATATACTTGCTTGTTGTTCATACATCTGTCTTCGTCTTTTGTTTTTCTGTCTATCTGTCTGTCTGACTGTTTGTATGTATGTATGTATAAATTGACATAATATAATGTCTAAAAGTGGATGATCCCCTCCATTTTCTTATTGTCTATAAATAAATATATATATATATATATATATGTATGTATGTATGTATCGGAGTAAGCACATAAATGTGAAGCAAGGTGGAAAAAAGAGTACTCAAATACCAGAGGTAGAGTAATATGCTTTATTTAAAAGCAGCAGAAATATAACAAAAGCTGTTACTCAGCTATGTATATATGTATATATATATATGTATATGTGTGTGTGTATAATGAAGAAATAAGTGGGATAATTATCCCCTTATACAGCTCAACTGATTAGCGTTCTAAAAGAGCCTTAAGAATATAAAACCAAGAAGGAGAGAACAAATTTCAATGGTCAGTGTTCATATTCACTCAATATATTTCAAAGCATCGGAATACTCCACAGCATGTATAGGTGTATTCATAAACACAAGATATAATATAAAAATTTATAAATATATAAAAATATGAAAAAAATATATAAATGTACTTGCGAGGTTGTATGTCCGTATTAAAATCAATGTTGATATTAAAATATGTGGATGGTGAATGTGTTGTGGTAATCCAAATAGATGAGAGAGTTGGTATAAAATGATTTTAAAAGGTTTCTTGAGCAGTTGCAAAGTCTGAGAGCCATTTCATGAAGATATAGGTTGGAATGGACGAGTTAATTGATAGGTTGGAATTAACTCGCCTATAGTCCTTATATCTTGTGTATATGAATGCACCTATGTATGCTGTGGAGTATTCCGACGCTTTGAAATATATTGAGTGAATATGAACACTGACCTTTGAAATTTGTTCTTGCTTGGTTTTATATATATATGTGTGTGTGTATGTGTGTGTGTGTGTGTGTGTGTATGTGTGTGTGTGTGTATAATCATGCCAGTACTGAGAATAGACATTAAATGATAACGATGATATTTAAATCATCATCATCATCATTTTACGTCCGCTTTCCATGGCATGGGTTGGATGGTTTGACAGGAGCTGACTAGTCAGAAGACTGCACCAGGCTTCAGTGTCTGTTTTGGCATGGCTTTTTACAGTTGGATGCCCTTTCTAACACCAACGACCCCTCTATTCAGTAATATATAGCCCGCAAAACTTTAAGTTATATGGAGCCAAATCAAACTGTTTAAATAATAATAATATATATATATATATATATATATATATATATATATATCTACATACATATATATATAGACAGACAAATTGATTGAGTTGGTGATACAGGAAAACATAACTCAAAACATGATCATATATATTTATTATTAACCAAGGGCGGGGAGCTGGCAGAAACGTTAGCACACCGGGCAAAATGCTTAGCAGTGTTTCGTCTGTCGTTATGTTCTGAGCTCAAATTCTGCCAAGGTCGACTTTGTCTTTCATCCCTTCGGGGTCGATAAATAAAGTACCAGTTTCGCACTGGGGTCGATGTAATCGACTTAATCCCTTTGTCTGTCCTTGTTTTTCCCCTCTGTGTTTAGCCCCTTGTGTGTAGTAAACAAATATATATTTATAATTAACCAAACTTTGGTAAGTGCCAGTGCACCTAAATCTTGTCCCTTTAGCTGCTCTGTAACTTCTGGTATTATATATATATATATATATATATACACACACACACACATACATATATATATACACACACATCATCTTCTGCCAAGTTATGATATGCAAAAAAAGAAATGAAACTCACTACTTCTGACTTCTTAGTTTTAATGTGTTGCTACTGTTTACAATGTTGAACTACAACTTGCCATGGTACCAATTTATGGCCACTAAGAGCCAAGTGTTTTTTTTAGCTCCAGACACAATGTGGTATTTCGTCTGTCGTTACGTTCTGAGTTCAAAATCCGCCGAGGTCGACTTTGCCTGTCATCCTTTCGGGGTCGATTAAATAAGTACCATTTGCATACTTAATCCGTTTGTCTGTCCTTGTTTGCCCTCTCTATGTTTAGCCCCTTGTGGGCAATAAAGAAATAAATATATATGAACCCCCTTGTAGCTTGACAACCTACTAAGTTGGCTTTCTAAACAGTATGCTTTCCATTGTTTTTCTTTTTTATAAATTTTGTTTGTGATCATTTCTGATTGATTGAACATTTTTTAATCTTTTATAGGATTTATATAAACAAGTTTTAACACTTAGCAAAGAAGTCTGTTATTATCTTCACAAGGCCGAATCGTTTAAAGAACTTGCTCAAGATTTTGATATCCTTTGGAAATGTTACCATTTTTATATATATTTTTTTTTACCGTTAGCACTTCGCATATTTGTTGCTTTATTTTTTTTTAAACAGTAAATTAGTCAAATGATGATGGACAGTATACATAATCTTTATAGGTCCCCTCAACCACAGCTGGCGTTAGAAAAGCTGATGACCTGCCTGGGTATCTGTAGAAAGGATCTCGTCCAAATGCTTGTTGCAGCAAAGTGCACTCCACTCAAAGCAATTACTGGTGATGTTAAGCCAAGTAATATGTTAAATCTACATGCGTGCCCTTCCTTTGCAAAACATTGTGCCTTTTTAATCTCTTTATGCCAAAATGGTAAAACCTAGCTGTTCAATAAATAGAGATCATTAAAAATAATTTAGACTGAAATAAGTAGTGAACTTGATATGATCAACTATAACCCTTCAAAGCTGTGCCCCAGCATGGCCATATTCCAATGATTTAAAACCAGTTAATTCTTTAGCATTCATCTTACTCTGGACCAGGCTGTGTGTTGTGTTCTTGAGCAAGACACTTTATTTCACGTTGCTCCAGTTCACTCAGCTGTAGAAATGAGTTGTGACATCACTGGTGCCGAGCTGTATCAACCTTTGCCTTTCCCTTGGATAACATCAGTGGTGTGGAGAGAGGGTGGGGGTGGAGGCTGGTATGCATGGGTGACTGCTGGTTTTCCATAAACAACCTTGCCCAGACTTGTGCCTCGGAGGGTAACTTTCTAGGTACAATCCCGTGGTCATTTATGACCAAAGGGGGTCTTTACCCTTTTGTATTAATCATGCCATTATCTCTTAGCTTTAAGATTTCAATGATGTGATTGATTATTTTTAGAATGATATTGTAGGGTAGGTGTGAAAGGCTGGATCTGGCTGGTTTGAACATTGAGCATGTAAAACATTTAGGCCAGATATGGCAAGTTTAAACACTAAAGGTTAAAGAATAAGACTATATCTGTTGTTACAGAAATTGAAAAGAAAATATCACAGCCTCTTTACCGATCTATGAAAGACCTTCCTGTATTTAGTTCCCTTATATCCCTTTATGTTACAGTCTCCTGCATCTTTTGCTCCTTGCTAGATTGAGATAGTAAGAAGTGAATGAATTACTAGGGTTGTTATGGCTGAGTAAATCTATTGAAGGTGGTGTGGTGGTGGTGGTGGTGGTGGTGGTGGTGGTGGTGGTGGTGGTGGTGGTGGTGGTGCCCAAGCCAAGCTGCAGATGATTGAGTAGAACCTGTGAACCTGTTAAAGAACCAAAGAACAAAAAGGAAGCACTCCATCGGTTACGACGACGAGGGTTCCGGTTGATCCGAATCAACGGAACAGCCTGCTCGTGAAATTAACGTATAAGTGGCTGAGCACTCCACAGACACGTGTACCCTTAACGTAGTTCTCAGGGATATTCAGCGTGACATAGAGAGTGACAAGGCCAGCCCTTTGAAATACAGGTACAACAGAAACAGGAAGTAAGAGTGAGAGAAAGTTGTGGTGAAAGAGTACAGCAGGGATCACCACCATCCCCTGCCGGAGCCTCGTGGAGCTTTAGGTGTTTTCGCTCAATAAACACTCACAACGCCCGGTCTGGGGATCGAAACCGTGATCCTACGACCACGAGTCCGCTGCCCTAACCACTGGGCCATTGCGTCTCCACCTTAGTTCCTCTAACAGTTTGGTAAACACAAATAAAACGATAAATATGTTCTTTAACTCCTTGTTTACAACAGATTATGCAGATGCTGTTCACAAAAATTGACTGTCCTTTTGTTTTCATGATGTCCAAGTCTGTAAGTAAATAAAATTTGACAGTTTTCAAATTTTATTATTGTTATTCAAATAATGCCTGAGTTAACTTAACTTTTCATCTTTTTGGGTCAATTAACTATGGTACTAGCCAATGTTGTTGTTGTTGCTGCTGATTTTGTTGTTGTTGTTACTGCTGCTGCTGTTGTTGTTGTTGTTGTTAAGACAGCGAGCTGGCAGAATCATTAGCACACCATGTGAAATGCTTCGCAGTATTTCACCTACCACTACATTTTGAGTTCAAATTCCGCCAGGGTCAACTTTGCCTTTCATCCTCTCTGGGTCAATAAATTAAGTACCAGTGAAACACTGGCATTACTGTAATCGACTATTCCCCTCCCTCAAAATGTCAGAGCTTGTGCCTTTACTAAAAAGATTATTATTATTATTATTATTATTATTATTATTATTATTATTATATTATTATCATTATTAAAGCACTGAGCTGGCAGAATCATTAGTACACCAGGCAAAATGCATTTTGTCCATCTTTACATTCTAAGTTCAAATTCTGTTGAGGTTGACTTAGCCTTTCATCTGTTTGGGGTTGATAAATTAAGCACAAGTAAAATATTGGGGTCAGTGTAATTGACTAGTACCCTCCCCCAAATTTCAGACCTTGTGCCTATAGTAGAAAGGATTATTATTATTATTATTATTATTATTCTGATGATGACGATAATGATGGTTCTAATGTCTGCTTTACCAAGCTTGCTTGCATGGGTCAGACAGAAATTTTTGAGCTAGATTTTTCTATTGCCAGGTGTCCGTCCTGTCATCAATACTTGCTTGTTTCCAAGCAAGGTAATTGTTTATATGACAGTGATGCTCACCTACGACTATAACATAACGTCAAGACAAGGAAACACACACACACACACACACACACATACATATATAATAGGCTTCTGTGAGTTTCTGTCAACCATATCCACTCACAAGGCTTTGGTTGGTTCAGAGCTATAATAGTATGCATCACTCTCAGAGGATACCTCAGGTGTACTCTGAAAATAATATCTTCTATTTGTAATAAAATTATGACTCTCCTTGGGGTGGGTCACGATTTTATTACCAAATGTTGGAAGGAAGTTGATTGCTAGAATTAGTAGATTATTGTACAAAACGCGTTGTTGTATTTGGTTACTTCCTTTGGAATTTCTAAATTCAAATCCTATCATTGACAACTTTGCTATTCATCCTTCCACTTGGTGTATCAAGAGATATTTTTCCCTGCAAAATTTGTTATAAGTCATTATTATAATCATCATCACCATCATCATCATCATCATCATCATCATCATCCATTTTTTAAAATCTGGGTTTTGTCCCTGTTAACAGGGGTGGCCGGATCTACCTCAGTGCCATAGCAACTGCTTTCACACCATCTTGCCATCTTGCCCCATTTTGGGTGTTCTTCCTTCTCAAGCCAACCCTCTCAATCTCCTCCTCCACATGTGCCCCCTCCACGTTTTCCTCAGTCAACCTCGCTTTTGCAGTCCATTTACCTCAAACCCTCCTCAGAACATGCTCCTTATCCCTCCTCAACATATACCCATACCACCACACTCCATTCACCCTTGCCAGTTGTTCCACTGATTCCTTCAACCCCAGCATCCCCATCAAGTCCTCAGTCCTCCTCTTATCAAACAGCTTCACCCCACACATTTCTCGCACCATTGCTCTCCCAGTCCTCCCTCAAATACCATGTCTCACTCCCATACAGCATTGCAGTTCACACACATCTCCTATAGACCCTTCCTTTCATCTTCAATGAGAACCTTATCCCACATAACAATGCTCTACATTCCCTGAACTTCACCCAGCCAAGTCTCGCTCTTGCCGTCACAGCTGCTTCGCATCCACCACTTACATCCACCCTATCTCCCAAATAACAAAACCCTCTTACCGTTTCCACTTGTCACATAGCATTTCCACTGGTTCCACCAGCCCTCTAGCTCCTTTCTCACATCTTCCACAAAAAAACTCTCTTGCCAGTCTTGGGGTTACCTTCTCCATTTTCATACATCTACCATGAATCCATTTCTCACACCACATTTGCCATTACCCTCCTCCCATATACATCACATGAATCCACCTTACTCACTTATAAAAATATATGTTTAAATATTGCTTAAACATAATAAGTTGCAATAAAATCATTATTGATGCCCCAATGATCTAATGATTTCTTTAGAAATTTTTGTATAGAAGGCGGTTAGCTGGCAGAAACGTTAGCACACGGGGCGAAATGCTTAGCGGTATTTTGTCTGCCATTACGTTCTAAGTTCAAATTCCGCCAAGGTCAATTTTGCCTTTCATCCTTTCTGGGTCGATAAATTAAGTACCAGTTACACACTAATGTCGATGTAATTGACTTAATCCTTTTGTCTGTCCTTGTTTGTCCTCTCTGTGTTTAGCCCCTTGTGCGTAGTAAAGAAATAGGTATTTCATCTGCCATTACGTTCTAAGTTCAAATTTTGCCGAGGTCGACTTTGCCTTTCATCCTTTCGGGGTCAATAAATTAAGTACCAGTTATGCACTGGGATTGATGTAATCGACTTAATCCTTTTGTCTGTCCTTGTTTGTCCCCACTGTGTTTAGCCCCTTGTGGGCAATAAAAAAATTAGAAATCTTTGTATGATATTGAATTGGATTAAATTTTATTTTCTAGACGTTAGACTCCAATGTTGTCAATAAGCACAAATTTTGCCTCCTGGAACTCCGAGAATGCATGGATACTTTCAGGTTGAGGAGAGATCAAGCTAAAGAGGTAAGGAGATGTTGAACAATTAATTTTTTTCCCTTCTTATATTCTTCCAATCATAAACTATGTTTATCATTGGTTTACCCAGTGATCTCACTCCACTACAGGCAATTTCACTGCCATGTTAAGCAGTTGTTTTTATCTTTGTTCTGGAACTTTATATTGTACGTAAAAAATAACCTTAGGAAAGGATCTGTGTTAAAACAAAATCATTTAATAAAATACACAAACATCAGAAATCAAACTACCATATTTTCCAGTATACAAGTTTAATTTTTCAAACCAAACTTTACAGCCAAAATCGTTAGTTCAACTACATCAAGACCACTTCAGGGGACCAAATGCAGCAGGATTTGGCAAAATAGTGATGATGTCTGAATGTTTACATTACATATTTACACTATATAGTACATTCACTTGAGTACCAAGAAATATCATCATTATCATCATCATCGTTTTAACGTCCGTTCTCCATGCTAGCATGGGTTGGACGGTTCGACCGGGGATCTGGGAAGCCAGAAGGCTGCACCAGGCTCCAGTCTGATCTGGCAGTGTTTCTACAGCTGGATGCCCTTCCTAACGCCAACCACTCTGTGAGTGTAGTGGGTGCTTTTTACATGCCAGGCAAGGCTGGCAACGGCCACGATCGGATAATTAATATTTAGTGTGAATCATCATCATCATCATCATTATTTAACGTCCGTTGTCCATGCTGGCATGGGTCGGTTGCTTTCACCAGAGCTGCATCAACCTCCAGTCTGATTTGGCATGGTTTCTATGGCTGGATGTCCTTCCTAGCACCAACCACTTTAAAGAGTGTGCTGGGTGCTTTTATGTGGCACCACACAAGCATTTTCACATGGCGCCATACGGATGCTTTTATGTGGCACTGCATGGGCACTTTTGTGTGGAACTGCCACAAGTGCATTTCACTACCAGAGGGGCTGGTCTTAGAACTTCAGCCCTGAAGTATGAGTTTTCTTGAGTACAGCAAGGTGCCAGTTAGAATGGCCATTGACTCATGTGAGTTCCTCCACCTTTCAAATGTAATTATTAAAAATGACGTTAATACTTCTCAAACACATGTAACCTTTTTTTAACCCTTTCGTTTCGGTATTTATTTTGAGATGCTCTGTGTTTCTTTCAATTACTTTAAATATAACAAAGAATTTAGTAAAATAACTTAGTTATCATTCAGCTAGTGTTAGGAATATAAATTGCAACTAAGGTTTGGTGGTATATTTTGATGCAAAACTTATGAAAACAAGACATTTGTACTACAGAGCCAGAGCCGGTTTTGGCCGGGTTGGTAATGAAAGGGTTAACTGGCCATGAATTTGCTATGCCATCATATAAGTTTCTGGATTTCATCCTACTACATGGAATTTTGAGCAAATGTCATTTATCATAACCTCATGGAAAATTGGGGAGATGGAATCTGTGAGGAAATCTATTAAAGAGTCTGTGCTTATTTTTGTATAAAAATCTTCGCCCATTATCCAGTTTAATACCATAATGTGTCCCTGAGTGCTTTTAGTGGAGTCTACTGTATTACAAACATTCAGAGCAGGTTTTCAATCTGAGAATAACTCAATACTTTGAAGTAACAAAAACACAGAAAATATAGCCACTTGCTCCTTCAATTTCCTCTCTTAGTCTTGGAGACTTCAAAAACATCACAGATGCTGCCATTCCTCCTATGACTAAACCATTAAATAAATACAACCTAATCTCAGACATTTAGATATTGGAATTATGTTTTATTTTCAGAGCCTCAACATCATTATTTCATCTGAGAAACAGAATGGTTCAGATTTAAATTCAACTTTCCACAGTAGAGAGGTACGTCATATGTTTTGTTAGTATGTCTTTCTTTACATGTCTTTCAGTCTATATATCTTTTATATCCTTGTGGATAAATAGTGGGGAAAGAATTTACACAATGCAATCATCATCATCATTGTTCGACCGTGGTCGAGACAATGGAATTTACTATGCTACGCCAGACTTCACAGTCCATCATAGCACTACGAAGGTCCTGTTGCTGGATGCCTGTATCCCTGGAGATTACATCAGGGTAGGAGAGTGTGCGCCCTCTGGTATCGCGAGTAGATGGCTTCCAGAGGAGAAGACTAGAAATTGCCTCTTTTTCAGCTCTACAACAATGACCAGCAAACTGGACTCTTCTACCTTTCACAAGAGATGACACAGGTGGTATTTTCCCATATATTTCAATTTTGGTTGGATAATACTTCCACGAGAGATTTTGAGCTCTCATAAGGAGGCGAGTATAGGTTCCATCCAACCGCCTCTCAAGCTTCTTTGATAACGTCCAGGTTTCTGAGCCATATAGCAGAATTGGTTCGACTGTGGCTTTGAAGATTTTAAGTTTGAAGTCTCTACTTAGATTTGATGACAATGCAATACAATCACTATTACACGAGACTCAGTGCTCTCTATCAACAGCTCACAGTGACTGCTTACCCACCTGAACAGCCAATCACTCACAGTTCCTTGTTTTATAGCAATGAATCAGTCCACCTTTAGTCACTTGTGGCGTGGTCGGAATCCTTCCACAACAATATCATTCTGTGTGTTTTTCTATCAACATGTCACTCTTCCTGTCCAATGGTAATTTTTCTGTCTACATTTTTGTATCGAAGCCCATTTCTCTATACATTAGCTAATCTCTCTCCACCCCTCTACACATCACCCAGTATATCTACCCTACTCCACACAGCAGGCCGTTTGTCTCTCTCT
>NC_043013.1:7385388-7460388 GCF_006345805.1 Octopus sinensis
AAATGGGTTTAAATCATTCAAAACTGCACAAAGCAAGTCTACTGGAAACCTAATATAGTCGCCAGTAGACAACTTACCAACTAAATTTATCAGGAAGTTGGTGGAACTGCCAGTAACTGATGCTTTGAATCATTATACAGTACGATCATCATCATCTTTATAATTCAATGTCTGTATTCTATGATATCATGGATTGTACCATCATCTTTTTAGCATCAGATTTTCCATGCTTGCATGGCTTAGATGGAAGTCACTGCAAGAGATTTTCTTCAACCAGATACCCTTCTTACTACCAGCTCTCACCTATTCCTATCTTTTTCACTCAAGGATTGGTCTTCTGAATTAGCAACATTATCATAGAGGAACCACTCACTCATGAGAAAATTGAAATTCTCAGACATGGGATACAGCTGGTTATGATGATGATGATGAGATATATATATATATATATATATAATATATATATATATATACATGTATTTATATATATATATATGTATATAATATATATATATATGTATATATATATATATATATATATATATATATATATAGTCAATAATACTAAGGGTAAAATTAATTAATTAATTAGTAATTAATAATTCTACCAAGCAGTGTTCAGTATGTAAAAGGACCATTTACAGTAAATTTAAACATTACTTTATATAATTAGGGTTCACCAAAAAAATTTGCTTTACCACATACCAAACTTTTAGAAATAGCAGCCAAAGAATTTAGCTATTTCCTCTACTATAAGAAGAGTCGCCCAGACAATGTATACTCAAAAACAATTCACGTAGGCCAGAGTGAGACAAAAATCGAAGGCTGTGAAAGATTTCAGAACATTTATAAAGAGAAGGTCTTACAGCTGTTTCTGGGATATTTCATATATCCCTTCATCAGAGATGGTGTGAGAAAATGGTTAAGCAATAGTTATTCTAAATAAGATATGAAATAGAGAATAATTATTGCTTAACTATCCTCTCACACCGTCTCCGGTGAAGGGATATATAAAATATCCCGGAAACAGCTGCAAGATCTTCTATTTATAAATGTTCTAAAATCTTTCACAGCCTTCGATTTTTATCTCACACTGAAATTTTTTTTTTTTTTTTATATATATACACATGCTGATATATGACCTATGTTGGACTCTTCATTCGCATAATCACCAAACCTGGAGCTTAACTATGGTCTGTCCATATCACTTACTCAGCATTACCTGACACCATTACCTCTCATAACACACACACACACACATATATATATATATATATTGTTGATCAGTATATTACTGGTTATGCTATATAATTAGACAGAGTGTTACAATCTGTTTCATGCAAACTACCACTCTTTTGATGATTAAGAGTAATCCATCTTGGCCAAGAACAATAGTTGACACAAAACCAACAGTAACATTTTTAACACTTATACACCATAATATACTGTTTGACAATATATAAAAATATCACTTCAATGTTACTCATATTGAGTAAACATCTCTTTCTGACGTCTGGACAACAAAAAATATAATATGAGGGGCATCCAGCTTTAGAAACCAAGCGAATTCAGACTGGAACCTGGTGCAGCTCTCTTGTTTGCAAGTTCTGGTTAAACCAACCAACCCATGCCAGCATGAAAAACGACATTAAAAGATGATGATAATGATATAAATATATAGACCATATTTGGGCTAAATTTGACAATTTGCATAAAAGGGAAAGCAAACATGATATGCCATCCAATAATAAAAGTTTTTAAAATTAAATCAAATAATATCAACTACATTATGGCTGGAAGATAACAATTTACTCAAAGTAACCACCCTCAGCTTCCACCATAGTCTCAAGACATCTCTGGAACCTTGCATGTGCAGTCTTCACTGTGTTCCTGAGAAGATCTTCAAACACCTTGATCTTGGCCACCAGCTCAGCTTTGGTGTTGCAGGCAGAGAGGCTGATGTCCTTCTCGACTAATCCTCACACAGTAATTCATAGGATTACAATCAGGCGAACTAAGAGGCCACAAATTGGGAGTGGTGAAGTTGTAGAAATTCTCTGACAACCACTTCTCACTCTCTCTGGAGGAAGGGAAGAAGGTGAATCCGGTTGCTACACACATGACCTTCCAGTAGTGACCCTCTTCAGCCAGGATTTGACCACAGTCTCCAGCAGATTCACATAGGCATCTGAATCGAGTTTAAGGCCCTGTTCAAAGATATGGGGCAGCATGACATCAGCTCACTGGATAGACACCCAAGAACCATAACATTTTGGAGGAACTTGGATTCTATGATGTCCATGTCATGTCTTATGGCCTTTACAGTATTCACAGAGCATTGAGCAGCAACCATGATGTCACCATTTTGATACCAGGTGTAAACCACCATGATACAGGTAACTTTTTTTCCAATATTCAGATGGCTTTCAGTACTCTGTGTCAGCTAACTTTTCCTCAGCTACAACTTCCATCTTTATGTTCTCCAACACTGTCGACTGTTCACTAATACATGAAGCTGTTCCTGAAAAAAAGAAGATATGAAAAAATGTCAAATTTAGACTGAATACCCATTTATATATTCGGAGTGGTTGGCGTTAGGAAGGAGGGCATCCAGCTGTAGAAACACTGCCAGATCTGACTGGCCTGGTGCAGCCTTCGGGCTTCCCAGACCCCAGTTGAACCGTCCAACCCATGCTAGCATGGAAAGCGGACGTTAAACAAACGATGATGATGATATATATATATGTGTATATATATGTAATAATAACTATAATTATTTGGAGACGCAATGGCCCAGTGGTTAGGGCAACGGACTCGCAGTTGTAGGATCATGGTTTCGATTTCCAGACCGGGTGGCATGAGTGTTTATTGAGCGAAAACACCTAAAGCTCCACGAAGCTCCAGCAGGAGGAGGTGGCGAACCCTGCTGTACTCTTTCACCACAACTTTCTCTCACTCTTTCTTCCTGTTTCTGTTGTACCTGTATTTTAAAAGGGCCAGCCTTGTCACACACTGTGTCATGCTGAATCTCCCCAAGAACTACTTTAAGGGGTATACGTATCTGTGGAGTGCTATGCATCTTTTTGGGTGGTGGGGGAAGGGGGGGTCTGGTTGAAAAGGCAAGGTCCCTGGCCTTTTCCGCTCCACTCCACTTCCATCCAGCCACTAGATCAATGACATTGATACCATTAATGTTCCTCTTGAATCTTTGTAAGCCAATACCAGCAGAAAAGACGTGACCAATGGCTGGTGGATGAATACTGAATTCCAGATGAATGATGTTGCACACACGCATACTCTTTACTCTTTTACTTGTTTCAGTCATTTGACTGCAGCCATGCTGGAGCACTGCCTTTAGTCGAGTAAATCGACCCCGGAACTTATTCTTTGTAAGCCCTTTTTGCCGAACTGCTACATGACAGGACATAAACACACCAGCATCGGTTGTCAAGCAATGCTAGGGAGACAAACACAGACACACAAACATACACACACATACATACATATATATATACACATATACGACAGGCTTCTTTCAGTTTCCGTCTACCAAATCCACTCACAAGGCATTGGTCGGCCCAAGGCTATAGCAGAAGACACTCGCCCAAGATGCCATGCAGTGGGACTGAACCCGGAACCATGTGGTTGGTTAGCAAGCTACTTACCACACAGCCACTCCTGCACCTATGTGCACATACGACAGGCTTTTTTCAGTTTTCATCTACCAAATTCACTGACAAGACTTTGCTTGGTTTGGGGGTTTAGTAGAAGATACTTACTCAGGGTTCCACACAGTGGGATGGAACCTGAGACCAGACAGTTGAAAATCAAGCTTCTCATCCTCACAGCCAAGCCAAGCCTTTATTTATAGTACTGAAATTAGCCCACATACACAAACATAAAAATGAAATATGAGGATTCTGATAAGATGATTGTACATCTGATGGTGATGGTACATCTGATGGTGATGGTTAAATTTGTGCATCCATCACCTTGCCGCAGAACCTTCTGTGAAATCCAAATGTCCAGTTTTTCCATGTAGCCCCTAAAATATGTACTATGATCTCTTGTGGGGATCACTAAATTAGATGGTATGGCTAGTTTCACCAATGGATTGAGATTTGCAGAGTTTGATGGAGATATGATTATTGTCCTGACCGATGAGCCCAAATTTGGACAAGGACTTGAACATCATCCTGGAAAACATACTGAGGGTGACACTAGAAGGAAGATAAGAGCCATGATGCAAATGGTATAGCCAGCATACGAAGATACCTTTGATGTGAAGGAAAGAAAAAACAAGCAGAACAGCCCTAGTATGAGGTATTGTCAGATGGCTGGGTTGATGAAAAAGCTAAGGCAGCTGAAGAAAAGGCGGAAAGAAGCAGATGGTAAAAGAAAAGTGACTTTAAACCAATTTACTGTGAAGTTATGAAGAAAACCTGCTCCAGATTCGGAGAGCAAAGTCACTTCATAAAAAAATATAGAGTGAAAAGGGGAGTCAAAGGAAGACCTTTTTTAACCACTCCTTCCATTTCACTGCTGACCTCCTCAGTGAGTCAAAAAGTGGGAGGTTAATATGCTCAAAACAAGAAGAGGTAGAGTGCAGAGTAGCAGCAACACATGGTGACCCCAGAAGAGACATACCATAAGGAAATTGTCCCTTTCCACTGCCAATGATCAATCTCCACATCTCCTTTGATATGGCAGACTTAACTTTCGATGAAGTGGGGACGGTGGTGGTAAAAACTCGTGAAGGTTCTGCTCCCGAGCCATCTGGTACCACATATAGAATTTTTAAAAATTACCAACTACAGTTAAGAGAGCTAGCAAGACTTTTATGTTCAGTCTGGAAGAAGAATCAGGAACTCTGGCACTGGACACTCACTGCACATTGTTTTGTTCCAAAATAATAATAATAATAATGATGATGATGACGACGACTTCGAAAAATACCTTAGGAATGAGAACCCAGGCTCGAAATTTCCCCGAGACTCCTGATGAAGGCTGGAGGGTATATCAACTGAAACGTTGGGTTAACAACAAACAAGATGAGGACAAATATCCGTCAAATGTAAATAATGTAAATAATGTACATAATTCCTCATCTCTTAAATATAGAACTATACTTATGCTACATGTACAATTTTGTGATTCCAATTATAAATGAAAATTGTGTAACAGGGAATAAATAATACCAAAAAGTTTTCCAGATGCCTATTTTGTTATATAATAACAACGGAAACAATATTTCCAGAATTTTCAATAGGCGCTGGAGTGGCTGTGTGGTAAGTAGCTTGCTAACCAACCACATGGTTCCGGGTTCAGTCCCACTGCGTGGCATCTTGGGCAAGTGTCTTCTGCTATAGCTCCGGGCCAACCAATGCCTTGTGAGTGGATTTGGTAGACGGAAACTGAAAGAAGCCCGTCGTATATATGTGTATATATATATATGCGTGTGTGTGTTTGTCCCCCTAGCATTGCTTGACAACCGATGCTGGTGTGTTTACGTCCCCGTCACTTAGCGGTTCGGCAAAAGAGACCGATAGAATAAGTACTGGGCTTACAAAGAATAAGTCCCGGGGTCGATTTGCTCGACGAAAGGCGGTGCTCCAGCATGGCCGCAGTCAAATGACTGAAACAAGTAAAGAGAGAGAGTAATGTCTACCTCACATCAATAATACACCGACGACGACGACTACATACTGGATTATGATACTGCAATAATCATCAGATATGCTTCAAGAAAACACAGCTTGGATTTTTCCCTAACCTGCATTATAAAAACGTATGAATATAAATCATTAAACAGTGACATTAGAGTTATCTTCCTTGAACTAATTCGTGACGCTGCGAGAATCCAATTAACCTATAATGAACCGGTCCGTTTTTTATTCCTGGCATTGTCTATACTGGTTTGCATGATCCTATGTATCATATCCTATAAGGTGCGACATAGGAAAGATTTAACTACTATTTCTTGCACGGCCAACCACATAGAGGGTTCCGTGTTGACAAGTGTTTGTATACCAAATCAATGTAAGTCGCATTTCCAGTTTTTTTTCCCGTTCTTCTCATTCACCTCACATTTTATAACTATTTCTAAAAGTTTATATAAAAAGTTGGTAATTTTAGATCATTAAATAGTGTGAAAATAGTATTAAATATACGTTTAGTACTGGTAGACGCTTCTATTTCTAATTTTCTTTATATTTCATCTATTTCGTCATCTTTATGCAGAAGGCGAGCCCAGAAATGTTTATTTACCATTACGTTACAAATACCTTGTCTCGACAGGTAGGTTGATTAATCCAAAAGCGTGCGTAAGTTAGTTAGATGTGTTTGGGTTCTCTTCATTGTTTAGTAGTAAATGCTGAGACAGATAGAATGATGTTATAAGAGAACAGAGTCCGAGCTAGTGAGAGTGTGGGACATTATTTTGAAGTTGCTGGTAGGAATTTTTCTTTCTGTCTCCGATCATTAAATGCTAGCAGTTCTTTCCTTACTAACTGGGTCGTCACGAAATGCCTTATTCAGTTGCCAACAAGTTACTAACTGATTTTTGCTTGGGATGTGCTTGCTTATATTAAAATCCAGAAGGATAGATATATCATTGAGAACAATAAATTTAGTTAGTGGTGTTGTTATCTAGTCTAGCTTTGGAGAAGTAGAAGGGGTTAGAAAGGGTCAAGTGGCGAAGACATTATTTCAGCCTAGCTAAAGTCATCTGGAAAATGTAAAACTGCTGTCAGAGAAAAACCATTGTTCCATCGTGGGAAAAGTTCTGTAGCAGTGTTGATTTAAATTTGGCTGTGGTGGATCGAATCCATTTCATGCTTGCAGGATTCGCTACACACACATGCCCGTCTGTATATCTGTCTATTTGTTTATATTTACACTCATCTCCATCTATAATTTATCTAAGTGTTCACTCATCTGTATATCTATTTATTTGTTTACACACTCCTCACTATAAATTTCTGTCACGGATATAGAGTAGCATCAATATTCAAATACCCACCCCATTATTTCTAAAATACATATTAGTCGATCCTGTTTAGCAAATAACAGCGTATAAAACGTTATGGCTTTCTGCTTTTCCATCCTGCTGCCGTTATATTTTGCATAGCAATTACACATGAATACCTATTCAGATTATTGTTGTTTTAACACCAGCAGGCTCCCACCGGGAAGACGTAAACAAGTTAAAGTCAATCCAGCTATAGTCATCTCGTCTTTTTCTCCATCAAAGACTATATTGTCCACTGTAGTATCCTTCTTTATTTAAGACAGTAAGGCATGATTTGAGGTGAATCGACTACCATTTCTTAAAAAAAAAAAATCCAGAGCCAAAGAATAAGAATCTCTGACGTCGATCACACACACATATAAGGGTAGAGTAGGAGATGTTTTGAATTCCTTATTTTCAGTATTTAAGGCAGCGAACTGGGAGAATCGTTAACTGCGCAGCGTATTTTTTTCTTTTTTACTTCCTGGTTTTACGTTCTGACTTCAAATTCTACCAGGGTCCACTTTGCCATTCATCATTTTGGAGTCGAGGAAATTAGGACCAGTTGAGTACTGGGGGTCGATGAGTAAAATTTTACCAACTCACCCCAATGCTTTTCACCCAAAAAATAATAACAACAATAATAATAATACTCGGATTTTTTTCGCGTGGAATTAACTCCCCTGAACTCCTGCTATACCGCCAATCCCTTATTATGGTGGTTCGGAAAAGGAGGTGAGGCGGGGCGAACCCCTCCGCCGGAATTATTCGAAATTTCTTCTTTTTTTTTTTTTTTTCGTTGAATGAATTACGGTGAGCTCCTAATATGCCGCAGAATCCTATTGTCCGGAAAACGGGTGGGGATGGAACTCTCGGAAATTTCACACACACCCTCCTAATTTCACGGAAAATTTTTTGCCGAATTTTTGCGTGTGTCAATACTTGTTGGCGAGGGAACCTTTCTAGTAGCACTCGTCCTTTTAGAAATAACAGCCAAATCTCCCTCGTCACACTGCACCATCTTTGTTGCGCAAAACGTACATGGGAGCCAGTCAAGGGGTTTTACTTGACTCAACAGGTCTTCTCAAGCTTATCATATCACCCGACGCATCTATTGTACTCTTAACTGGGCTGGACATGCATGGCTGCGGTCTCACTTTAGTTGCTGGGTCTTCTCACTCACAATATATCTCCAAATGTCTCGGTCTCCTGTCATTGCTTCTGTGAGGCCCAATGTTCCTGGGTGTACTTCTTCCACAGGTTCCTTCCACAGTTAGGGAGTGGCACTTCCTCACACAGCTCTTGTCATTCATACATAACACATGATCATACCAGTGCAGTATGATCATGTCTCTCTTGCACATCATGTTTGATGCTTTTTATGCCCATCTTTTCTCTCAGAGAGCATGTGTGTGTGTGTGGCGATAACAATTCCCTCTCTCTCTCTCTTTTGGAGAGGCACTGAGTACCTACATGCACATATACACACACGGCAGTAACTTCCGCCTACTGAATTCAATCACAAAGCTTCGGTCGACTCGGGGCTATAGCAGAAGACACCTACCCAAAGTGCCACGCAGTGGGACTGAACCCGAAACCATGAGGCTAGGAAGCAAGCTCCCTAACCACACAGCCATAACCCGCGCCTACCCTATTTCCGAATCAATGGAACTACCTTTTGGTTAAATCTCTAATCTTTACAAGTGAACCTTTACCATTTTTACTTTTGTTTTTGCATATTTGTAATCTCCAATGTCTAAATAAAACCTATGAATCCAAAGAGATTTCCAAAAAATGCATTTTTGAAGGTGAGGTCTGAAACTGCATTAGCCTCATTTCTTTACCCATATTTTTAGACAACATTTTGCAGAAATACATTTTCAAGTGTGTGGATTACATTAGACTGAAAATTCAAATAAGTTTGAAAAGAACAAGTGAAATGCTAAAGTTTAGTGGTGACAAAGTCTGAGCAGGAGAAATAAAGAATGATATAAAATTCTTCTATAAAAATATTAGCGTTTGTGTGTGTGTGTGTGTGAAAGAAGTAGAAGTATAATATTAATACAAAATATATTTTACATATCTCTTAAAACCACTGGATACATTAATCCCAGATTGCAGAATAGATTTCAAATGGCATTGAGTCAGTCAGTAAAAAGAAAAATCTCACTTTCCCTTTGCAAGTTTTCATGCCAGTCAGGTAACTAATGCATTTCATTTTGGTGTGGAGGGCAAGAGAGAAAAAAGGAAAGAGAGAGACAGAGAAAGTGATGAGAGACTATGGATAAAGTAAGAAAGAAAGAGCACCGCCTTTAGTCGACCAAATCGACCCCAGGACTTATTCTTTGGAAGCCAAGTACTTATTTGATCGGTCTCTTTTTGCCGAACCGCTAAGTTATGGGGACGTAAACAAACCAGCATCGGTTGTCAAGCGATGTTGGGGGTACAAACACAGACAAACACACACACACACATATATATATATATAAATATACATATATACGATGGGCTTCTTTCAGTTTCTGCCTACCAAATCCACTCACAAAGCTTTGGTTGACACTTGCCCGAGGTGCCACGCAGTGGGACTGAACCCAGATCCATGTGGCTGGTAAGCAATCTACTTACCACAAAGCCACTCCTGCGCCTATATATGTATATATATATATATATATATATGTATGTATGTATGTATTATGGTTCTGGGTTCATTCTCACAGCATAGGTAGGTGTCTTCTATTATAGACCAACCCCGACCCCCACTTCGTTTCCGAACCACAAAAATAATGGATTTGCAGTGTAGTAGGAGGCCAGGGGAGTTGATTCCATGTGAAAAATCCAAGGGTTTAGTAGACAGAAACTGATAGGAGCCCTTCATGCATATATGCATACATGTGCATATGCACATACGTGTGCAAATGTATGTGAGTGTTGATGTGTGTATGTTTGCGTATCCTTATAATTCTATAATTATTGTAAATGAGTGTCACTGTCATAAAAGCAGTGTTGTTCATTTCCAGTATTCTACAAAAACCTGTCTGGCCCCATGGAAATATTACTCCTCTTAGAAATAGTTAAGAAATAGCAACAGAAGGGGCATGTGAGCACAGAAAACCTACCTCAGTGAATTCTTTCTGACCCATGCAGACATGAAAAAGTGACTATAATAATGGCTTCAAATTTTGCCACAAAGCCAGCAATTTCAGGGAAAGAGATAAGTCATTTACATCGACCCCAATTATCAAATGGTATTTTTTCTATCTACTCCAAAAGGACAAAAGGCAAAGTTGACCTCAGCAGAATTTGAAATCAGATCATAAAAATGAACAAAATGCCACTAAGCATTTTGCCTGGCATGCTAATAATTCAGCCAGCTCACTGCCTTAACAATAATAATAATAATCCTTTCTCCTATAGGCATAAGGCCTGAAATTTGTGGGAGGCAACAGTCTTATTTTATTGACCCCTAAATGGATGAAGGGCAATGTCGACCCCAGTGGAATTTGAACTCAGAATATAACAACAGACGAAATGCTGCTAAGCATTTTGTCCAGTGTACCAACAATTGTGACAGCATGCTGCCTTACTTATAATAATAATCCTTTCTACTAAAGGCACAAGGTCTGAAATTTGGGGGTAGGGGAATAATCAATTACATCGACTCCAGTGTTTCACTGGTACTTAATTTATCGACCCTGAAAGGATGAAAGGATAAGTTGACCTCGGCAGGATTTGAACTCAGATCAGAGCGACAGGCAAAATACTGCTAAGCATTTCACCCGGCATGCTAATGATTCTGCCAGCTCACCACTTTAATAATGATAATAATAATAATAATAATAACAACAACAATAAAATGCCCTGATGCAGTACCAGGCAGTTGCTCTCATGGCTTCTGATCTAAACTGATTGGAAGTGTTATCATCTACATTGTTTTGTCTTGGTATAAAAGATGGGCTACAGCAAATATTCTGCTCAATACCACAGATTTGCTTGTCAGTTGTTTGACCTTAACCAGTTGAGCATGTCCCTTGGTGGCTGACGATATGTGCATCTCTGATCACGAGCAGAAGTAGTGGGGGAATATCATAGCTGTGTGTTGAAAGGGATTCTTTGGGGTTTGAATAATTCACCTCTGGAAACATGGATGTTTCGTTCAACATCCTTAAACAACTGTTATTCAAGGACCTTTTGAGTGGGATGGGTTACTCGACCAGAAGTCCCACCTGCAAGGTCATGTGCTGTTTATTTTCATATGCGATCACCATGTCGTGCACATATGGTTGTGATGCATGTGCCTGGTGTACCCTTATCAGACAGGTAGTGATGATGGGTATATTGGGCTTCGTATATTTTACACCAGTGTCACTTTGATGGCATGCACTGCTCTCTCACTCAATAATAATAACAATAATAATAATAATAATAGTAATAATAATAATAATAATAATGATGATTGTGTATGTTGTCGTGAACCCCCTTCATATGTTTAACTATTCTGCCTTACTTTTAATTTTGTTTCAGTTTCTATATAAGCTGACACCCTAATCAAGAAGACAGCGGTATCAATATGAAGAACACACTATTTACCATAGTCTTCACTGCACTGCTTACCTCGGCTGCTGGTTTTGTCTATAACTGTAGCAATGAGGACTGTTCTAGTTGTCCTTCTGTGGAAAATTGTGAGAGAACAATAAAATGTGGTTGCTGTAAAATTTGTGTGGAACTCATTAGTAAGTATTTAAACTTGTAAACCCGATAAATTGTGCAGTTTATGTTTGTATTCACAAATATGCTGTGCAATATATAATCATCATCATCATCATCATCATCACATCATTTAACGTCTGCTTTCCATGCTGGCATGAGTTGGACAGTTTGACAGCACCAGGCTTCACTGTCAGTTTTGGCAGGGTCTGGCTTATAGTTGGCTGTACTCTACTCAACACTGAGGTTTGATGTTTATAATATATGTACGCCAGAGAACAATTGAGTTTGTGGTTAGCTTCACTCCTGTCGTGTTTAGAATTTATTCTTTTCTATTCTAGGTACAAAACCCGAAATTTTTGGGGAGGAGGCCAGTCCATTAGATCGACCCCTGTACGCAACTGGTGCTTTCACCCGGTGTGCTAATGTTTCTGCCAGCTCGCCTCCTTATGCTTAGAGTTTATTGTCAAACCTCAGATAAAACTACAGTTTATACTTGAGATAGAACTTAGTTGATAGAGGAAAAGGAATTCCATTTAGCCTTTTAGCATTCAGATTTCTTTGTCAAATGTAAAGGTAAAAACTGCCTTTAGTCTTGAATGACCATGGGATTGCACCTTGGAAGTTACTCTCCAAAGGACAAGTCCAGGCAAAGTTGTTTATGGAAGACCAGCAGTCATTCATGCATACCAGTCTCCCCTCTCCACACCACTGATGTTGTCCAAGGGAAAGGCCAAGGCTGATACAACTTGGCACCAATGACGTCACAACTCGTTTCTACAGTTGTGTTCTTCAGCAAGACACTTTATTTCATTTGCTCCACTTCACTCAGCTGTAAAATGTCTTGCTTATTTACTCACATTGTTTTGAATTAATTTCACATTATCTCAAAGCTTTAAGATTTCAGTGGTGTGTTTGTATGTTTTTAGAATGGCATTGTAGGGTAGGTGCAAGAGGTTGCATCTAGTCAATTTTAACATAAAGCAACTAGAATATTTCAGCTGTTTATGATCAGATAAAATGCAAAAGGGTTAAATATGATGACATGGAATATGGCGACTGTTAATCTAAATGGTTACCTTGGAATCATCATCATCATCCTCATCGTTTAATGTCTGCTTTCCATGCTAGCATGGGTTGGACGATTTGACTGAGGTCTGGTGAACCAGTTGGCTGCATTAAACTCCAATCTGATCTGGCAGAGTTTCTAAAGCTGGATGTCCTTCCTAATGCCAACCACTCCGAGAGTGTAGCGGGTACTTTTACGTGCCACCAGCACAAGGGCCAGTTAGGTGGTACTGGCAATGGCCATGCTCAAATGGTGCATTTTATATGCCACCTGCACAGGAGCCAATCCAGCGGCACTGGCAACGACCTCACTCAAATGTTTTTTACACGTGCCATCAGCACGGAGGCCAGCTCGTTGCTCTGGCAACAATCTCACTTGTATGGTACTCTTAGCACCGATACCAATCATCAAATTTGATTTCGATTTGACTTGCCTCCACTTCATCACCACTTCATCCCAGGTCTTCCTGGGTCTACCTCTTCCACAGGTTCCCTCAACTGCTAGGGTGTGGCACTTTTTCACGTACTTTATATATTGGAATTTGGATAGGCTTTTTATTCTAGACGACTTATTAGTTTGAGGGAGTTTTGATTGCTTTTTCTATGAGGTCAAGTAACCACAAAATGACTTTTCAGCTCATTTGTACTTATGACTTTATGGTTAGTGATCTAACACTTCAACCTCACAGCCATTCTATCTTTGGAGCTCTATAGAGGTTCATTTAACTCAGTGCACATAGTGTTGTACTTTCTCTAAGACAAAAGACATAACAGCCAACACAAAACGTAGACCATGAAATACTCAGGCTTTGTTTTTCTTTTTCATCATCATCATCATCTAAATTTCATTTCATGTTTTATATAACAACCTGATGGTATGACAATTTTCTTGTTCCATGGTGGTAGGCCCCTCATCTGGGATGCCACATGCTGTGATACCTTCTCTAGGGGCAACTTGGTGTGTTCAGCTACAAGTCTAGGCTCTGCTGCTCATTAGGTTGAGAAAAGCAAACTGCCAAAGCATCAGTCACTCTCTGAAGGTTTATGGTTGAGCCTGTAATGGGGGAGATCTCCAGTGTTCTCAGCCCCAGACCATATCCCTGCTCCCCACAATTGGGGCGGAAATGGCTATCTGCAAGTTCAAACCCCATGAATCAGAGTGGCTGTTCCAGTACTTCTCCCTCACCATCCTCCAGGGCAATGTCTTTTCCATTTCATTTGCTGTGACCATAAGGCAGTCTGAATTACAGGAAATCGGGAGAATGCAAGAATTTTGTAGCTTACTACGTGAACATTAAAGTAATGAAGTGCTTCTGTTGCAACAAGAAAAAAATAAGAAAAATTACCAAGTGAGTACAGAATCATGCTTTCGTCTTCTGACCCACAACTCCACAATATATTACAGATCATCATCATCATCATCGTTTAACGTCCGTTTTCCTCGCTAGCACGGTTCGACCGGGGTCTGAGAAGCCAGGGGCTGCACCAGGCTCCAGTCTGATCTGGCAGTGTTTCTACAGCTGGATGCCCTTCCTAACGCCAACCACTCCGCGAGTGTAGTGGGTGCTTTTTACGTGCCACCAGCACAGGTGCCAGGGGAGTCTGGCATCGGCCACGATCGGTTAGTGCTTTTAACGTGCCACCAGCACGGAAGCCAGCCAAGGCGGCGCTGGCATTGGCCACGTTCGGATGGTGCTTTTTATGTGCCACCAGCACAGAAGCCAGTCGAGACGGCACTGGCAACGGCTACGTTTGGATGGTGCTTTTTATGTGCCACCAGCACAAGTATCACAACTACTATTTCCATTGATATTTGTGAAATCTTTGAACGAGGCAGATAATTCAGTTTTTCTTTCAGTTTAGTGAGGAGTAAAACAAAGGAATCAGTGCAAAGAATACTTGTCATTGTCAAGCTGGCAGAAACGTTAGCACGCCGGGCGAAATGCTGAGCGGTATTTCATCTGCCGCTACATACTGTGTTCAAATTCCGCCAAGGTCGACTTTGCCTTTCATCCTTTCAGGGTCGATTAAATAAGTACCAGTTATGCACTGGGGTCGATATAATCGACTTAATCCGTTTGTCTGTCCTTGTTTGTCCTCTCTGTGTTTAGCACCTTGTGGGTAGTAAAGAAATAGGTATTTCGTCTGCCGCTATGTTCTGAGTTCAAATTGTCGACTTTGCCTTTCATCCTTCCAGGGTCGATTAAATAAGTACCAGTTACGCACTGGGGTCGATATAATCGACTTAATCCGTTTGTCTGTCCTTGTTTGTCCTCTCTGTGTTTAGGCCCTTTTGGGTCGTAAAGAAATAGGTATTTCGTCTGCTGCTATGTTCTGAGTTCAAGTTCTGCCAAGGTCGACTTTGCCTTTCATCTTTTCGGGGTCGATTAAATAAGTACCAGTTATGCACTGGGGTTGATATAATCGACTTAATCCGTTTGTCTGTCCTTGTTTGTCCTGTGTTTAGCCCCTTGTGGGTAGTAAAGAAATAGGTATTTCGTCTACCGCTATGTTCTGAATTCAAGTTCATCCAAGGTCGACTTTGCCTTTCATCTTTTCGGGATCGATTAAATAAGTACCAGTTATGCACTGGGGTTGATATAATCGACTTAATCCGTTTGTCTGTCCTTGTTTGTCCTCTCTGTGTTTAGCACCTTGTGGGTAGTAAAGAAATAGGTATTTCGTCTGCCGCTATGTTCTGAGTTCAAATTCCACCGAGGTCGACTTTGCCTTTCATCCTTCCAGGGTCGATTAAATAAGTACCAGTTACGCACTGGGGTCGATATAATCGACTTAATCCGTTTGTCTGTCCTTGTTTGTCCTCTCTGTGTTTAGGCCCTTGTGGGTCGTAAGGAAATAGGTATTTCGTCTGCTGCTATGTTCTGAGTTCAAGTTCTGCCAAGGTCGACTTTGCCTTTCATCTTTTCGGGGTCAATTAAATAAGTACCAGTTATGCACTGGGGTTGATATAATCGACTTAATCCGTTTGTCTGTCCTTGTTTGTCCTGTGTTTAGCCCCTTGTGGGTAGTAAAGAAATAGGTATACTTGTTATAAGGCGGCGAGCTGGCAGACATGTTAGCACGCCGGCCGAAATGCTTGTTTAGCCCCTTGTGGGTAATAAGGAAATAGGTATACTTGCCATTGTCTACTCTGTAATAATAGAGATAGATTTCTCATATTTCTCCGTCCGTTATTTCTCTTCACAGAAACCAAAATTTGAACTTTGTCCTTTTTGAATCTTTTAAGTAGATGAAATGGTTTAATTTCTTGTATTAAAATACGCTTTTGTATGTTTATTCCAGAGGAAGGTGAAACCTGCATCTCTCCAGCCAAAATAGTTCTGCAAACTCATATGGAATGTGATTCAGGACTTTTGTGTAATCCATTTACCGAGAAATGTACTGAAGGTATGTTTTTGGAATGTTTATACTTTTATTGGTTTCAGTTTTTGGAAGGAAGTGCAGTGGTCCTGTCCCTCTACAGGGCTGCCAAGACTAGTAGAAAGCAGGGAGAAGGTGACCTTAAAGTCAATGCCTGGCCCAAATACTTGCAACAGAGTATACTAAAGTCATCCAGTGGTGGTGGTTGAGGATTCAGTCTGCCACTCAAGTAGGCCAGAGCTGGAACTAATCCCTTCTCATACTTTATTTATTGACCCTGAAAGGGTGAAAGATGCAGTTGACTTTGATGGGATTTAATCTCAACCCCAAGACTTATTCTTTGTAAGCCTAGTACTTATTTTATTGGTCTCTTTTGCCGAAACGCTAAGTTACGGGGGACGTAAACACACCAGCATTGGTTGTCAAGTGATGTTGGGGAGGACAAACACAGACACACAAACACACACACACACGTACATATATATATATATACATATACATATATACGACAGGCTTCTTTCAGTTTCCGTCTACCAAATCCACTCACTTTGGTCGGCCCGAGGCTATAGTAGAAGACACTTGCCCAAGGCGCCATGCAGTGGGACTGAACCCGGAACCATGTGGTTGGTAAGCAAGTTACTTACCACACAGCCACTCCTGCACCTAAAATTTACAACCTTAGTGGGTTCTCATCAGAGGCATCTTCATCATTCTGACAGCCTCCAACTGTGAACAAAAACTGGAAAAGGTGATCTATTTTAATTCCATGTCTGATGTGTTTCATTACCACCTATATACTCTGAGATCTTGAATAAACGCACCCCACCACCGCTTATTAATTTTTCGGTCCCCCCTCCCTTATTCCCAATCTCCTGCTCATTAATTCTTTAGGTTTTTTTTCCACCACCCCCACCACGCTTTTATTCCCCACCCCCCCGTTAACTTTTGATAATCTGTCTCCAGTGAAATTTTATCATAAGCTATTCATATTGATACGATGGCTGGAGAATCTAATAATTTTATTTTACATTAAAAACATTATATATATATATATACATATATAAACCAAAAACCAAATCAAAATAGATGAACATCAATGGAATTTGTATCTTTGTGGTATCAGTGCCGGTGGCACATAAGAAAACCATCCGAACGTGGCCGTAGCCAGTACCGCATCGACTGGCCTCCGTGCTGTGGGCACGTAACAAACACCATCCGATCGTGGCCATTCACCAGCCTCGTCTGGCACCTGTGTCGGTGGCACATAAAAAACACCATCCGAGCATGGCCGTCTGCCAGCCTCATCTGGCACCTGTGTCGGTGGCACATAAAAAACACCATCCGAGCGTGGCTGTTCGCCAGCCTCGTCTGGCACCTGTGTCGGTGGCACATAAAAAACACCATCCGAGCGTGGGCGTCCGCCAGCCTCGTCTGGCACCTGTGTCGGTGGCACATAAAAAACACCATCCGAGCGTGGCTGTTCGCCAGCCTCGTCTGGCACCTGTCTCGGTGGCACATAAAAAACACCATCCGAGCGTGGCCGTCCGCCAGCCTCGTCTGGCACCTGTGTCGGTGGCACATAAAATCACTCACTACACTCTCGGAGTGGTTGGCGTTAGGAAGGGCATCCAGCTGTAGAAACACTGCCAGATCTGACTGGCCTGGTGCAGCCTTCGGGCTCCCCAGACCCCGGTTGAACCGTCCAACCCATGCTAGCATGGAAAGCGGACGTTAAACGATGATGATGATGATGATATATAATAACAATTTAATAAATAAAACATATGCATACATACATACATATATGTACATACCTACATCTATATGTATATATACATGCATATATGAGTACTGGACACCACAAATAAACGTAGAACACAACGAGAAACGAAAACATAAAATCAAACAAGGAAACAAACTTTTTTTAACAACAAAAAAACAGAGTACAAGACAAACAATACAATGAAAATTCCCCTTCATCAGCTGCCCCTGTTTCGACTCAATGCGTGTTTCGAAGGTAATGGCAGAACACGATCCGGCCGAAGCAGTCCTTCCTGCAAAATGAATTAAATAAAATTAGTTGGTTAGATATTTAACCAACTAACTAACTATAAAGAAGTGGAATTGAACCTGTGTGTGTGTTATTATTGGCATAATGACTCTCCCAAGATACAACCAAATTTGTTTCAACTCACAAATTCACATCAAGAATCTTGTAAATCAAATGCAAAAGCTCTATAAGCTTTAGCCTTCCACATTATAAATTAACTAGATTTTATTCATTTATTTATTTTCAGATCACAGTTTCCTCGAGCAACTGCAAGAGAAAAAGCCTTCACATAATGGTTCTGTCATCTGCCACAACAACATGTACGTAACATTGAATCTATATCCTATTCAAGTTTTGTAGAATTGTCTATTGAACATGTAATTGTTGATTTCTTACAAGCATATAGACGTAAGAGTGGCTGTGTGGTAAGATGCTTGCTTCCCAACCACATGGCTCCAGGTTCAGTCCTACTGCATGGCACCTTGGGCAAGTGTTTCTACTACAACCTTGGGATGACCAAAGTGGATTTGGCAGACAGAAACTGAAAGAAGCCTGTCATGTGTATATATATGTGTGTGTGTGTGTGTGTGTTTGTTTCCCATAACTTCTTGATTAATGATGTTTGTCTCCCGTAACTTAGCAGTTTGACAAAAGAGTCTAATAGAATAAGTACTAGGTTAAAAATTCCTCAAGGCCTGTCCCAGCAAGAACGCAGTCTAATGACTGAAACAAGTAAAAAAAAAAAAAAACCAAAGATAAAACACCTCTGGTTTATATGGGATGAGGCAGAATGTAGTGAGATGAAAATGATAAAAACAGCATCCTGATATCAGTTCTTCAATTGGGTATTTGTATTCTAGAACACGAAATCTTTTACTTGTTCCAGTCATTGGATTTAGTCATGTTGTGGTGCCACCTTCAAGGGTTTAGTCATACAGTTCAGCTCCAGTATTTATTTATTTATGGTAGGCGCGGGCATGGCTGTGTGGTTCGGGAGCTTGCTTCCTAGCTACATGGTTTCGGGTTCAATCCCACTGTGTGGCACTTTGGGCAGGTGTCTTCCACTATAGCCCCGAGCCGACCGAAGCTTTGTGATTGAATTCGGCAGGCGGAAGTTACTGCCGTGTGTGTATATGTGCGTGTAGGTGCTTGTGCCTCTCCGAAAGAGAGAGAGAGGGGTGGAGGTGATGGCGGGTGGCCGTCGCCGTCATCATCATTATGTCCTATGAATTCAAACCATCAATCCTTGCCACTACTAAAGTGGAAATCCAATTTATACTAAAAAATGAACTCATCCAAACAAATGAATTGTTCTAAGCATACTCTGTTACGAAAGGTAAGAATATGCTCTTGCTAGGAAGGCTCTCCAATCACTCTTGTAAACTGCTCTGTTGCTTATAAGATTTTGCATTCTTCCATCTATTTGACTCATTTCTCGTTATTAAGAACCCCCTCCTTTCAACAAGATACAATATTACTCACCTAATTGTTTAAGTATTGAGTATGTGGTCCAGCTTGCTTCTACATGTCATCATATGACGGGAAAAGAATGAATTATAAGCAGAATGAAAACAAATTCAATGCAATAGAAATGTGTTCCCAAAGACATAGCAATACAATGTCCTTAACCCTTTTGTTACTGTATTTCTGTTGAGATGCTCTGTGTTTCTTTCAATTACTTTAAATATAACAAAGAATTTAGTAAAATAACTTAGTAATCATTCAACTAGTGTTAGGAACATAAATTGTGACTAAGGTTTGGTGGAAAACAAGACATTTGTACTCAGAGCCAGAGCCGGTTTCAACCAGATTGGTGATGAAAGGGTTAAGCTACTGGTGGCTTTAGTAGTTAATAGTACTTTGGTAGACTTAGCCAATTGATAAATAGAGATTGATAAAAGGAATTCCATATTGTATAATGTTTTTTGATATGGCTGAAACCCATTGATCCTTTAGCATTTAAACCAGCCATATCTGGTTTAATATTCTACCTGTTTTATATTCAAAGCAACCACATCTGGCTTCTCACACCTACCATACCATGTCGTTCTTAAAATGAGCTCTCACATCATTGCAGTCTCAAAGATACCAGATAATGCATGAATAGTTAAAAACCATGTGGATAAGTATTACATTTGAAAGAGCAATCTGAAAGTTGAAGGAGTAAGGCATAGCCAGCTTGGCCCATAGTTAACAGTAAAATGATAAGTATTTTAACATTCAAATAATGACCTGGGTGCCGGGCTTCACTGAGGAAATGAGAAGGGACTGGGAGATGAGGAAATTTGCTGGACTTGATAAGACACATCAAGCTAAGTAGAATCGGTGTCTTCCACAGATACAGGCTTGTCTTTTCAGGTGCCAGTGCCACTTAAAAAGCAGCCATGCTGGTGGCACATTAAAAGCACACTCTGTTAAGTGATTGGTGTTAGGAAAAGCATCCAGCCATAGAAACCATGCAACAACAGTCAATTGGGGTCTGGACACCTCCCAGCTGACCAGCTCCATATCAAGCCATCTAAACCATGCCAACATGGAAAGCAGATGTTAAACAATGATCAGATGGGGAGAAAGAACTATTCCAGTTTGTTTTCATTTGTAAACATTTCTGGTTAACATTGCATCTAATATTTCTTGACGGTGGCACGTAAAAAGCACCATCCGATTGTGGCCGTTGCCAGCCTTGTCTGGCACGTAAAAAGCACCATCCGATTGTGGCCATTGCCAGCCTCGTCTGGCACCTGTGCAGGTGGCACATAAAAAGCACCCACTACACTCACGGAGTGGTTGGTGTTAGGAAGGGCATCCAGCTGTAGAAACACTGCCTGATCAGACTGGGCCTGGTGCAGCCTTCTGGCTTACCAGACCCCAGTTGAACCGTCCAACCCATGCTAGCATAGAAAGCGGACGTTAAACGATGATGATGATGATGATGATGATGAAGCTGGCAGCATCGTTAGCACATTGGGCAAAATGCTTAGAGGCATTTCATCTGTCTTTACATTCTGAGTTCAAATCCTACCAAGGTCAACTTTGCCTTTCATCCTTTCATGATTGATGAATTAAGTACCAGTTTAGCACTGGGGTCGATGTAATCAACTCTTATCCCTCCCTCCCCCGAAATTGCTGGCCATGTGCCAAAATCTGAAACCAATATTTCTTGAAGTTATTTCATGGCATGGAAGAAGGTGCCCATCAAAACAGACTCACTTCATTTTGTTTGTTTTATTTTGTTTTGTTTTGTTTATTTTTTGTTTTACTTATTTATTTATTTTTCTTTCTAGGTGTTACTGCAGCTTTGAGGGGGAAATACTTACAGGATATTTACCTCTGCCTTACAGTCATCTTACTGCCAAGTCTTGTAGTAAGTAATCTTGCTAACCTATTCTTTCCAACACTCCACTCTTCATTGTTCTTTCCTTGTTGTCTCCAAGCTGAGATTATTTATAAGACCATTCTTGATTTATATTCTGTTTCTATAGAACTGAAATGACATCATCATCATCATCATCATCATCGTTTAGCGTCCGCTTTCCATGCTGGCATGGGTTGGACGGTTCAACTGGGGTCTGGGAGGCCAGAAGGCTGCTCCAGGCCCAGTCTGATCTGGCAATGTTTCTGCGGCTGGATGCCCTTCCTAACGCCAACCACTTCGTGAGTGTAGTGGGTGCTTTTTACGTGCCACCAGCACGGAGACCAGAAGAGGCTGGCAAACGGCCACGATCGGATGGTGCTTTTTACATGCCACCGGCACGGAGACCAGACAAGGCTAGCAATGGCCACGATCGGATGGTGCTTTTTACATGCCACCGGCACGGGGGCCAGATGAAAATCAAAACCCTTAGCCTTTCAACATTTAAACCAGCCGTATCCAGCCCAAATAACCTATCTATTTTATGCTCATATGGCCTCTCATATCTATCCAATAGTGTCATTCTACAAAATTAAACATTCAAATCACTTTTACTATAGACTTGGACCAATCAAAGCCTTCTGAGGTAATTTAGTTGAAAGAAGACCATCGTACTTAGTTATTCTTTATTATTTTACTTTTTTACTTGTTTTAGTCATTTGACTGCAGCCATGCTGGAGCACCACCTTGAAGTGTTTTTGTCAGACATTTTGATCTCAGGACTAATTTTTAAGCCTAGTACTTATTCTATCAGTCTCTTTGCTGAACTTATAAGTTCTAGGGACGTAAACACACCAACACTGGTTGTCAAGTGATGATGGTGGGGACAGACACACACACATACAATGGGCTTCTTTCAGTTTCCATCTACCAAATCCACATACAAGGCTTTGGTCGGTCCAAGGCTATAGTAGAAGACACTTGCCCAAGCTTCAGCATAGTGGAACTGAACCCAGAACCATGTGGTTGGAAAACAATCTTCTTACCGCGCAGGCATAGCAGTTCTCTTATTGAAAGCTTTAACTTGTCAGTATAAAAGAATTGGGATCTTTTCGGTTTGAACGGCAGTTTTTTCTAGCAGTGTCATATGAAATTGTCACCCATAATTATGACCCTAGTATCGATCTATTGCATTTCTATCTATTTTAGGGTTAGGGTTAGGGGTTGTGGGAAGGGTATCTTTTTTTCTTCTCAAATGTAAATAAACCCAATCTGTTTCTTAAACGAGGGACATATTCACACGGCACAGAATGTTTTCAGCTCAATAGACATCATTGATTGGTTGAAATTGCAGAAATTGAAGAAAAAAAACAACAAATATCTTACAAACTATAGAATTTTCTCAATAAAGCCAACGGAAAATGATGTTTTATAAACACATTCTACCAGGATCTGAAGTTTAAAATTTTTTAGTTACCTAGAAATTTTGTTAAAAACTGCCGTTCAAACCGAAAAGATCCAAGAATTGTACTAATTTTCTAGATAGATTTTAATTTTGTTCTCTATAATCATATATTTTATTTCTTTACTCTACAGACTGTGCTTTACAAAAAGCTAAATTCATGAAAACAAAGTTAATTGGGAAAATGTATATGTGTACCAAAACTGGTAGCTTCGAGAACCTTCAGTGCACTGGATCAGTTTGTCATTGTGTTGATGACTCTGGAAAACAATTAAACAATTCAGAACCATTTCCTGTAACTGAGATCGACGGGTCCCAGTGTTAAGGTTTGTATTGTTTCTATTTTCATCGAGTAAAGAAATAGGTATTTCTTTCTAAAAAAAAAAAAAGCGGTGAGCTGGCAGAAATGTTAGCACGCCAGGTGAAATGCATAGCCGTATTTCGTCTACCATTACGTTCTGGGTTCAAATTCCGCTGAGGTCGACTTTGCCTTCCATCCTTTCGGGGTCGATAAATTAATTACCAGTTACGCACTGGGGTCAATGTAGTCGACTTAATTCGTTTGTCTGTCCTCTCTGTGTTTAGCCCCTTGTGGGTAGTAAAGAAATATGTATTTTCATCGAGTTTACCCTTGACTTGCTTCCCCCACTGCATCATCATCATCATCATCATCATCATCATCATCATCATCATACATCTGTTTTTCCATTGATTTTGCTTTGGTTGAACAGGTCTTTCTGGGCACTGCATCTTGCTATCTGTCACAACCCCTTACATCTCCTTCATGAGAGTTAACATCTTGAGATCAGCCTTCACCACTTCTCCCCACACATATATCTATAGAATGGCTTTTCTTTAATACAGGTTTCTTTAGTTAGGATCTCTTGGTTCTTCTTCATACACATGGTCCCGGGTTCAGTCCCACTGCATGGCACCTTGAGCAAGTGTCTTCTACTATAGCTTCGGGCCGACCAAAGCCTTCTGAGTGGATTTGGTAGACGGAAACTGAAAGAAGCCTGTCGTGTATATGTGTGTGTATATATATATATATATGAGTGTGTTTGTGTTTGTCCTCCCAACATCGCTTGACAACCGATGCTGGTGTGTTCATGTCCCCGTAACTTAGCGGTTCGGCAAAAGAGACCAATAGAATAAGTACTAGGCTTACAAAGTATAAGTCCTGGGGTCGACTTGCTCGACTAAAGGCGGTGCTCCAGCATGGCCGCAGTCAAATGACTGAAACAAGTAAAAAGAGAGAGAGAGCTGCCTGATACATTTGTAACTCCCTCCCAAACGTGAATAGACATGTAGCTCTCCAACAACTGGAACTTACTCTGCCTCACTTCCTTCTTTCACACCTTAAAGCTCATCTGCCAGTATAACTTTTGAGTTTCGTAAGCTTACAAGCTGCATGACAACCTCCCTAATGCTAGTGCCACAAACAAAGCATCCAGTACACAGTGAAAAATGGTTGGCCTTTAGAGAAAGCATACAGCTGAAGAAACCATCTCAAAGCAGACACTGGAGCTCAATGCAGTCTCTGAACACATGTCCAACCATTCAGTCCATGCTAGCATGGAACATAGATGTTTTTCTAAGCCCTGTTAAAGAACAGTTTTTCTAAGCCGCCGCCTCGATTGGCTTCCGTGCAGGTGGCACGTAAAATGCACCAATCCGACCGTGGCCGATGCCAGCCTCGCCTGGCACCAGTGCAGGTGGCACGTAAAAAGCACCCACTACACTCACGGAGTGGTTGGCGTTAGGAAGGGCATCCAGCTGTAGAAACATTGCCAGATAAGACCGGAGCCTGGTGCAGCCTTCTGGCTTCCCAGATCCCCGGTCGAAGCGTCCAACCCATGCTAGCATGGAGAACGGACGTTAAACGACGATGATGATGATGATGTTAAAGAACAGTTTTTCTAAGCCCTGTTAAAGAACTTGGAAGGTTGGGCCTCCAGCCAGGCCTTTCGCAACACCCTTAAAACCAGGAACTTTTCAGCACCCACTCATCATGCATATATGCAAGCATGCATTTGCGTGTGTGTTAGTTTCACTTTGTCTTGACATCGTGTGATTATGGTAAACAATAATCTTAGGCATAGGAGTGGCTGTGTGGTAAGTAGCTTGCTTACGAACCACATGGTGTCTGGTTCAGTCCCACTGCATGGCACCTTGGATATCTGAACCATATATCTACATGTGTGTGTGTTTGTGTGTCTGTGTTTGTCCCCTAACATCGCTTAACAACTGATGCTGGTGTGTTTATGTCCCCGTAACTTAGCGGTTCGGCAAAAGAGACCGATAGAATAAGTACTAGGCTTACAAAGAATAAGTCCTGGGGGTCAATTTGCTCGACTAAAGGCAGTGCTCCAGCATGGCCACAGTCACATGACTGAAACAAGTAAAAGAGCAAGTGTCACTGTCAAACAAACCGTGTCATTCATTTCCAATATCCTGCAAAAACACATCTGGCCATGGAGAAATATTAGCTTGCCTTCAAACGGGTGCTTGTTAACAAGAATTTTTTACTTGTTTCAGTCAATTGACTGCAGCCATGCTTGGGCACAGCCTTGAAGGGTTTAGTCAAGTTGACCCTAGTACTTGTTTCGTCTTAAAGCTGATATTCTATCAGTCTCTTTTTGCTGAACCACTAAATTATGGGGCCATAGACAAATCAATAATTTGGTGGTCACCAGTTGTCAAGTGATGATGAAAACACACACACACACACATGGCACAGTTTCTTTTATTCTCTGTCTACCAAATCCACTTACAAGGCTTTTGATCCTGGAGCTATAACAGAAGACATTTGCCTAAGGGCCTGCACTGTGGGACTAAGCCCAGAACCACATTGGGAAGCAACTTTTTACCACACACCCATACCTGCATCATCATCATCATTATCATCATCATCATTTAACGCCTGCCTTCCATGCAGGCATGGGCTGCACAGTTTGACAGGAGTCAGCCAGGTAGAAGACTACCCCAGGCTGCTCTGCCTGTTTTGGCACGGCTTTTATGGCTGGATGCCCTTCCTAACACCAACCACACCATCTAAACCCTGCATTTAAATGCAAAAAAAGGAAAATCCAAATTAATATAAATACATCTATCATCGATATTTAATTGATCCTCTACTGATCAGAAGGTTAATTATGTACATGTCTATAAATTTCAGACTATTTGGCACTGCATATTTATATAATAATTTTCTTCTTATTTCAGATTATATTTTCCAAAAGGAAGCATTCAGATGATTCTAGTGATTCAAACTTCATTGTCTGTAAACTTTGTTCAAAAGTCTTTTTATATTATTGTTACAGAGATAGTAGTTAATAGTGGAAAGATTTTATCGATAGTCAAGCAAAAATAACTTTACCACCAACACAATATGATGTTAATGTTTTTCTAATCACATTATTTCCACGTTATTTATAATATTTCTTATTGATGAAGGCACTTCAAATTTTGTTACGAATCTGTTATGCATTTAAATGTTTAAGCATATTTTTATTAACACATGTATTTATTAATTGATGTATTTTATCCAGAAATAAAATATTTTGAAGCAAGACAGTGAGTGGATGCAGTTTTTATCCAAAATTTTTATCTTAGCATCATCATTTCTTTTATTTATTTTTCACTTGTTTTAGCCATCGGACTGTGTCCATGCTGGAGCATTATCTAGAAGTGTTATTTAATCAGACAAATTGCTCCAAATACTTATTTTGTTGTCAATACTTATTCTGTTGGTCTCTTGCTAAACTGACAATAATTTCAACAAGCTATTACCAGTTGTCAAGTGAGGACATACACATACACATGTGTGTGAGTTTGTCTGTGTGTGTGTGAGTACAGGCACAGGTTTGGCTGTGTGATTAAGGAGTTTATTTCCCAATTGTGGTCTTGGGTTCAGGACCACTGTGTGATACCTTGCGTTATAATTCCTGGCCGATGAAAGGCTTGTGAGTGGAAACTAGAAAAGGCCCATTGTGTGTGCGTGTGTGTGTGTGTGTGGTGTGTGTGTGTGTGTGTGTATGTGTGTGCATGTGTGTGTGTGTGTGTGTGTGTGTGTGCTCTTATGTAGACACCATGTGATGGTTGTAAATGAACATCCTCGTCATACAAGCAAGATTATTCATCTCAAATCTTCTGTGATAAATATGTCTGACCATGGAGAAATACTACCCTTGCAAGGAAACAAATGTGGATTGGCAACAGGAAGAGCATCCAGCTGTAGAAAAGTTCTGTCTGACACATACAAGCATGAAATAATAGTTGTTAAATGATGATGATGATCATATATATATCAGGTAGTTTCCTACCTTGGCTGGCTCCTGTCAACCATCCTACCCATGCATATATGGAAGACAGACATTAAGTAAGTGATGATGATGATGATGGTGATGATGATCATCATCATTTAACATCCATTTTCCGTGCGTGCTAGCATGGGTTGGACAGTTCGACCAGGGTCTGGGAAACCAGGAGGCTGCACCAGGCTCCAGTCTGATCTGGCAGTGTTTCTACAGCTGGATGCCCTTCCTAGTGCCAACCACTCCGTGAGTGTATTGGGTGCTTTTTACATGCCACCGGCACAGGTGCCAGGGGAGGCTGACAGCGGCCACGATCGGTTGGTGCTTTTTACATGCCACTGGCACAGAAGCCAGATGATATATATATATATATATATATATATACAACAGGCTTCTGTCGGTTTCCATCTACCAAATTCACTCTCAAGGCATTAGTTGACCCAGAGCTATAGAAGACACTTGCAAGGGTGCTGTGCAGTGAGCTTTCAATTTGTTTATCTTATAAAGTTTACTGAGGAAAGGTTCATGGCTTAGTGATTAGAGCTTCGGGTTCACAATCATGAGATAGTGAGTTCAATTCCTGGACTGAGCTGTGTGTTGTGTTCTTGAGCAAGACACTTTATTTCACATTGCTCCAGTTTAACTCAGCTATAGAAATGAGTTGCAACATCGCTGGTGCCAAGCTGTATTGGCCTTTGCCTTTCCCTTGGATAACATCCATGACAAGGAGAGGGGAGGCTTATATGCATGGGCGACTGCTGGTCTTCCGTAAACAACCTTGCCTGGATTTGTGCTTCAGAGGATAACTTTCTAGGTGCAATCCCATGGTCATTCATGACCAAGGGGGGATTTCTTTACTGAGGAATTTCTTAAAACTTTTCCCCACTCCTAACCTTGTATAACAACAGTGGAAAATATGGGTATTTCTGTAAACATGAATGAACAAATGATTGCATTTAATCCTTTTGCACATAAACCAGACATATCCAGCCCACGTATTTACCTGTTTTATATTCAGACCATCCAGATTTGCCCTCTCACATCTACCTTACAATATCATTCTAAAACATTAACAGTCACATAATCAAAATCTCAAAACCACAAGATAATACTTGATTGATTCAAAACAATATGAATGAATAAGTATTACATTTGACAGAGGAATCAGAATCTGAACAGGTTGAAATATAGGGAGAATTTATCTAAAGTCAATATATAAAAACAAAAACAAAGACCTTCTCAGATTTCCTTCAAACATGGGTTGGACAGTTTGACTGGGGTCTGGGAAGCCAGGAGGCTGCACCAGGCTCCAGTCTGATCTGGCATTGTTTCTACAGCTGGATGCCCTTCCTAATGCTAACCACTCCGTGAGTGTAGTGGGTGATTTTTACATGCCACCGACACAGGTGCCAGGCGGGGCTGGCAATGGCCACGATTGGTTGGTGCTTTTTACGTGCCACCAACACAGGTTTCACAACTACAATTTTCATTTGATTTTTGATGTTGATGTACTTGACTCAATAGGTCTCCTGAAGCACAGCAGGTCATCCTGCGATCCAAGGTACTTTGAATGGGCTGGGGCTTCTATATGAAGCCGGTGCAGGAAACATGGTCTCACTGAGGAAATGACTAGAGACCGAGTCCTCTGGAAGTGTGCTGTGCGCGAGAAGACCCAGCAGGACAAGTGAGTCCATAACCCGTGGCCTTCTACATGGGATGGAGCCAGCCTACGTATGCATACCTTCCCTTCTTGGGACACAAAACTCTACTTGTGAAGATCTGTTGAGGCAAGTGAGGATCAGAATCGAAATCGATCAATGGAAATTGCAGATGTGTTACCAGTGCCGGTGGCATGTCGAAACTCTACTTGTGAAGACCCGTTGAGGCAAGTGAGGATCAGAATGGAAATCGATCAATGGAAATTGCAGATGTGTTACCAGTGCCGGTGGCATGTAAGAGAACCTTCCGTTTCGCGACCGTTGCCAGCACCGCCCCGTTTCGTGTCCATTGCCAGCCTCACCTGGCCCTCGTGCCGGTGGCATGTAAAAAGCACCATCCGTTCGTGGCCGTTTGCCAGCTCTGTCTGGCACGTAAAAAGCACCCACTACACTCACAGAGTGGTTGGCGTTAGGAAGGGCATCCAGCCGTAGAAACACTGCCAGATTTGACTGGGCCTGATGAAGCCTTCTGGCTTCACAGACCCCAGTAGAACCGTCCAACCCATGCTAGCATGGAAAACGGACGCTAAACGATGATGATGATGATGATGATATATATATAATATATTTAAATATGGCTCTTATGTATTGTTGTAACACACTCACCAGTTATTGTTTGTCTATATTTAATTTATTTTTAATTTTTCAAAGTAATTGTTTTCTCTTTATCTCTATATATTTTCCCCTACATTAATCTGTGCCTTTATCAATGGGTGTATATTTTTAAAAGCATTTTTTTGTTTAGATTTATAACTAATTTACTGCTGTTACATCTCTATAGTATGAATACAAACTAATGATATATGTGTTTGCTTGTTTACTTTGCCTTCTTTTGTTGTTCTAACAAACATCAAAATATGTGTGTGTATGTGTATGTTGGCTGACTAGTTGTTTCCACGCTTATTTTAGCTTTGTTGTTGTTTCATTGTGGTGGGAGGTTGTTGCTAGGGAGCGTTGTTACCTCAATCAATTTTCATATTGAGTATGTAGCTGGGATCTGCCTTCTGTGAATGTATAGCTTCTGTAATCTATTGTATGATTGTATCTTTTGGATGTCTAGAAAAAAAGCATTTTTATTTCGACATTTTTTAATCATGCCATTATGTTTCCATAATAGACATCTGTTACATTCATATACCCATAAAAAATTACTATTTAAACATTTACATATATGGACAGCTATATTGATTTTATACTGCCTCGATTGCATTCACTGGATTATTTTTCAGCATATTCACAATAACAGTGAATGTCTTACTGTTTCCTATATCAAAGGATTATCTTGTTTGAACATGTGGCTGGCTATAAGTACATGTCTCTGACAAGACCTAAAATGTCTGAAATGCATCTGGCATAATTGCTAACCACTGCTGGGATGACTTTTTTTATTTTCTGCCAATATATAGGCGCAGGAGTGGCTGTGTGGTAAGTAGCTTGCTAACCAACCACATGGTTACGGGTTCAGTCCCACTGCGTGGCACCTTGGGCAAGTGTCTTCTACTATAGCCTCAGGCCGACCAAAGCCTTGTGAGTGGATTTGGTAGATGGAAACTGAAAGAAGCCTGTCATATATATGTATATATATATATATATATATATATGTGTGTGTGTATGTTTGTGTGTCTGTGTTTGTCCCCCTGGCATTGCTTGACAACCGATGCTGGTGTGTTTACGTCCCCGTCACTTAGCGGTTCGGCAAAAAGAGACTGATAGAATAAGTACTGGGCTTACAAAGAATAAGTCCCGGGGTCGATTTGCTCGACTAAAGGTGGTGCTCCAGCATGGCCACAGTCAAATGACTGAAACAAGTAAAAGAGTAAAGAGTATATATTGTTTTATCTCATTGCGTATATACATTTTGCATATATACATTCTGTGTATACATTAAGTATGATACGTAGATGATTATTTCAGTTTAATACTGTTTCAGTTGCATTCACTGAATTATTTTACAACTCGGCAGTTATTTGCAATACTAGTGAATGCTAAATTCACCATTTCCTACATTGGAGGCAAGAGACCTTGTCGGGGCATGTGGCTGGCTGCAAGTACATGTTATTGACAAGATCCAAAAGGCACAAATACATCTGGAATTCTCACTAACCACTGCTGAGATGGTCGTTTTATCTTCTACCAACATATATTGTTTTATCTCCTTCAATGTATACAGTAATCCTTTAGCATTCAAATGAAATGATTATTTATCCGTATTATTTTAAATTCATCATGTATTATCTCGTGGATTTGAGACTTCAATGATGAGACTGTTTATTTTCAGAATGATATTGTATGATAGGTGTGAGAGGATGAATCTAGCCAGTTTAAATGCTAAAAGGTTAATTATGATACTGGCACTTGTGCTGGTGGCACATGAAAAAACATTCGAGCGGGGTCGTTGCCAGTGCCGCTGGACTGGCTCCTGTGCAGGTGGCACATAAAAGCACCATTTGAGCATGGCCGCTGCCAGTACCGCCTGAATGGCCCTCATGCCAGTGGCACGTAAAAGCACCACTACACTCTCGGAGTGGTTGGCGTTAAGAAGGGCATCCAGCTGTAGAAACTCTGCCAGATCAGGTCGGAGTCTGGTGCAGCCATCTGTTTCGCCAGACCTCAGTCAAATCGTCCAACCCATGCTAGCATGGAAAGCGGACGTTAAATGATGAGGATGAGACGGCTACTTCAGTTTAATATTACTTCAGTTGCATTCACTGAATTATTTTTCAACTTGGCAGCTATTTGCAACAACAGTGAATGTTTAATTCACTGTTTCCTACATTGGAGGCAAGAGGCCTTGTCAGGGCATGTGGCTGGATGCAACTGCATGTTAGCGACAAGATCCAAAAGGCATAAATACATCTGGCATTCTCATTAGCTGCTGCTGGGATGATTTTTCATCTCTGTCTGATAGATATTGTGTTTTTAAACACATCTTATCCATTAGAGATTTTGTCTGACAAAAGCTGCAGTAATTTGCCTAGCAATGGTGTATACACATGTGTGATAACTAGCTATTTTAATTTAATACTGTCTCTTATATTGCAGGTTTAAACCTTGTCTGATCATATGGTTGGTTGAAAGTATACATCATAGACAAAATTTTAAAAAACTGGCTAGAATGCATCTGATGTGCTTGCTAGCCACAAGCAGAGTGATTATACCCCTCGTATACATTGTGTTTTAAACACTTCACATACATAAAAGGTTTTATCTTGGATAAAAACTTCAGCAACCTCCCTGTCATTTGTGTATATGCATTAAATATAATACATACAGGTATGTACATTAATAAATAAGACTGTCTTTGATGAGTGTTACACATTCATATCTATGTGTATACGTGTGTAGAATACATCCCCACTTTTGGCACTATTTGTTAGTGAACAGTACGAACTGTGTTTTAAAGTAAACAGTATTACTATGCTGTGTCTAACGATATATAGGTGTTGCTGTGCTGAAAGTAGCGCAGTTCGTGTAACATGGAAAAGTAAATAACACGTAAAAGAATAACTATGCTTCGTATAGAGTTGTCTATCCCACTAGACTGAAACTACACATAACAATGAGTAATACAAAATTTAGTACGGGAAGGTTGAATTCTCTAAATTATTTAGATTGATCAACATTTAGGCCAAAAATATATTTGGTATGAAACATCAAACAGTTTTATCTGTTAATCATTTACCTTGTTTGAATTTGTTATTTCTCTAGTGGAATTAAAAGCAACACATCATATTTCCATATCAATGTGGTATTTTAACTAATCTAGAGTTTGTTTATTCTTCATCGTTGCTTGGCTCTGATGCTGCTTTTTTCATTCCAGCAAGGCAGTTCACTAATGCAACTCAGTCATTGATGTTGACTGTTAGATGAAGCTATAGTTTTGAAGCTTACCAGAGTTATCTCTCTTTGATATTTCCCATTGAGGAAAGCTAAAGAGCTGGAAACATGCACCTGGGAATCCACCAAAGAGAAACACTGGGCAGATATAGTGATTTCATACCTTTTACCATATATATATATATATATATAATCATTAGTGACTGATGCACCATTACTGCCAAAAGGCAGTCTTTATATCCAACTTAATGAGTTGTTAGAGCAGCTAATACCACATTTACCATATGAATGCATGGTGCAGAAAAGGACCAGACCTGCCAGATCTCATGATTTCAAAATGTCGCATCTCCTCAATGGCAGACATTTGGTAGCTGCATAGTCAAATTTCACTGCCAGCCAGTAACCATTCACTGATGTTGCAAATTGCCAAAAGGCTTATTAAAAGGTAATTTTATGTACTATGCATCCCCTCAAGTTAAATAAGTACTCAGTGCTCAAACAATATATCCATATTAAGTTGGATATAAAGATTGCCTTTTGGTTTTAATACTTGCTTCTAATTCTAATAGTTATTCTTAGTAAGCTTGTTGGCTATTTATGACATCAGTGCCTGAACAATCACCAAAATTCCATATATCTCTGGCAGTGAGGTTTGGCTGTATGCATCTATCAGATGTCTGCCATGGAAGAGATAGGGCATGTTGAAATCATGTGATCTGGCATTTCTGGTGCCTGTAGCAGATGATTCTCATCTGCCAGCAATATAAATGTGTGCTTTTATGCAGCCTGAGTTCATATGAGAGATCCCCTAAAGATAAATAACATGGTATTTGCTGATCTAAAAATACATCTACATTCAGTTGGATATATACATATACACATATATGGATGCATACATACCCACTCAAATGTGAATATACGTGTATATACACACATATTTATACAATATACATATGCAAAATACAGGGCCAATGCAGAGGAATTAACATATATATTATCTCCCTAACCTGAGTGTTTATTTTGAAATCTCACATTACCTCATGTATTCCCATCCAAAATGGAGATAAATACCAACATTCTCAAGTGGATCACTTGAATAATTGTGGAGATTTCTCCACATGAAACCATTGGTTGACTAGTTAATCCATAAATAAAGTATATAAACATACATACATATATATAGGGAGAGTTTACGAAAAAAAACAAAAGATGAAGACAAGTGGTGTACAAAACAAACAGATGTATTAGTATAATGCTCAGGAATAGAAAAAGTCTTTTACGTTTCGAGCCTATGCTCTTCTACAGAAAGGGACACAGAAAAAAACAAGGAGAGAAAAAATGTGTGTAGTGGCTAATGATCTATCATGGCGACTAGGTAGAAGCAAAGTAAAACTAATGGACATTTAGCATTTCAAGTAGTATATTTAAAACTCTTGTATAGTGGCATCTAGAAAGACATGGGTTCTGTGTAAGCTAACTTCACTTTATAAAGAGAAAGTCTTGAGTTGCTTTGCCTTAAAATGGAATGTTAACAGGATTTATCGACAGGCACCTATGCCTACCCCCCTTTGCTTGTGAAGACTTGTTGAGGCAAGTGAAATCGGAATCGAAATTGAACCAATCCTATGACTGGCACCCGGCAGATGCCAGGACCCCTGGACTGGAGATACGTAAAAAGCACCATCTGAATCGTGGCCGAAGCCAGTGCCGCCTCGACTGGCTTCCGTGCAGGTGGCACGTAAAATGCACCAATCCGACCGTGGCCGATGCCAGCCTCGCCTGGCACCTGTGCAGGTGGCACGTAAAAAGCACCCACTACACTCACGGAGTGGTTGGCGTTAGGAAGGGCATCCAGCTGTAGAAACATTGCCAGATAAGACCGGAGCCTGTTGCAGCCTTCTGGCTTCCCAGATCCCCGGTCGAACTGTCCAACCCATGCTAGCATGGAGAACGGACGTTAAACGATGATGATGATGATATATAAATGATTAGAAACAAGATATGGAGTTTTTAGCTGTTATTTATTACAAACAGAGTATTAAGTTTATTTCTTTGATTTATACAATTTTGTAAATATCAGAACAGATAAAAAAACAAATTTCGTGGATAGTTTTAAGCTCTATTCTTCATTACTAGCAATGCATACAAAATAATTTGAAAACATGAGAAGATATACTTATTATTTAAATGCAATCATTTGTTTACTTTAAAAATTTCAATGGAAGCATCAAAGACAAGGAGAGGAAGAATTTTGTAATTCAACAGTTTCAGATGAAACTAAATTTCTATAAAGTGAAGATGATTTTTTTTTTTTAAATGGCCTATATTTTCTACTGGCATTGAACTAGATTAGAAGTGGGAAAGAGTGTTAAAAGATTTCTCAGTAAATTTTCTAAAAAGATAATTTAGAAAACTAAAAGATAATTTTTACAGTTGGGTTGGACAGTTCTACTGGGGTCTGTGAAGCCAGAAGGCTTCATCAGGCCCAGCCAGATTTGACTGGGCCTGATGAAGCCTTCTGGCTTCACAGACCCCAGTAGAACCGTCCAACCCATGCTAGCATGGAAAACGGACGCTAAACGATGATGATGATGAAACTAACTGAAAGGATAACATTAAAATTAAGTTTGATATGGAAATTTTTCTCACATATCTGAAACTTAATTAATGGATAAAATTAATACATTACTAATAATAATAATAAAAAATGAACGAAAATCAAGAGCTTTGTAATGAAAGTTGAATGCTTTCATCATTGAAAACTACTTTTTAAAATGTTGGAATGTCACGACTAGGAAACCAACATTACTATTATATCATTAGATTGTCAGTACTTATAAAAATTGTTTTTGCTAGTCTAATTCTTAAAATCTCTGACCATAGATTTCTGCATCCAGTCAGAAAGTTTCTTTCAAAAGCACTGGTCTGGACAAGGTTTTTTTCTGTTTTTGTGTGTGTGTTTGTATGGAAGATTAACACTTGCAGATTGATGAAAGACTTTTATTCATACATTCCACCAATGATGTCCCAAAGAAAAGCAAGATTGGTACAGCTTTGCATCAGTCATGTTGTAGGTGCTGCCATTTAGAACTTAAAGAGCTGGAACAGAGAATGCAAGACATCCCATTAGAAGCTTTAACAGTTCCAGAAACTTGGATTAAATCCCTTTTTTTTTTTTATTGACTGAAAGACTGAAATATAAAGTTGGTTTAAAGTTGTCCTGAGCAAGATTTGAAATCAAAGTGCAGACCATCAGAACAAATACATTCTCTCCCATGTCCTAGTAATTCTGCCAATTTGCCACTTTTGTCCAGCTATACTAACATCATCATCCCACCATTAACTACTATTTTCATATAATAACTTTAGAAATCATTGTACAATATTCCTGTGAGATATGGACACTGACAGCAGAATTCGAAAGACGAATCCAGGCTACAGAGATCAAATGTTTCAGGAGACTTCTAGGAATATCATACAGAGATTGTGTCACAAGTGAGAAAGTAAAAAGAAGAATAAGGCAGGCAATGGGGCCCTATGCAGAGGCAGAAAGAGAAAGAGGTGGCAAAACAACCTCTGTGAGTGGACAGACCTAAGGATGAGAGATGCAGTGCAAGAGGCAGAAGACAGAGACGGATGTAGGGATCTGGTTGCAAAGTCATCGGTAGTGGCCCAACGGTCAGCCAGACTACAGGATGTGTAATGTAGTGTAGAGACTCCTATCTTCCATAGTTCTGGAATTAACCTATAAATAATGAAGTTACTGAATGATACCAACCTGAAATAAATAGAAAAACAAATAAATGACATTATTAATTCAATATTAAGTTTAATTATTAATTAATAAACTTATATATAAACAAAGACAGTACATAACAGCATTGGATCAGTTAAACGATGTACATAAATCATCTACCACTACCACCACCATCTGTCTTCTATGCTTGCATTGATTGGATGGATGGTTCAACATGATATCTGACTGGTTAGCAGACTGCATCATGTTCCAGTGTTTGCTTTGAAATGGTTTCCATGGTTGGATACATTTCTAATGCCAGCTACATTACAGAGTGTTCCGGGTGCTTTTTTCCATGGATGAGTAAGCTCTCCATGTAGCTCACAAGACCAAGATCCTTTTCATCTGAAAGGAACTACACACATACATAGATGATGGCCTCTTACTCGCTCTTAATTATAAAATGATGATACATCAAGCAATGGGCTGTGCATGATTTTATTTTCCAAGTGAGAAGAGGCCTTGCACACAACCAACCCCACTCTCTGAACAATGATGACAGATGCCCTTAAAGGAAGAACTAATCAACATCAACATTGGCTGCCATTGAGTCACAGGTTTCACATAAGTTTCTCTTTTCCTGCAATAATGTCTTAACAAGGGCCAAGGGTCACTCACTCCCAGTAATGTGGCACACCATGCCTACATCTTCATTCTCATGGTTCTCTGTTGACTGAACCCATTGCATCTGCCCTTTATTGAAAACATGTCAATCCTCTGTGCAGCCACTGTGTTTTTTCCACCAGAGTCATCAGTTTGTCAACGATTGCTGCAGGAATAGGGCTATCCATGAGAAATAACAGAACCAAACTTGCGTACACACCATTAAATGACTGCTGACTTTAATGAGTTCATCTATCCTTTGACAGGTTTTGTTTTCCGTCATGCTGCGAGCTGGCAGAAATGTTAGCACGCCGGGCGAAATGCATAGCCGTATTTCATCTGCCGTTACGTTCAGAGTTCAAATTCCGCCGAGGTCGACTTTGCCTTTCATCCTTTCGGGGTCGATAAATTAAGTACCAGTTACGCACTGGGGTCGATGTAATCGACTTAATCCGTTTGTCTGTCCTTGTTTGTTCCCTCTGTGTTTGGCTCCTTGTGGTTAGTAAAGAAATAGGTTTTGTTTTCCGTCATGCTGGGTATCCAGTCACCCTCCAGATGGAGCAAGCGTAGAGGGGTTGCCAGTAGCAGGCTGGACTGGGTTACATGTTACCAGTAACACCCACAAGTGATCTGACATTACAAATATACATACATACCTTTATTTTTATATATATATTATATCACGTGATATAGCCTTCAAATGATGCCCCTCCCCACTTCTGCTGGCCAAGCGAGGAGCAGGCCAACAGAAGAAAGAGTGAGAGAAAGTTGCGGCGAAAGAGAACAGCAGGGATCACCAGCACCCCCTGTCAGAGCCGCGTGGAGCTTTAGGTGTTTACGCTCAATAAACACAACGCCCATCTGGGAATCGAAACCGCGAGTCCACTGCCCTAACCACTGAGCCATTGCGCCTCCACTATATTATATAGGGAGTGTTTATCACCACTTTAACATGGGTGTTCTCTAAAAGACGATGACACTGTCGTTTTAACCACAGAAAGAAATCTCCTGCAGCTGATTCATTCAGTGCGCTTTCTGCACTCAATATTTATTGCAGGCTGGAGATAACCCCTGCCACCCTTGCTTTGAGACCACCAGACTACATGATTTTTGATCCTATTGGATCTCTTCAGTGGTGGGCACTCATTTGCCAGGCATGGCAGCAGTTTAACCTTGCTTGCAATATATAGAAAATACAGTGTCATACAATGATTTTGTAATTAGAAAATATCTGTTTGAGATAAAAGCAGTATATGAACCAGAAGGGAGTGTGTACTCATACCAGCATGGACAACAGACTTTAAATGAAGATGATATATATATATATATAGGCACACATGTGACTGCGTGGTAAGAAGCATGTGTCTGTAGGTCTGTGGTTCTCTCTCCCACCATCACTCAACAACCGATGCTGGTATGTTTAAGTCCCGGTAACTTAGCAGTCTGGCAAAAGGGACTGATAGAGTAACTACTAGGCTTACAAAGAGTAAGTCCTAGGGTTAATTTTTTTCAACTAAAATTCCTGTAAGTACGGCTGCAGTAAAAGAATAAAATAATATATTGAACCGTCCAACCCATGCTAGCATGGAAAGCGGACGCTAAACGATGAATAATAATAATAATAATAATAATATAAATAATATATATATGCATTTATACATACACATATGTACATACATATATACATATGTACATACATATATACATATGTACATACATACACATATATACATATGTATATACATACACATATACATATACATATGTACATATACATATACATATGTACATACATACACATATACACATATATACATATGTACATACATACACATATGTACATACATATATACATATGCATATATGGGTACAGGACGTTATAAAGCATAAACAACATGAAATACAAAATACGAAAACATGGAATACAAACTTTTTTTCGCAAACAACGAAAGAAACAAATGGAAATCAAGACAAGTAACGTAAAGAACGACCCTTCATCAGTTTCAAGCAATATATATATATTTGTGTAACGTCCGGTTTTTTCCGTCCTTGTTTTTGTATACATTCACTGCTTTGTTCCAAGGAATCTAATGCTCTTAGCTTAGTTTTTCCTCGGGGCTGGCCAGATTGGAGCAATCTCAAGTAAAATCAGCTGAAATTGCGAAGATAATCTGGTACTTGACTGAGGAAAGAAAACTTCAAATGACCCGTCCTTGCTTTCTTTGTATCGGCTATCTGGATGTTTTGTTGTCCCATTTTTGTATCACCTAACTATCCGAATGTTTTGCATTCTTATCCCATTTTGTATTATATATATATATATAATGCATACATATATATACATGGATACACACATGTATAGATGCATATACACACATGCATGCATACACACACACATATCATTAATCAACATTTTAACATCCATATATCCATGATTGCTCTGGTCAGACAATATTGCACCTTCCAGAGACATAGTCGAACAAAATTACAGCCACTGAAACATATTTATAGGTTCAAAAGGTCAAGATTTTTCTTTTTTTTTTTTCAACATTTAGTTGCCCTCGTCTGTTTAGTTCCTCAGAAACAGACCATAAGTAGGATCTAACCTTATAAACAATCTCAGAGAAAAATTAGAATAAAAGCAGTGGTGGGGAGGAAATGTTTTGGGTAAGAATATTACTTACGTTCTGAGGTATCAGAGGAATCGTGATTCAAATACACTGGGTTGTTCACTTCTACAACAGTCGGACTATGGTGACAGCTAGAAAAACATTAAACAAAAAAACAAAAAGAGAAGTGAGTCTGTCTTTTGATTGGTACCTGCTTCCAGACCATGAAATAATCTCAAGAAATATTTGATGCAATATTGGCTTCAAATTTTGGTACAGGGCCAGCAAATCAATTAAATCAACCCTTGTGCTCATCATCATCATCATCATCGTTTAACATCCACTTTCCATGCTGGCATGGGTTGGACGGTTTGACATGGAGCTGACTAGACTCCAATTGCCTGTTGTGGCATGGTTTCCACTGTTGGATGCCCTTCCTAAAGGTAGATGGAAACTGTATGGAAGCCCATTGTGTATGTATGTGTGTGTGTGTTTCTTGTTTGTGTTTGTCTTCCACTACTGCTTAATAATGGGTGTTGGTATGTTTACATTCCTATTACAGCAGTTTGGTAATAGAGATCAATAGAATAAGTACCAGACTTAGAAAAAGAAAATAATTGGGGGTTAACTGGTTTGACTAGACCTTTCAAGGTGGTGCCCCAGCATGGCCACAGTCCAGTGACTGAAACAAGTAAAAAAATAAAAGATAAATGAATACAAAAAGGAAATTTTTTTCTCCCGCCATGTGTTCAATATTTGAATGTTACAGTACTCACTATTTTACAAGTGGCCATGCTGAGATACTACCTTAAAGGGTTTTAACCAATTATGTTAAACACAGTATAATAATAATAGCAAGATTACTCAGAGAGTGCAAACCACTTCCAAGGCAATGCCAACGTCCTCTCATTTATAAATCACCAACCACTTTACAAGGTGGACTGGACACTTTTTACAAGTATGGGAAAGTAGACATTAAATGACGATGATGATGATGTCAATGTAAACATTTTCCTAACATGGGAAAACCCATGAATAATTGCTTCATCATTTCTTCAGCTTATTTGCAGCCAATCAACAAGAACTGTTTAGGACAAACATAAAAGGCAAATTCCCCAAAGCAATGCATTTTTTCCCCTCTTACATAAGTCTAATTATCTTGACTGGTATTTTTCTCTTCCAAATATGAACGAATATATAAGTAAAGAAAATATGTAGAAATGATCAAAGACCGACCAAAGCCTTCTGAATGGATTTGGTAGACGGAAACTGAAAGAAGCAAAAAAAAAAAAAAAAAAAAAAAAAAAGCACCAACTGATCGTGGCCGATGCCAGACACCTCTGGCACTTGTGCAGGTGGCACATAAAAAGCACCCACTACACTCGCAGAGTGGTTGGCGTTAGGAAGGGCATCAAGCTGTAGAAACACTGCCAGATCAGACTGGAGCCTGGGGCAGCCCCTGGCTCCCCAGACCCCGGTCGAACCATCCAACCCGTGCTAGCGCGGAAAACGGACGTTAAACGATGATGATGATGATGATGATATATATATATATATATATATATATATATCTATATGTGTGTGTGTGTGTATATATGTTTGTGTGTCTGTGTTTGTCCCCCCCAACATCACTTGACAACCGATGCTGGTGTGTTTACATCCCCGTAACTTAGCAGTTCGGCAAAAGAGACTGATAGAATAAGTACTAGGCTTACAAAGAACAAGTCCTGGGGTTGATTTGCTCGACTAAAAAGGCAGTGCTCCAGCATGGCTGCAGTCAAATGACTGAAACAAGTAAAAGAGTGAAAAGTGTATAAGGGTAAACTCTTCATCTGATGAATAAATACCATCAATAATTTCCACTACTGCAAAGAATCTAGACCTTGCTCATTTACCAGATAAAGTGCTGGGTTCATTGCATGTATGTTTCATCGCAAAAGTATGTTTTTTTCTTTAAATTAAAAACAAAACTAAACAACACCGTTTGGAGATGCCATTAACAATGAGTCATAAACACACTTGACTATACAGTTGCAATGTGATCAGTTGTCCATTTTTAGTATTTTGTCTTTTTCTACATAGGCACAGGAGTGGCTGTGTGGTAAATAGCTTGCTTACCAACCACATGGCTCCGGGTTCAGTCCCACTGCGTGGCACCTTGGGCAAGTGTCTTCTACTATAGCCTTGGGCAAGTGTCTTCTACTATAGCCTTGGGCCGACCAAAGCCTTGTGAGTAGATTTGGTAGACGGAAACTGAAAGAAGCCCGTTGTATATATGTATATATATGTGTTTGTGTGTCTGTGTTTGTCCCCCCAACATCGCTTGACAATCGATGCTGGTGTGTTTACGTCCCCGTAACTTAGCGGTTCGGCAAAATTGAGTGATAGAATAAGTACTAGGCTTACAAAGAATAAGTCCTGGGGGTTGATTTCCTCGACTAAAGGTGGTGCTCCAGCATGGCCGCAGTCAAATGACTGAAACAAGTAAAAGAGTATATGTTGTTCATTATCGCTTTAACGAGAATTCGGTGAAGATTACATTTAAGCTATTCCTGCTATACTGGGAACACGGTGTGACAGAGTTAAACCATGTCCATGACTCATGAGCTTCAGTTTCCAAATATTCGCTTCAGAAAAACATGGAACAGACAAAAATTTCGTTTCTCATTTCCTGTGTAATAAGTTCATGTGTATTTAGGAATGTGTTGCGGAATTTAAATACACACTTGATGAGCTAATATCATGAGCTTGTTTTGATCCTATTACATCTTATCTCCTGTCACAGAAATCTGATGGCAGGAGGGGTTTGCTTATGTAAACCCCTCTGTTTAAAGAATCTGTTTAAAGAATGTGTTTAAATGACAATATCGTATAGATTAAAAGTTATATACCTATCATATGCGCTTGAGACAAAAGAAGGAAAGTAAGTAGTTATTTTAAATGGGAAAAATTCTTCAAACTTCCAGTAACTGCGATCTGCAAAACAAAACAAAAATAATAATAAAAATAATGATAATAATAATAATAATAATGATAATAATAATAATGATAATAATAATAATAATAATAATTAATAATAATAATAATAAATAATAATTATCATGTACATTGTTTTGTCTTGGTATAAAAGATGGGCTACAGCAAATATTCTGCTCAATACCACAGATTTGCTTGTCACTTGTTTGACCGTAACCAGTTGAGCATGTCCCTTAGTGGCTGACGATATGTGCATCTCTGATCACGAGCAGAAGTAGTGGGGGAGCATCGTAGCCATGTGTTGAGAGGGATTCTTCAGGGTTTGGATGATTCGCCTCTGGAAACATGGGTGTTTCATTCAACATCCTTAAACAACCCTTAATCAGGGACCTTTTGAGTGGGATGGGTTACCCAACCAGAAGAAAATTCTAACTGGGCCCCACCTGCAAGGTTATGCGCTGTTTATCTTGTTATGAGATCACCATGTCGCGCACATATGGTTGTGATGCATGTGCCTGGTGCACCCTTATCAGACGGGTAGTCACGATGGGTATACTGGGCTTTGTATATTTTACCCCAGTGTCATTTTGATGGCATGCACTGCTCTCTCACTCAATAATAATAATAAGCTTGTAATTTGGATGAAAACAGTTACAACTGGATTAAGTTTATGGGGTGATAGTTTTGGTACAGAATGAAGTATAGGAAGAAATTGAGTAGCTAAATATGAACAGTATGAGGCAACACCTATGAGGAGAAAGAGGAGGGGATAGGGAACATAAGAAGACAACAGGGAGTTTATAAGGAATTATGACAATCTGCTGCAAGAACAGAGCCTAGATAAAACAAGGTTTAAGCATGTTACGGGTTAACATAATGTTGGACAGGTACAGCATGTTTGATTGAGTTTGTATATGTGTACAAGAAAAGAATGGAGGAGGAGTAGCAGGGAGTTGGTTCAATATAAATATGCACGTGGGATAGATGCCAAAATTCAAGAGTATGCAAAAAATTGTCTGCTCTAATTCCAAGGAGTTACAGAATAGTTAAACCTGGCTGGGAGGGCAAGTAACTCTTTACTCTTTTACTTGTTTCAGTCATTTGACTGTGACCATGCTGGAGCACCACCTTTAGTCAAGCAAATCAACACCAGGACTTATTCTTTGTAAGCCTAGTACTTATTCTATCGGTCTCTTTTGCCGAACCACTAAGTTATGGGGGGTGCAAACACACTGGCATCGGTTGTCAAACGATGTTGGGGGGACAAACACAGACACACACACACATATATATATATATATATATATACGACGGGCTTCTTTCAGTTTCCGTCTACCAAATCCACTCACAAGGCTTTGGTCGGTCCGAGGCTATAGTAGAAGACACTTGCCCAATGTGCCACGCAGTGGGACTGAACCCGGAACCATGTGGTTGGTAAGCAAGCTACTTACCATACAGCCACTCCTACGCCTACTCTGAATAAAAACTGATAAAGAGCAGAGGGGATATTTGAGCAGGATATGGCCAGACAAAAATGCTAAAGAGCTAATGATACATATGAAGGCAAAGGAAACAGTAGGGCCATTGAGAATAGTTGCTGAGCTGCCAGAAGTGTCTGGAATTGTAAGACGTATGTTAATCATTTGGTTGTGGTTATTTAGCCTCAGGTCAACTCTGATTGAAGAACAAGCTGATTATCAGAGGAATTCCATCTATGACCTTCCTGTCAGTTTAACCCTTCAGCATTTAAACCAGCCATATCTGGGCCAAATATTTTACTGCTTTTATGTGCAAACTGGCCAGATCCAGCCTCTTGCACTTGTTCTACAATGTTATTCTAAAAACAAACAAATAACAACATCAACATTTTGAAGCCATAAGATAATGCATGATTAATTCAAAAGAATGTGATTAACCAAGCATTATTTTGACAGAATAATCTGAATGCTAAAGGGTTAAAGAATAACAGACTTGAAGGGAAAAAAAAAAAGTACTAAGGTTGATTTGTTCAATTAAAACCGTTTTAAGATGGTGCTCCAGCATGGTCGTAGTCCAATGACTGAAACAAGTGAAGGTTAAAAGGAAAAGATAATATGATGCAGTTTAATCTGTGATACTTACATATAACTTTAGAACAAAATTCACAACAGTTACATTCACTTTTCTGACAACTTGCTACCGTCAAGCACTTGGAACAATCCACAGGTTTATGACATGTAAAGCTAAAACCAACTACAAAAGTAACCAATGCAGTAAGGACTGCAATGATTAGTATGTTCTGCATGTTAAATGTTACTGTGTGCACACTGAAACTTACTCAATGTCTGTGAATTAAAAAAAAAAAAAAAAATTAAAATAATTGCAAATATATAATTCCTGCTTGATTAGGATTTCAACAAATATGCAAAAACTGAAACAAAATTAAAAGACACAGGAGGTGTGTGTGTGTGTGTGTGTGTGTGCATACAAGCTTGGCATGTGGTTAAGAAGTTTGCTTTGGAACATGTTTAGAGTTTCAATCCCACTGCACGGACACTGTCAGTTGTGGTCTTCTACTATAGCTGCATGTTGGCCAATATCTTGCAAGTGAAATTGATACATGGAAACTGGAAGAAACCCTTCATCTGAGTATATATATATATATATATATATACATACATATGCATAAAAAGCACCCAGTACACTCTGTAAAGTGGCTGGCATTAGGAAAGGCATCCAGCTGAAGAAGCCATGTCAAAATAGACAACAATTGGAGACTGGTGCAGCTCCCCAGCTTGCTAGCTCCTGTCAGACCATCCAACCCATGCCAGCATGGAAAACAGATATTAAATGATGATGATTTTTATATAATTATATATATATAAGCAATGTGCCTTCATATATATGTGTGGGTGTGTGTGTGTGAAGGCGTGTGGCTTAGTGGTTAGGGGCATTCGGCTCATGATCGTAAGGTCGTGAGTTCGATAGCCAGCAGCGCGTTGTGTCCTTGAGTAAGACACTATTTCATGTTGCTCCAGTCCACGCAGCTTGCAAAAATGAGTAGTACCTGTATTTCAAAGGGTCAGCCTTGTCACACTGAATCTCCCCAAGAACTACGTTAAGGGTACAAGTGTCTGTGGAGTGCTCAGCCACTTACATGTTAATTTCACGAGCAAGCTGTTCCATTGATCGTAACAGCTGGGACCATCATCATCGCAACCGACGGAGTGCTCTCTCTCTCTCTCTCTCTCTCTTTATATATATATATATATATATAAAACCAAAGGTAGAACAGAAAGAACACAACAAACGGAAACCATCAAAGTACAACATGCAGGGAAAAAAGGGCAATAGCACAACGGCAAACAAGACAAAATAAGATACACAGACCCCAGTCGAAATGTCCAACCCATGCTAGCATGGAAAACAGATGTTAAACGATGATGATGATGGTGATATATATATATATATATATATATATATATATATGAAATGCTAAATTGAGTTCCCTAATTTGTACATAAGCGATTGGTATTATAGACCTTTCACCAAGAATGAAAATCAGTGCCCCAAATCCCCAAACTCATGGAAAATACCAACAGCATCATCACAACAAATACTTTTGTCTAAGAACAGAAACATAAAACAATGGGCGTAACTTCAGATGTCTGCCCCACTAGCCCTGTGGACTTTGTTCCATCAGAACATTCTGAAAAATAAATATTTCTTAATAAAATTATCACCATGTGTTTCAGAAAGTGAAGATTTCAATTATATTGGAATTTGATGCAAAAATATAACTGAATGAGTTTGGGGTAGGACACATAATTCACACACCTCATCAAAATGTATTAGGAAATAAAGATGAAGTGTGTCACTTGCCTGACCACCACCCCTATTATATTTTTCACGCCAAATTCCAACTCAGTCATATACTGCACTGTCTGAAGCATATTAAAAATATCAATTTTTGAGAAAATTACAAGGAAACAGATCAAGATGTGTGTATTATCCAAAACTCCTCTCCACTCCTCTGAAAAAAACTTTTCTCAATAAATTCCAATATATCCCTAATATATACCTGCTGCAATGTATCTCCAGAAATATGCATGTTTCATAAAGTTATGAAGAAACAAAGTTTGTGGAGGCAAATGTAGTTACACCAGGGTAAGGGTAAAGATCTCCTTTGGTCATGAATGACCATGGAATTGCCCCGTTGCACATGCATACCATCCTCCCCTCTCCATGCCACTGGTGTTATCCAGCAGCTTGGCACCAGTGATGTCGCAACTCATTTCTACAGCCGAGTGAACTGGAGCAACGTGAAATAAAGTATCTTACTCAAGAACACAACACACAGCCCGGTCTAGGAACTGAACTCACTATCTAATGATTGTGAATCCAATGCTCTAACCATTGAGCTATGCGCCTTCACAGTTACACCAAATAATGCAATAATGCAACAGTTCAAATAGTTGTATACAGTCGTAGATGATAAAGGATGAAAAGCAGAAATCCTTGCAAAAGCAACAGACAATTATTGTACTAGCCAAATTCAAGCCAATATGGAAGGACAGAAGCATCACCGTGAAGAACCTGATCAGACTCCTACACGGGTTCATACTCTCCATCTTCCTGGATACATCTGTTGCATAGGTCTATCATGAGTAGCCCTTACAACTCCTGGTCCACAGCCAACTTGATGGTGTATGCTCCGAGGAGGGACTGGTCGGCTAACCCTTTACATCCAACTTCGATGACATCATACCTTGCTTGGCACCCAAAAATATAACTGCGGGTTTTTCAAACCGATATTCTACAATATTCGTTTTATTAACGTTATTGATTTCTGACTTACAAAAGACGGTAAGGGTGTAAACAAATGATAGAATCGGTTAAATTAAACCATAGCTCATTGCTGGTACTTAACTGGTCGCCTTTAGCAGGATATAATGCGAAATCAAACACTGAAATTTGAAACCAAGGGCGGCGAGCTGGCAGAAACGTTAGCACGCCGGGCGAAATGCTGAGCCGTATTTTTGTCTGCCATTACGTTCTGAGTTCAAATTCCGCCGAGGTCGACTTTGCCTTTCATCCTTTTGGGGTCGATTAAGTAAGTCCCAGTTACGCACTGGGGTCGATATAATCGACTTAATCCGTCTGTCTGTCCTTGTTTGTCTCCTCTGTGTTTAGCCCCTTGTGGGTAGTAAAGAAATAGAAATTTGAAGACCGGAAATAAATATTTCCAGGTTTTTAGTTACGGACGCTCTACATTAATTTGAACATTTCTGATTCCGCCGTTGTTGATTTAATTTAAAAAGTTGACGAACTTAAATAAGTATGACAATTATTTCTACGGTTAATTAACCGTAAGTCTTCTTGGATGAGGTGGATCTGATACAAAGCGGCAGAGTGAGGAGCAGAAAAGTATAGCTTTTAATCCATTATAGTTGCTGACATGTATTTAGTCTGCCGTTACGTTCTGGGTTCAAATTCCGCCGAGGTCGACTTTGCCTTTCATCCTTTCGGGGTCGATAAATTAAGTACCTGTTACGCACTGAGGTCGATGTAATCGACTTAATCCGTCTGTCTGTCCTTGTTTGTCTCCTCTATGTTTAGCCCCTTGTGGATAGTAAAGAAATATATATTTGCTGACATGTACTTAAGAAATAATAGGGTGGACAAACATTGAATCTTGATGTTAAGCTACGTCGCTATAATTCCATGAAATAAATATAAAGAGGGGTATGTAAATAGATACAGGTATGAGTATGCGCTATTATAAAGATAAAAGAAATGACGAAAAAAATAAATAAAATATACAGATAGTTAGAAACGGAAATATGCAACAATATGTATACGTATTTATGCGTGCCTGTGCGTGTATTTTCCCAGTTTCACACTAAAGGGATGAATTTTCCAAGAAATCTTTTCAGAAATAAGAATTTTGAAATTATGATAAGAACGTATACAAAAGAGAAAAATTCCACTCACGACGAAATAAACCTTGTTTGTATACAAACATTAGTAGCGACGCGTGTCTAATGAAACGCCTTTAGTTTCTCCGGCGTTAATGAGAGCAGAATTATCGCAACAATCTATTAGAACATTTTAATTAGAATTTTCAAAAAGTGGCAAATTGTGTAAAAAAAATAGTCCCAAATGAAAATTTTATAAGTAAATCTGGATCTAGTTAATTTCATTCGCAAAATAATTTTGTTCAGATTGCTTTCAAATTTGGTGTATCTGAATTTTAATAACGATCAACCAATTACTTTATCTCGTAAATTAAAGAGTCTGATATTGTTAGGAAAGTAAAGTTGGGAAATTTGGGTTAATTTTAGCAAATCAACAGACAGCGTAGCATTAGAAGCTTGTTACCATGACAACCGCTGTGTTTGTCTTTCACTTTACCAGTGCCTGTGCCGTACGTTGTTAAAAAAAATAATAATGAAATTATTGCATACAGTGCTCAGGTGAACCACAACTTGTCAAAAGTGCGTATAAAGCATATGTACAAATGTCTGGAAAGTGAACAGTGTATGAGTCAGATACATGCTTGCGTGTGTATGGAGGGGAGAAAATCAGGTGTAGTGTTGGCGAATCTCAGAAAGCATGGAAGTTTTTAAGGATGCAGTGCTCTGACAACTAACAACTGATGCCAGCAGTTTGTTCCATGCTTCAGCAACTCTTAGCGTGAAAAAATGTTTCCGAAAGTCATGGGAGCTGTGCTGTTTTCTGACTTTGTAAACATGTCCATGGGTGTTAGACAGGTGAAGTTTGAAAAGGTGCTCAGAGTTATTGTTTGTAAGATGGTTGATAATTTTATGGGTGTCTGTGTTGATATCGTGGAACAGAGAAACTGTGAGTAATACAGATAATTTCACATTATTTTTGAATTCTGCATGCAAAAACATATGAGTTACAAGTATTCTTTTCCTTGGGACAAATTCTTTGTTGACCAGTGTTATTCTTATCATAGTTTACAAATCCAAGCATAAAAACGTTACTCAACTTTGGTGTTCACATACACTTATATATTAATGATGTACACACAAATACATGACAGGTATACATAATACTGAAATATGCATAAAGTAAAGACATGCAGACAAATGTATTAATATAACAAATTTGTTAAAAATAATAAAAGCATACAATCAATGAAGAGACAAAAGGAACAGTTGTAGTGGATCTAGCATGCATGAAGTGGATTCAATCAACCGTAGCCAAATTTAAATTAACACTGCAACAGAACTTTTCCCACGGTGGAACAATGGTTTTTCTCTTACATTTTCCAGGTGCCTTTAGCTAGACTGAAATAATGTCTTCACCACTTGACCCTTTCTAACCTCTTCTACTTCGCCAAAAGCTAGAATAGAGACAACAAGACCACCAACTAAATCTATTGTTCTCAATGATATGTCTATCCTTCTGGATAGTTATAAAAGCAAGAACCCCCAAGCAAATACCAAGTAGTTACTTGGCGACAAGACTCAATTAGTTAGTTAGGGAACAGACTGCTAGTTTCTAATGATTGATCATGTGACTGGTCAAGTGACATTAAAATACTTGGTTGAGTCAGGCATTTGGATTGGTGTAGATTTATCCTGGATACGGATCTCGTATCCAATTGCATTTCACAATAGAGCAGCAAAATCGGCAAATTCTAAATGCTAGCCGGACTCTTTTTTGTTTTTGCTTATAAATAGTGTTGCAAAATCATTATGAGTAATGTGAGAGAGAGAAGGACAGGAAAGAGGTTATTTCCAGGAAGCTATGTCACACTTTTGTTCCTGTTGAAGTACATGTAACCAAGTTTGACTGAAATGAAATGCCAACTATGTGGGATTTTCTACAGACACCATTCTTCGTAATGTATTAATCTGCTTTGCTGTATAACTCTATTTATGTGTTGCTGTTAACTGAAAGCTTGTTTCTGCTATTATTTCTACCATTTTATTTGCAGCTCATAAGATGCAAGGGTTTGTAATAAGATGGCCAGAGACGCCCTCCATCCAGCTAAAAGACACTCAGAAAGTATACAGAAGCCATTAGGTAGAAGAGATGAAACAAGAATAGGCGCAGGAGTGGCTGTGTGGTAAGTAGCTTGCTGACCAACCACATGGTTCCGGGTTCAGTCCCACTGCGTGGCATCTTGGGCAAGTGTCTTCTGCTATAGCCCCAGGCCGACCAATGCCTTGTGAGTGGGTTTGGTAGACGGAAACTGAAAGAAGCCTGTCGTATATATGTATATATATATATATATGTGTGTATGTGTGTGTGTGTTTGTCCCCCTAGCATTGCTTGACAACCGATGCTGGTGTGTTTACGTCCCCGTCACTTAGCGGTTCGGCAAAAGAGACCGATAGAATAAGTACTGGGCTTACAAAGAATAAGTCCCGGGGTCGATTTGCTCGACTAAAGGCGGTGCTCCAGCATGGCCACAGTCAAATGACTGAAACAAGTAAAAGAGTAAAGAGTAAGAATCTGAAAATACTCCATGTTCATCATGTGTGGTCATACTCATCTTTGGCAACAAATCAGGTGAGCAGTAAACTGGGCTGGTCAGTGGTTCCTTATCCACAGCCAGAATTTTGCAGCCCTCTGACTTCTACCTGTGTGTTTCAATGAAAAACAGTCTTTGAGGACAGCAATTTAATTACACAAACAAGGTGCAAGTTGCTGTGAAGAAGCTGGTACAGCACTGCACACCTGAATTTTTTAAAAGAGGATTCAAATAGTTCTCCATAACGATGGCAGAAATAATGACAGATGAGCTAATAGGATTCTGAGAGACCAAACTGAATGTATACTGCAGGAGAACAGGTGAAAAAAATCTTTCAAATTTGGAACAAGTCTGTTAAAGGTTTAGCAAATTTGGAACAAGTCTGTTTAAAGGTTTTGCTATGTTAATATAAAGTTCTAAGGTCACCAGTGTGGCAGTTTGTCGATACCACAAGGAATTTGTTGATACTTCTAGGAAGTGACTTTTGAAGAGTTATACAGCAGCAAATTTCTTGCAGCTATCAAATGTAATAGCAGTTAATATTGTAAAATACACACACAAAGCTTATAGTAACATCATTCTGTTGGGTAATAATGGTTATCAGTAGTGTAAGAATATATTCAAATAATCCCTAAGCACCTGTTCCAGTGACACATAAAAGTCACCTGTGCTGGTGATATGTAAAAGGCACTCACTACACTCTTGGAGTGGTTGGCATTAAGAAGGGCACGCCGGGCGAAATGCGTAGGCGTATTTCGTCTGTCGTTACGTTGTGAGTTCAAATTCCGCCAAGGTCAACTTTGCCTTTCATCCTTTCGGAGTCGATAAATTAAGTACCAGTTACGCACTGGGGACGATGTAATCAACTTAATCCGTTTGTCTGTCTTTGTCTTCTCTGAGTTTAGCCCCTTGTGGGTAATAAAGAAATAGGCATTAAGAAGGGCATCCAGCCATAGAAACCTTGCCAAATCACAGTAAAGGCAGTGAGCTGGCAGAAATGTTAGCACGCTGGGCGAAATGCTTAGTGGTATTTCGTCTGCTGTTACGTTCTGGGTTCAAATCCCACCCAGGTCAACTTTGCCTTTCATCCTTTTGAGATCAATAAATTAAGTATCAGTTATGCACTGGGGTCGATGTAATTGACTTAATTCCTTTGTCTATCCTTGTTTGTCCCCTCTATGTTTAGCCCCTTGTGGGCAATAAAGAAATAAGAAACCATGCCAAATCAGACTGGAACCTGGTGCAGCTCTCTAGTTTACCAGTTCCAGTCCAATCTGGATGCTAAATGATGATAATGATGATGATGATGATGATGATGAGGATAATGATGATATAACAGTAGTGAGAAATATATTAAAATACTCACAACACGTGTCGAGAAATATGTTCACAAGTGTAGTTATTATCCGAGAAACATCATTTCATTCTGATGTCAGTGGCTATAATTTTATATGCCAACTATGAACAGGCGTCAAGGTTCATTGAACAGTGACAGTGACCTACAAATATATGATTCTCCTTCTGGGAATAAGAAGGAAAAAAAGAAGAGGTAATAAGAAAGCAATAATAATCATTATATGAATTAACAGTTGAAATTTTAATGTAAATAAAATTAGATGAAAACTGAAAGAAACCTGCAGGAATGGCTGTGGTTAAGAAGTATGGCTTGCAACCACATGGTTTCAGGTTCAATTCCTCTGTGTCCTCTACTATAGCTCTGGACCTCCCAATGCTTTGTGTGTGAATTTGGTAGATGAGAACTGTGTGGAAGTTCATTGTGGATACACGCATACAAGTACATACAACACACATGTATGTGTGTGTGTGTGTGTGTGTGTGTGTGTGTGTGTGTATGTCTTTGTGTTTGTCTCCCAGCCAGTGCTTGAAAAATGGTGTTGGTTTGTTTATGTCTCAATAGAGAGAATGAATGGGAGAAAGAGAGTCTGCCAAATGTCAACCCAACAGAGGGACCAGATATCCGAATTGACAGTACCAACAAGACTTGCATCAGCTGGTCACTTTCCCATGGAAATACCACCAAGTGATAAGAAAAAGAACCCTACAAGACAGTGTGCAAAATGCGCAGAGAAGATTCGAAGAGAAAGCAGATACATGTGTGATGTCTGCAAGACATTCAAAATAAACTGTCTATCTCATTTAAAAAAAATTTTCCTTTGATTTAAAAGCAATACATCTTATAAAAAATCGAAGATAGTTAAATTATATGTATTTTTTCAATGTCCGAGTTAACTCGCTTAAATCCAAATTAGTAAAAGTACATTTTAATTTCTATAATGAAAATAAAGGAAATAAGATAAAAAAACTTTTTTTTTTGTAATTAACACAGTGTATATAATTAAAAAAGGAAATAAAAAAATATGCTCTGAAATGAAACACCATGTCAAACTAATTGATCCATGAAGGGGTTAATATAGCTTATTTCTCCTTTTTCAAGATCAGCGAAGGTTTATCGCTGAAAAAAGCATAAAGTATTTTGCGAGTGGGGTGAGTTTCCATCACTAGCTGGTGATTATCATACGCTGAGGATCGGTAACCACCCAGAAACTGAAGTTTGTGTGTATCATGTAAGTCTAGGGATGGGTGCAATGACCTCCCCTCGCAAATACTAATCGGACATAGAATGTATGTCGTTAGCGAGTTGGAAGTGATGTCTTCCTGGGGCTATAAACATCAGCAGCACTGTCCCATATAGGATGCCACATTTGGTCGGCAATTATATGTTATGATATATAAATATACATATACATATTTGTATACAAGTGTGTGTGTGTGTGTGTGTACCTCCTTGTCTTCGCATTATGCCATAAAAAGCACCCACTACACTCTCAGAGTGGTTGGTTGGCATTAGGAAGGGCATCCAGCTCTAGAAACATTGGCAGATCAGACTGGAGCCTGGTGCAGCCGCTGGCTTTCCAGACCTCAGTCAAACCATCCAACCCATGCCAGCATGGAAAGCGGACATTAAACGATGATGATGATGATGATGATGATGACAAGTGGTGTTGTTCAATTCTAATCTTCATGAGGAACATGTCCAGCACCATCAAGAATCAGAAAATATTACCTCACCTGGGAACTAGAGAGAGTTTGGGAAAATGGGCAGAAAAAGAGAGAGAGAGGATTGTCTGCCTGCCTGCCAGTCTGTCTGTTTGTCTAAAAGCAGACAAAATACTGCTAAGCATTTTGCCAGGTGTGTGGATGATTCTGTCAGGTAAGTCACAAATATTGCATAGATTCAAGGTAAACGTACCCAGTATTTCTGTATAAGGAAGCAAGAGGATTGTAAGTGGGTTGTCTTGATGGAAAATAGTATCCAAATCTATTGGGCCAATAATAACCTGAAAATATATAAACAATAAAATTTAATTAATGTATAATTCAAATGGAAAATAGTTATAAATTACAAAAATTTGTAGGGGCATGTTCGTGATGGTGGGGATCTGTGTAAGACAAGTCATTCTTGGTTGACTGACCATGGGTGTGTATGGAGTTGGTTAAACCTTTAACCCTTTAGACTTCGCATTATTCTGCCAAAATTAATGCTTCTTCATCCATATTGTTTTGAATGAATCATTCATTATCTTGTAGCTATGAGATTTTGATGAGGTAGCTCTTAATTTTTAAAACGATATTGTAGGGTTGGTGTGAGAGACCAGATCTGGCCAGTTTGAACATAAAACAGGCAGAATACTTTTGGCTGGATATGGCCGGTTTAAATGCTAAAGGGTTAAGTATGAAGGGGTGCTGAAATGTTCCTGGTTTTGAATAAAAGAAATTACAGGAGGACCAGTTAATTATGATTTTACTCAACATATTCCCCTCTCAAATTCACACACTTATTGCGGTGGTCCTTCAGTTTTTCTAAGCCCTGTATAAAAGAACTCGGAAGGTTGGACCTCAAACTAGTTCTTTTGCAATACCCTTAAAGCCAGGAACTTTTCAGCACCCTCTTGTGTGATGAACAGACCCAGTACTCAAAATGTCCTGCCCTGTACATAAAACCATACTGTTGGTGGTTATGCGTGACAGTCTGGGCATTTTATATTTTTCCATTGTCTAGAATATTCTTTTATGTCCTTCTGTATGTTTACATTTGGAATTCACTTTTTCCAAAACTTTTCTTTAATTGCATAGTGTAGCTAAGAGAGTTAAACATAATTCTTTTCACTGACCTGTCTGAACAGAAAGATGTTATAACTGATAGGTATTAATTGTCTTTCACTATCAAACCCAGAAAATTTTAAAATGGGGTTAAAAAATAGTATTACGACACCCAACCACGTAGGGGCTCAAAGCATTTCATGATGAGGGCACTAGATCCAAGAGGAGATTTATGGACATATTCCACTCATTTCTGCTATTATTGCTCAAAGCAAGGTGAGCTTCACTGACCATTGTTGTTGTGATCTAGCTGTATGATGCAAGACTATGATGTGAGACTATGGCCTCTGTCCCTCTGGACGAACTACTTACATATCAGCATCATCCAGGTCCTGCACTAATGCATTTTTTTACCCAGTCCTTTCTTCTTCAGAATATCAACCAACTGGAATATCCCTACATATACATTTTATCTTTTACTTGTTTCAGTCATTTAACAGTGGTCATGCAGGGACACTGCTTTGAAGGGTTTTAGTTGAACAAATCGACCTCCAAGATTTAGTTTTTTTTAACCTTTGGTTGGTCCAAGGCTACAGTAGAAAATACTTGCCCAAGGTGCCACACAGTGTGATTGAACCCAGAACCAGGAAGTTGAGAAGCAATCTTTTTACCACACAGCTACACCTACGCCTATGGAAATATCTATTCATTAAACTGCTTGACTTTAGTTTCTAACCATCTCACATCTACTGGATTGGAAACTCACTCTCAGATCATACCTTCACAGCATGTGTTGATGAAACTTTCACTGATCCACACTCAGTTGTGTCTGTCCCAATAACCTACTTGCCATCACTTTCAACAACACTCCTTCCGATACACAGGAATTCCCCACCTGGTTGGGACGCTGATCCATCGTAGGATTATTCATTTTTGCCAGCTGAATGGACTGGAGTAATGTGAAATGAAGTGTTTTGCTCAAGAACACAATGTGTTGCTGGTCCAGGAATCGAAACCTCAATCTTACAATCATGAGTCCAACACCCTAACTAATAAGCCTCCACCCTATGACCCATAACCTTATACTGGTCAACAGTGTGATTTTTTGGGGACTCTTGTTCTAGGAAACATAACTGCTTTTGAATTAACCTCAATGCCCGACTTTTTATCCTGCAACCATCAACATACAAGGTGGTGCTCCAGCATGGCTGCAGTCTAATGACTTAAGTAAAAAATACAGTGGTTCAATTACATCAATCACATTGATTGCATTTTATTTCTTTATTGCCCACAAGGGGCTAAACATAGAGGTGACAAACAAGGACAGACAGACGGATTAAGTCGATTACATCGGCCCCAGTGTGTAACTGGTACTTAATTCATCAACCCCGAAAGGATGAAAGGCAAAGTTGACCACAGCAGAATTTGAACTCAGAACATAAAGACAGACGGAATACCGCTAAGCATTTCGCTTGGTGTGCTAACATTTCTGCCAGCTTGCCACATTGATTGCATCTGTCTTCAAAAGACTGCAAAGGTCATAGATAAAGCCTCTTTCACCAAACTAAACCTTTAACCCAACTCCCTGTAAAACTCCAATATTTATTACAGAATACAAATAAACAAATGATGCAGTTTAGCCCCTCGTGCCGGTGGCACATAAAAAGCACCATCCGTTCGTGGCCGTTTGCCAGCTCTGTCTGGCACCTGTGCGGGTGGCACGTAAAAAGCACCCACTACACTCACGGAGTGGTTGGCGTTAGGAAGGGCATCCAGCCGTAGAAACACTGCCAGATTTGACTGGGCCTGATGAAGCCTTCTGGCTTCACAGACCCCAGTAGAACCATCCAACCCATGCTAGCATGGAAAACGGACCCTAAACGATGATGATGATGATGATGAATGGAATAAAAGAAGACTGAGAATATTAGATGTACTTCTTCAATTTCAGCAACACATATTAGGTAGGGGGCTCTGAAAGGGGTCTCAGGGAGTAGTGTCCCTGCCTTCCTGAGCCTAGTTTTCCACCACATTTCTTAAAAATCATGGTAGAGGCCTTGGTCTTGGGACCATTCATGTCTAGAAACTGAGGTTGGGGGCAAGCAAGGGCACACTCCCCATAGAAAATCCAGCCCCAAGAAAGCCTCAGGACAGCAAGGGAGAATGGGCACCAGCCAGCCAGCCCAAAGGTTGGGGTGGGCTGCACCTGCCTACCTCAGTTGCTGTGGCATTGAGGTAGATCTGGCCACCCCTGTTAAAGGGGACAAAACCCAGACTTAAAACACTGGATGATGATGATGATGATATTCAGGGAAAAAAGTTCTGAGTGCATTAAAGCTTATGAGAAGACCAACTTCACGTACAAGCACAAACAAACATTAATATATACATGTGTGTATATACAACAGGCTTCCATAAATTCACAACCCATGCTAGCATGGAAAGCAGACGTTAAACGATGATGATGATGACGACGATGATGACGATGATGATGATGATGATGATGATGATGATGATGAAGGTATTAACTGACCTAGGCCTATAGTAAAGGATACCAGCCCGCGAAATTTTTTTACCATGAGAGTTCGGGACCCCAGTAATGAATGCATTTGCATACTGCCAATCAGAGCTCACCTTTAAAATCCACATACTTTGTACTACTGCAGAACAGCCAAGGGGTTGGTTTTTTTGGGGACAGTTTTTTTGTTAAAAAATTGTCTATCTGATAAGCCATCAAATACTGTCATTTCAATTTATAATACTCACCCACATTCCAAGGGTAACTATTACAGTAGCTACAACTTCCCAGTGAACTTCCCAGCGAAGAACATAGAGCACAATGTGGGTACACGTACTGTCTATTACAACAACAAACAACTGCAAGGATAATCAGAATAGTAACGATTGCAATAATTAGCTTGTTCTTCATGTTGCTGTCACTGTCTGCACACTGAAACTTACTCAATGTCTGTAAATTAAAAAAATTAAAACCATTAACCCAACTCTCTGTAAAACTCCAATATTTATTACAGAATACAAATAAACATATGATGCAGTTTAACATATTTAATGGAATAAAAGAAAACTGAGAATATTCGATGTATTAGGTTCCGGGTTCAGTCCCACTGCGTGACACCTTGGGCAAGTGTCTTCTACTATAGCCTTGGGCCAACCAAAACCTTGCAGTCCCACTGCGTGACACCTTGGGCAAGTGTCTTCTACTATAGCCTTGGGCCAACCAAAACCTTGCAGTCCCACTGCGTGACACCTTGGGCAAGTGTCTTCTACTATAGCCTCGGGCCAACTAAAACCTTGTTGTCCCACTGCGTGACACCTTGGCAAGTGTCTCTTCTACTATAGCCTCAGGCCAACCAAACCTTGTAGTCCCACTGCGTGACACCTTGGGCAAGTGTCTTCTACTATAGCCTGGGCCAACTAAAACCTTGTTGTCCCACTGCGTGACACTTGGGCAAGTGTCTTCTACTATAGCCTTGGCCAACCAAAACCTTGTAGTCCCACTGCGTGACACCTTGGGCAAGTGTCTTCTACTATAGCCTCAGGCCAACCAAAACCTTGTAGTCCCACTGCGTGACACCTTGGGCAAGTGTCTTCTACTATAGCCTTGGGCCAACCAAAACCTTGTAGTCCCACTGCGTGACACCTTGGGCAAGTGTCTTCTACTATAGCCTCAGGCCAACCAAAACCTTGTAGTCCCACTGCGTGACACCTTGGGCAAGTGTCTTCTACTATAGCCTTGGGCCAACTAAAACCTTGTTGTCCCACTGCGTGACACCTTGGGCAAGTGTCTTCTACTATAGCCTTGGGCCAACCAAAACCTTGCAGTCCCACTGCGTGACACCTTGGGCAAGTGTCTTCTACTATAGCCTCGGGCCAACTAAAACCTTGTTGTCCCACTGCGTGACACCTTGGGCAAGTGTCTTCTACTATAGCCTCAGGCCAACCAAAACCTTGTAGTCCCACTGCGTGACACCTTGGGCAAGTGTCTTCTACTATAGCCTTGGGCCAACTAAAACCTTGTTGTCCCACTGCGTGACACCTTGGGCAAGTGTCTTCTACTATAGCCTTGGGCCAACCAAAACCTTGTAGTCCCACTGCGTGACACCTTGGGCAAGTGTCTTCTACTATAGCCTTGGGCCAACCAAAACCTTGTAGTCCCACTGCGTGACACCTTAGACAAGTGTCTTCTACTATAGCCTCGGGCCAACCAAAACCTTGTAGTCCCACTGCGTGACACCTTGGACAAGTGTCTTCTACTATAGCCTCAGGCCAACCAAAACCTTGTAGTCCCACTGCGTGACACCTTGGGCAAGTGTCTTCTACTATAGCCTCGGGCCAACCAAAACCTTGTGAGTGGATTTGGTAGACGGAAACTGAAAGAAGCCTGTCGTATATATGTATATGTAAGAATGTGGAGGCGCAATGGCCCAGTGGTTAGGGCAGCGGACTCGCGGTCATAGGATCTCAGTTTCGATTCCCAGACCGGGCGTTGTGAGTGTTTATTGAGCGAAAACACCTAAAGCTCCACGAGGCTCTGGCAGGGGATGGTGGTGATCCCTGCTGTACTCTTTCACCACAACTTTCTCTCACTCTTACTTCCTGTTTCTGTTGTACCTGCATTTCAAAGGGCCGGCCTTGTCACTCTCTGTGTCATGCTGAATATCCCCGAGAACTACGTTAAGGTTATACGTGTCTGTGGAGTGCTCAGCCACTTACACGTTAATTTCACGAGCAGGCTGTTCCGTTGATTCGGATCAACCGGAACCCTCGTCGTCATAACCGACGGAGTGCTTCCATCCATATGTAAGAGTACCATATGAGCATGATCGTTGCCAGAGCAACAAGCTGGCCTCCGTACCGATGGCATGTAAGAGGCACCATTTGAACATGATCGTTACCTGCGTCGTCTTACTGGCACGTGAAAAAACATTCGAGCGAAGTTGTTGCCAGTGCCACTGGACTGGCTCCTGTGCAGGTGGCACATAAAAAGCACCATTTGAGCATGGTCATTGCCAGTATAGCCCGACTGGCCCTCGTGCTGGTGGCACGTAAAAGCACCCACTACACTCTTGGAGTGGTTGGCGTTAGGAAGGGCATCCAGCAGTAGAAACTCTGCCAGATCAGATTGGAGCCTGGTGCAGCTATCTGGTTCGCCAGACCTCAGTCAAATCGTCCAACCCATGCTAGCATGGAAAGCAGATGTTAAACGATGAGGATGATGATGATGATGATGTATTTGCGTTTATATGTTTGTGTGTCTGTGTTTGTCTCTCCAACATTGCCTGAGAACCGATGCTGGTGTGTTTATGTCCCTGTAACTTAGCGGTTCGGCAAAAGAGACCAATAGAATAGGTACTAGGCTTACAAAGGATAAGTCCTGGGGTCGATGTGCTCAACTAAAGGTGGCACTCCATCATGGCCACAGTCAAATGCAATAGATCGATACTAGGGTCATAATTATGGGTGGACACTAAAGAGGGAACGGTTTTGTTGTCCAGCTCTGTTTACAAGTGACCCCTCAGTTTATGGCCACAGGGTATCTTTTTTCTCATAAATAACAGTGACAAATTCATATGACACCGCAAATAACTGTTGTTGACAAAGATTCGGAGAAATTGTATTCACCTCAATCGACGTCATTGATTGGTTGAAATTGCCGAAATGCAAGAAATTAAACAACAAATAGCTTACAAACTACAGAATTTTCTCAAGAAAGCCAAGAGAAAAAGATGTTTTATAAATACATTCTACCAGTATACGAAGTTTAAAAGTGTTTAGTTACAAAGAAATTATTAAAAAAATCTGCCGGTCAAAGCAAATAGATCCCAAATTGGCAACACATGGCATCATCGGTAAGCAGCTCTCCATTCACTTTATACACTAAATTTCACATTTGTCACCCCTATTAACCCGTTTAAAGCAGTTAGATTTTGCTACAACGCACATTTTCAACTGAACCCAATCAGAGTATTTTCATGATTAGGTGGACACTAGTTTAATAGTTGAGCTCTGATTGGCTGTATGCAAATGAGTTCATAACTGGGGTCCCAAGTTGACAGATAGTGGAACTGAACCCAAAACCACGTGATTACAAAGCGATCTTCTTAACCACAGAGTGATGCATGCCGGCGGGAGGGAGGGTGGATCGTATCCTCAAACTGGAATCTTGGCTCGAATGCTTGCAACAGAATGGACTGTAATACGGACACAAATGGCGCCAGTTGGTGGCGTTAGAACAAGTGATGGGTTAAAGTCAGCCACCTAAGTAGGCCATGGTGAGACCCGAACTCAGAAAGCAAAGAACCGGAACAAAGTATTGCAAGGCATCCGGCCGGACATTCTTACAGTTCCGCCAGACCACTATCTTTTTTTCCACGCCCACCATTTTTTTCCACCCTAAACTCCGGTGTAATCGTGATCTAAACCATTTGAAAGGTATTTGTAAAAGAATATTTCATTCGAAAACACCAATCTTTCTATGTTATGAGGAAACGAAGTCGGAAGTAAGGACGTTTTAGCAGCGTTATTAGTTCCCGAGCAAACGAATGCACTGGGCCCCATAATAAATATTTATTGACAGCGAACCACAGATTATATGAATTAGAAATGGGTCCCTCGACCAGTGAGGCTCACGGGCAACTTGTCCTGTGTGCCTAAGCCTTAAGACGGCGCAAGTCGGGGTGGGGAAGGGCACAGTTGTGTACCAATGTCTAAAATCTACATATTAAATTACACTTGAGTTGATATTTCAGATAGTTCTTTTATTGGGTACTTTTTGGCGATCTTTCGTCTCTAGCAGACCTTTCCGCCGATTTCCGTAAAAAAATTTTTTTTTTTTTTACATATGGGCTTGCGGGAACTTTTGAAGTAATATACATACATATACACATACACCGAGTAAAAAATTCAGTTATCTTTTCTTTCACACATTACTCTGTCTCTTCACACACACTAACAGAAGCACTTCACTTACACAACATACTGTCTGTCTCCCACACCCCATCAAACACACACACACACACACACATGTACATCAATGCTTCCATGCACGGTAACTTCAAAAGAACTTCCCTTGTCATACAATCGCTTTCTCTTAGTCTCTTTCGCTTTCATTACTTCAAAAGTTCCCGAAAGCCCATATGTAAAAAAAAAAAAAATTTTTTTACGGAAATCGACGGAAAGGTCTACTAGAGACGAAAGATTGCCCTTTTATTAATTGCTATCAATGTCCTGATTATGTAGTTACAAATATTTAGTTATAGACGCTCCACATTAATTTGAACATAACTGACGTCGCCATTCATGGTTTAATAACAATATTGACGAACTCAATATTAATAATTCCCTACTAAGGGCACAGAGTCTGAAATTTAGGGAAGTTGGGGAACTAGTCAATTATGACGAGCCCATTGCCCAACTGGTACTTTATTTTAACGACCTCGAAAGGATGAAAGGCAAACTAGACCTAAGCGAGATTTGAACTCGTAACGTAAGGCGCCGAAATAAATGCTTTGATATCGATAATAATTGTTTCTATTATAGGCACAAGACCTGAAAGTTTGCGGGAAGGGAGCCAGATGGTTACATCGACGCCAGTGCTCAACCGAGTTATTTCATCGACTCCGAAAGGCCGAATGGTAAGGTCGACCTCTGCTAAAACATTTTCCATAGCACTTTAGGCTAACGACGGAACTTGATCACCCGACCTGCAAGAAATAGCAGTCACATTAACCGTCTATTTACCTTCAAATCATACCAAATAGTTCTAAACAAAGAAGGTTGTAGAAGGCAGTGTAGCTCCCAGATGTGCAAAAGGACGGGATGGTCACAACTGGAATGCCTTTGACCTTAGGTTTCCTTGAACGGGGTTGACCTGGTTGCAAAGCGAGCAGGATGGGGGGCAAGTGTATAAATAGATAAACAGGTAAACGAATTCATGTATAAATAGATACACAGATGTGTGTATAAACAGATTAATATTCAGGTAAGTATGTAAATAAATAGTTATACAGATAGATAAGTATGTATGTGTGCAAAGAAATAGATGACTGTCCGTATAAAATGTTACAATTTTCACATTATTTAGATATCAAAAAAGATGAATTTTTCAAGAAATCTTTGCAGTGATAATAATTTTAACACATATAAACGAGAAGAACGAAGAGAGGCCAGAATATCCAACTTACGACGAAATTCGCCTTGTTTGTTGTCTCTTAAACGTTTCTAGCGACGCGTAATGGATAAGTCAAATCCATTTTGGTTCTGTATCATTTTCCCCGCCACATTTAGAAAAAAAATCTTTCACTTGTTTAAGTAATCGGAGCGCAGTATCGTCTTGAAGGATTTTCAATCGAACTAGCACTTCTTTCTTTTTCAAACTTAGTATTTATCTTATTTGATATCTTGGATCTTTTCGCTTTGACCGGCAGATTTTTAAAATAATTTCTTTGGAACTAAACACGGATCTTTTCCTTTTGAAAGCCAGATTTTCCTAGTTAACTAAACAATTTGAAACTTTGTATACTGGTAGAATGTGTCAAAAGAAAACATAATTGTAAACCAAAATGAAAACGGAATTGTAATTTCTAAGTTTAACGTTGTTTAAAACTTGGAATTTTAACCAATGATATTCTTTCTTTCGGCCTCATATTATTTACTGCTTAAACTTCGTATACTGGTAGAAAAGATCCAATATATTTAACCGATCCACTAAATTACAAGAATGTAAACAAACCAGTGCCTGTTGTTAAGAAGTAAGTGGAGGTTAAACACAAATTTGCTTGATTAAACACTTCACGCTACAAATGAAGCGGCTATCGATGTTAGTCTTCGCAACATCTACGCGTTACAATGTTGTCCAGTTACCTGTTCTTCCTACAATTGGAATCGTTACCTCGTTACATCAATGAGCATTACACCGCACTGATAACTCCTATGTGCTGATGCATTTGCCACTACACACACACACACACACACATCTTCAAATATGAATGAGAAGAAACCCGAGGAATATAAACAATAAGGCGCAGGAGTGGCTGTGTGGTAAGTAGCTTGCTAACCAACCACATGGTTCCAGGTTCAGTCCCACTGCGTGGCATCTTGGGCAAGTGTCTTTGCTATAGCCCCGGGCCGACCAATGCCTTGTGAGTGGATTTGGTAGACGGAAACTGAAAGAAGCCTGTCGTATATATGTATCTGTATGTGTGTCTGTGTTTGTCCCCCCTAGCATTGCTTGACAACCGATGCTGGTGTGTTTACGTTCCCGTCACTTAGCGGTTCGGCAAAAGAGAACGATAGAATAAGTACTGGGCTTACAAAGAATAAGTCCTGAGGTCGATTTGCTAGACTAAAGGTGGTGTTCCAGCATGGCCGCAGTCAAAATGACTGAAACAAGTAAAAGAGTAAAGAAATAAAAATCAGGCGTTACCCATTTTGCCCCACTTTAGTCATCAGTTTTGACTGAAACAAGTAAAAGAAAGAAAACAATATTGAACATACATGCACAAGGCGTTTTGCCAGTGCGTAGCTAGGCTGCGCTTATAAGCGTAAGGGAATATATTCTCATATATATGTTGTTAAAATACCTGAAGTAATAGACAAGCAAGATAACTTGCACCAGGTCCCGTTACAGGAGCAATAGACATTGATATTTCATCATTTTTATGATTTGTCCAAACCTATTTCTTTACTACCCACAAGGGGCTAAACAGAGGGGACAAACAAGGACAGACAAACGGATTAAGTCGATTACATCGACCCCAGTGCGTATCTGGTACTTATTTAATCGATCCCGAAAGGATGAAAGACAAAGTCGACCTCGGCGGAATTTGAACTCAGAACGTAGCAGCAGACGAAATACCTATTTCCTTATTACCCACAAGGGGCTAAACATAGAGGGAACAAACAAGGACAGACATGGGTATTAAGTCGATTACATCAACCCCAGTGCGTAACTGGTACTTAATTTATCGACCCCGAAAGGATGAAAGACAAAGTCGACCTCGGCGGAATTTGAACTCAGAACGTAGCGGCTGACGAAATACCGCAAAGCATTTCGTCCGGCGTGCTAACGTTTCTGCCAGCTCGCCACCATGATTTGTCCATACCATGTGCCCTAAACGAGATCAGATACATGTTAAATCGCTATCTGTGACTATATGCAAAATGGTGTGAGAATCATCTGCTGGTATGTCCCACCGATTCATACCACGGAAAAAAAAAACATTCAAATATGAATAAGAAGCAGCCCGAGGAATATAAACAATATCGAATATTCATACACAAGGTATGTGTTTTGGCAATTCGTGGGCAGGCTGCAATTATAGGCGTAAGTGGATATATTCTCATCAGTTCGCCTAGTGTTAATATTTGAATTCTTACGTTGGATGTCTGTTCAAATTATGAAACCGTGATCACGTTCTCTGCGCCCTTGTTTCCAGACATCCCGCAACTTACATCTGTATAACTTGTTTCATTCATTTGACTACGGCCAAAATTATGCCCCAAGTGAGGATCGAACTCACGACCTTCAGATTCATCTTTATTATGATACTAGCAGTATCGCCCGGCGTTGCTCGGGTTTGTAAGGGAAATAAATATATAAGCATTTTTAGAGAGTTATAGCCAAAAAATAGCAAAAAAATGCATCAAAAATGGGAAAAAAATGATGGTAATTTTTTTTAAATCGTTGACTCATCGTAGACATTTTTAGAGAGTTACTTCCCTTATATGATAGCGAAAAAAATGCATTAAAATGGAAAAAAATTATGGTAAATTATTTTTTAAATCGTAGACTCATCGTAGATGCGCGCTAATACCCAGAAGGGCTCGATATGAATTACGACTACAAGATACCCGGTTTTGGTTAAACTGCACCGCAAAATGTGGGAGTAGTTAGGAATCTAAATCGTAGGAAACAGACACACAACTTGACTTTTATATATAAAGATTAACGCGTTGCCTACTGCGCTATCTCAATGCGCCAGCATGCCACTAACACAATCTTTCGTCTTGCTTATCCACAGCGAATGCACAGGATCTCAACGCCAGACTCATTTAACCTCTGCACTTTGTTTCAAGGCTCTTTACACTGCACGCACACTTCTGTCAGAAGTTTTTCCTAATTTTGAACGTCCTCCAATTTTCGCAGAGCGCACATTCCAGCAATTTTTCTGGTAATCAATCATTTACTTTCGAAAAATTATTTTGAGAGAGAGTGATGTACCGAACAGTTACCAAATACCTAAGCCAAGATTCGAAATCAAACCCGCAATTTCAAACAAGTCACCTGCCTATTGTTTTTGCTTTTTGCACTAAGCGATTCATGAGAATAAGCTGACCTCTTGGATCCTTTCGAGTTATTCATAGGTTAAACTTGATACAGAGGAGAAATCCCTTTGTTCTAGCTTGACCTAATTTAATTACGAAAAATATAAATACGAACTCTCTCTTTTGGCCGACCCGTCTCTAGCCAAAGAGCAAACCTTTCAGTATGCTGATCAACGCGTGAGCGTAGATTTATCACCCTTTCTATTTACCTAGACTTTATTACACTGTCTATTTAGTAGCAACCCACTGATGAAACTTACCATACATAATGGGCGATGGAGTTAGAGACAGCTTGTTTACTGCAACAACAAGCAAGCTGTGTATACAAACATGTCGATGACATACTAAATTATATCAATAAATAACCGTTTTAATGTTCCATTGATATTGTTCTTCAATCATTCATTTCTTTGATGCTTCGATACATATCGTTATACATACACATTATTAATTAATGGCCCACCGTTATAAATTCGTTACACACCTTTAGCTATCATGTCACGAGTTTTCTCCATAGCTTCTTCACGACCTGCTGGAATAGCATTCTTCCTGGTATATTTACATACTATGGTGTAAAAAAAAAATGAAAAAAAACTAGGAGTGGCTGTGTGGTAAGTAGCTTGCTTACGAACCACATGGTTCCGGGTTCAGTCCCACTGCGTGGTGCCTTGGGCAAGTGTCTTCTAATATAGCCTCGGGCCGACCAAAGCCTTGTGAGTGGATTTGGTAGACGGAAACTAAATGGAGCCCGTCGTATATATATATATATATATATATATATGTGTGTGTGTGTGTTTGTGTGTCAGTGTTTGTACCCCCATCATCGCTTCAAAACCGATGGTGGTTTGTTTATGCCCCCGTAACTTAGCGGCTCGGCAAAAGAGACTGATAGAATAAGTACTAGGCTTACAAAGAATAAGTCCTGGGGTCGATTTGCTAGACTTAAAGGCGGTACTCCAGCATAGCCGCAGTCAAAATAACTGAAACAAGTAAAAGAGTAAACGAATATGTATGTGTCTGTGTTTGTCCCCCCAACATCGCTTGACAACCTATGCTGGTGTGTTTACGTCCCCGTAACTTAGCGGTTCAGCAAAAGAGACTGATAGAATAAGTACTAGGCTTACAAAGAATAAGTCCTGGGGTCGATACGCTCGACCAAAGGCGATGCTCCAGCATGGCCGCAGTCAAAATGACTAAAACAAGTAAAAGAGTAAAGAAATAAAAATTAGGCGTTACCCATTTTGCCCCACTTTAGTCATCAGTTTTGGAATATTAAAATAGTATCATTAGTGTGTGTGTGGGGGGGGATCCAACAGAAAAAATCACGATAATTGTTAAACACCAAAAATTATCCAGATATTCAATTACATCAATTACAATCGGATCAAAGTTGAGGAAAGATTTCGCGAAAAAAAAACCAGAAGTACCTATCAGCTATGTTTCAAGCTCTCTTTCTACTACAACAAAACATACGCTGACCAATTCTGGATCTTTTCGGTTTGAACGGCAGTTTTTCTAGCGGTGTCATATGAAATTGTCACCCATAATTATGACCCTAGTATCGATCTATTGCATTTCAATCTGTTTTAGGGTTAGGGTTTTGGGGAAAGGGTATCTTTTTTTCTTCAGAAATGTAAATAAACTCAATCTGTTTCTTAAACGAGGGACATATTCATACGGCACAGAATGTTTTCACCTCAATAGACGTCATTGATTGGTTGAAATTGCAGAAATTGAAGGAAAAAAAACAACAAATGTCTTACAAACTATAGAATTTTCTCAATAAAGCCAAGAGAAAAAGATATTTTATAAACACATTCTACCAGTATACAAAGTTTAAAAGTGTTTAGTTACGTGGAAATTATTTTAAAAAACTGCCGTTCAAACCGAAAAGATCGCCAATTTTTCTTGCAAAGATGATACAGCAGTACAAAATGACGATGCCAAACTTGCAATGTAATGGTTTCAAACAGGATAAAAAAACAATGACGAATCAGATATTACCCGTTTTGTCCCCTACTACCACGACCACGACCACCGCTACACAAGTACAGCCAGAAATGAAAGTAGAATTTTATTTCCAAGTCAAACAAAAGAAGTGGACAATGATTGCTTTCTTCTGGTGAGGCAAAACACGTAGCCGAATCTATTTTTATTTACAAATTACGCACAACAACACGCGCGCAGGCATATAATTGTATGCATATGTATAAGCACTGTTGTTTAGTTTCACTTGAAACAACGTCACAATTTTTCCCACGAATTTTTACTAAATTGCACAGAGAGGCCCACTATATCATTCAGTCTTTCTTTTATTTCTCTTTCTCACCCCACCTCCCACCTCATTCATCATTCATTATACATAGGCGCAGGAGTGGCTGTGTGGTAAGTAGCTTGCTTACCAACCACATGGTTCCGGGTTCAGTCCCACTGAACACGGATGACCCCTGTGCAAGGACAATCCGAACACAGACAGGTGTTGCAAAGAGTGACTGGTAGAGCAGAAATGGCGCAAGACCAGGGTATCATTGCCGAGGTGTTCCGCGAACCAGTCAGCCAAGTGGCGTCCCATTTGCCCAATGTATAGAGAAGGGCAATGAGAGCAGGAGATGCAGCAGATGACGTTGATCGAAGCGAAGGTGAAGAAGTCGGTGATATAGGATCGATGATGGGTGCCGGTGACGAGGGTGGTGTTGGAGAGGTAAGGGCAAGTGCGGACGCGTGGGCGGGAGCAGGGGAACGAGCCGGGTTGGGAAGTTGGTTAGGGAAGAAGCTGTGGACCAAGAGGTCCCGTAGGTTGTGGACTCGTTTGAAGGAGGGGAGGGGTCGGTTAGGGAAGATGTGTGAAATGGAGGGGTCGGACTGGAGTCGCCGGAACGCTCGGAGAATGGTGCGTTGGAGAGGTAGGGTGGTGGGGTGGTAAGTGAGGGGAAACGGGAGACGGCGGGGCGGGGGCGGGGGGAGAGAGCAGATGCACGATCCACGGAACGTGCTCTGGCGGTGTGGATAGTGGTGAGGGGATATCCACATAGGATGAAGTGGTGAGCCATGAGTTGAGACAGAGTCTCAAAGTCATGATCGTCACTGCAGAGCCTGCGTAGACGGAGGAATTGGAAATAGGGGATGGAGAGCTCGGCGTGTTTAGGGTGGGAGGAGGAGAAGTTGAGGTATGAGTGTGAGTCTGTGTGTTTGTAGTGGATGGAGGTGGTGAGAGTGGAGTGATAATGCTGACCCAAATGTTAAGAAATTATATATATAATGAGTGACCACTGAAATTTGCTAAGATGAGGAAAAGAGAAAAGAGACTGAATGAAATAACGAAGCAGAATTTGATGTGACAATCTTTCAGTGTTTCTATACCTATTTCTTTACTACCCACAAGGGGCTAAACACAGAGGGGACAAACAAGGACAGACAAACGGATTAAGTCGATTATATCGACCCCAGTGCGTAACTGGTACTTAATTTATCGACCCCATAAGGATGAAAGGCAAAGTCGACCTCGGCGGAATTTGAACTCAGAACGTAACGGTAGACGAAATACGGCTACGCATTTCGCCCGGCGTGCTAACGTTTCTACCAGCTCGCCGCCTACCGCACATACACAGTTGTTACTCCATTACAGCTTTCAGTGTTTCTACATCTCTTTTTCTTGATTAATCCTTGTTCTACTCTAATAGGATCGCGGTTGGAATTGTCTGCTCTCCTACATTGTTCTGGGAATTAACCCGGGCCTCTCTGCACAATTCAGTGAAAATTCGTTGGAAAATTGCGCCGTTGTTTCCAGCGAAACAAAACAGTGCTTACACTTATAAATACATACATATGCATACATTTATGCATGTATATGTATGTATGTATGTATGTATGTATGTATGTATGTATATGTATGTATGTATGTATGTATGTATGTATGTATGTATGTATGTATGTATGTATGTGTAAATAAAAAAAAAGATCCGGCCTCGTGTTTTGCCTGACCGGAAGAAGGCAATCATTGTCCTTTTATTTCGTTTGACTTGGAATATAAACACAATCTGACGTAAAAATCTACTTACATTTCTGAATGTACTTGTATTATAATAGTGACGGTAGCTGTGGTGTTGGTGGGGATGTTTGCAAAATGGCTAAATGGAGCAAAAATATGTCATTTCTGATTCCTCGTTATGTTCTGCCTTCCGTTGAATTGCAGATATTACATCATTTTGTACTGTTGCATCAGCCTTGGGAAAAAGGCTGGCCAGCATAGTTGTTATTGAAGCTATGAGAGCTTGAAACGTAATGAGCTGATAGGTAGCTTTTTTTTTTCTCTCATGAAATCTTTCCTCAATTTTGATCCGATTGTATTAATAATTGAGGTTGCTTATGAAATATCTGGATAATTTTTGGTGCTTAACAATTAATATTCCTTTTTCTGATGGATGCCAAGTGAGTTTTTAACCACACAATCTGATTTGATACTTTTCGTTCGATATTCCAAAAATGCTCTCTAAAGTGGGGGCAAAATGGGTAACGACTAATTTAAATAATTACTTTTCTTTGATAGCATGGTGAGTAAATATATCAGGAAGAAAGCTACTCCAGCAGATTTTGAAGAAGCTATGGAGAACGCTTATCGCACGATAGCTAAATGTGCATTATGCTATTTTGCTGCAACCTCAACTAATGTCTCGTATGAGACTTCGAAGACGAGTCGATGGTATCAGCCAATCTGAGCGAATTGGTAGGGGTCGTTTTGTTAGTGTGCTTTCAAAGAAAGAGAAGGAAGATTTAGTTAATGCACTTTTGCTTCCATCTAGGTTAGGTTGGTCACATAGGATACAGAAAATTTGCACAAGGTGAAGTCTTTACGACAGAATATGTACTTATTATTAAAACTATCAGGTTGTAATAAAAGTTCTGTCCGTTATTTTAAGTAAATATCTAATTAGATTTAAAAGTGTTTAACTTCTCAGTTGTGTTTGAAAAACGACGAAATCATTAATATACACTTTTCTATCATTTTCTTCCAGATTTTGTCAATTTTAACTCAGAACGTAACGGCGGAATTTGAACTCAGAACGTAACGACAGACGAAATAAGGCTACGCATTTCGCCCGGCGTGTTAACGATTCTGCCAGCTCACCGCCTTAGAAAGCCTGTATATAACAAAATTCCGAAGACTCAGCAACTCTCTCTCTCTCTCTCTCTTTCACACACACACACACAGGTTGTAGAAAAATGATGCACATGAGCCTAAATAGAACAATTTTCACCTGAGCAACATTTTAAATCGCCGAGTGTGCAAAACGATTTGAAAGGTAGTCAATCGCATGACTATGTCTAAGCGAATGAAACAAACAAGAACAATCGACCGTAAATATCTTTATATATAAAAGTGAGGTTGTGTGTCTGTCTCCTACGATTTAGATTCCTAACCACTCCTACATTTTGCGGTGCAGTTTAACCAAAACCGGATATCTTATAGTCGTGATTCATATCGAGTCCTTCTGTGTATTAGCGCGCGTCTACGATGAGTCTACGATTTAAAAAAAAATTTACCATCATTTTTTTCCATTTTAATGCATTTTTTTCGCTATTATATAAGGGAAGTAACTCTCTAAAAATGTCTACGATGAGTCAACGATTTAAAAAAAAATTTACCATCATTTCTTTTTCCATTTTTAATGCATTTTTTTGCTATTTTTTGGCTATAACTCTCTAAATATGCTTATATAGTTATTTCCCTTACAAACCCGAGCAACGCCGGGTGATGCTGCTAGTATCACATAAAGAAAAATCGACCTTAAATATATCGCATGAAGAAAATATGAAATATCTTAGAACAAGTTGCGGGACATCTGGATGTTTCAGTAACGAGTCACCTCTGTCAGGCGCTGATGAACTCAAGATAGTTACAAGCCTGACAGTACAATCCCTACGAATTACTCGTATATAAAACTGATCAAAAAACGGATATAAATGTGTGCATTTTCCTTAATCCGTTTTTAACGAACGACGATCCAATCATTCTGCGAGGATGCTGGAATACTTGTCATACTTCACTATATCCTTTACTGAAGTGGTATCATCAACGGGCAATTATGAATTTTTATAATAATAATAATAAAGCAAAACACCACTGTAAATGAAAAAAATCAAAACGGAAATACAAAAACTAAAGAAAGCAAAACAAAATCGCAATGAAACAATAAAAGCTAAGCTTGCAAATCAACCCCAGAAATTAATCTTTGTAAGCCTAGTACTTATTCTATCGGTCTCTTTTGCCAAACCGCTAAGTTACGGGGATTTAAACACACCAGCATCGGTTGTCAAGCGATGTTGGGGAGACAAACACAGACACACAAATACACACATATATATACATATATTCAACGGGCTTCTTTTCAGTTTCCATCTACCAAATCCACTCACAAGGCTTTGGTCGGCCCGAGGCTATAGTAGAAGACACTTGCCCAAGGTGTCACGCAGAGGGACTGAACCCGGAACCATGTGGTTGGTAAGCAAACTACTTACCACACAGCCACTCCTACACCTATATGGGGAAAAAGTACCAGTAAAATGTAGTGTGTGGAATTTGGGATGAAACAATGGGACACATTGTTCAAGAATGTCCCAAAATGGCTCAGGGAGAACACAAGAAATACAGACATGACCAAGTTGTGAAAGTTTTGCACTGGAAGCTTTGTCAGAAATAGGAATTTGAAGCTGGAAATACGTACTTGGCATGGGCATCAGGTTGGAAGAGTTCTTGAATAAGAGAAATGCAAGAGTTTATGGGATTTTCGTATTCCAATGGAAAGCAATAAAACCAAATGAAAATGATAAACAGGAGTGGCTGTGTGGTAAGAAGCTTGCTTACCAACCACATGGTCTTGGGTTCAATCCCACTGCGTGGCACCTTGTAATCTTCTATTACAGCCTCGGGCTGACCAAAGCCTTTTGAGTGGATTTTGTAGATGGAAATTGAAAGAAGCCTGTTGTATATATACGAGGGACGTTCAATAAGTAATGCCCCTGACCCATTTGCAGTTGTTTGATCTAGCTGAAATTTTGCACGTGCAATCATTTATATCTCTATAGAGTAAGTAACAAATTACAGCTCTAAACTAATTGTGGTTTCTGATTTACAGGTGTTTGAACTGAGACAAGTGTGAAATGGAGCCTGTTGAGTGTCGAGGCAAGGGTGCAGCCCTCCGCTGGCAAGGTCATGCTCACAGTCTTCTGGGACCAGGACGGAGTAGTGATGACAGATTTCCTGGCAAAGGGTACCACAATTACAGGAGCCTATTATGCTTCAATTTTGAGGAAATTAAGAGAAGTTATCAAAATCAACAGGCGGGGCAAGATCAGCAAAGGCATCCTCCTCCTGCAAGACAACGCTCCGGTCCACAACTCGCTTGTCGCCAGATCAGAAGCACAGGCGTATGGCTATGAACTCCTCCCCCATACCCCTACTTTCCTGACCTTGCACCCTCTGATTTTCACCTCTTCCCAGTCATGAAGTTGTTTTTGAAAGGAAAGCGTTTCCCAGACGATGCAGCCTTGATTTCTGAAGTCACGTTCAGGTTGGAGGACCAAGCTGGGGTCTTCTACAAAAACGGTCTCCAGAGCTGCATCAAACGATGGTAGAAATGCGTAACTCTGGATGGTTCCTATGTAGAAAAAGACTAATAACTGTGCCAAGTTTCGTTGCTCTACTGCTATAGGAAGTGGGTCAGGGGCATTACTTATTGAACGCCCCTCGTATATATATATATATATATATACAATAATATGTTACATTACTCGATAGTCAAGATAAAACTCAGAGTTTTATCTTGACTACCGAGTAATGTAACATTATTGTATAGATAAATTTCCTCTATTTACATAATATTGAGGTCTCTTTCTTTCTTTTGTTATCTTACCGTTTTATCAATATATATATATATATATATATATATATATATATATATATATATATATATATAGTTAATCCAAACAAGAAAGCACAAAAAAACACAACAACGCGAGGACGTGGAACAAATATAGTATTATTGGACGTTCAGGAAAGAAGAAAAATATATATATATATATGTATATATATAACTACAATAAGAGGTTTTCAAATAGGGAAGCGTTGTGCTTTCGTTTTTTGTGTTAGGCCACTGGTAATAATTT